>NC_056745.1:291715898-291793759 GCF_019279795.1 Protopterus annectens
CTGTGTTAGCCCCTTCTGTAGTATGTTATCATCATTGGTGGACTCAGTGATTGCACCCAGTATGCAAGAATCAGCAAATGTGGTAAGCCAAAGGATGTATACTTTAGCCTGAACTGTCAAGAAATAGATTCCAAGCAGTAAAGGGCCAAGCACAGATCCCTGGGATGCACCAATGAGGACAGCTCAACTGGTACAGGTTGATACACCAACTTTCCCAGTATGTGTTCTGTCAGTGAGCCAATTGGTTACCCATCTAGTGACATAAGGGTTAATCCCCAGCTGGGAGAGTTTCTCAATGATACCTGCATTGGGGATTGTGTCCAAACCCTAGGACAGATCAGGATAGCCAGTATGCACTGTCTTACCTTCACCCAGACCTTTCACTCAGACTCAATGGGCTGTGATAACATCACAGATTGCCTATCATGTGACTTAGCACATACACCTTCCTGACATGGATGAATACACACTTAACACACCCTCCACACAGACTATGTTCCTGTAGAAGGGTGTACATCAACATGCAGCCATGTGAGTTGGGGGGGACAGCACTCGATGTATGCATGCATAGACACATCCTGACTCTCCTCATCTATGAGGTAGACCAATATGTCATCCTGGATGTTTTCTAAATGGAAAATAGTAATATCCTGGCTGTGTGCAACAGACCTGTGTGAGTTGTTAATGGTACATCATGTCTGTTACATCTGTTAGATACCCTCAAATAAGTTATCAAGGGCATGCATGATGACAACACTATCATCCTTTTGAACTTGACAAACCCAAGGCATTTGACAGAAATCCACATTGAGGTATTCACTCAGCACTGTCACATGTGGCCATAAACACCTGTATCACCAAGTGGGGAGATCACTGTATCACAAATGTGGCATCTAAATATGTTGAAATGTGTGAAGTGTACTATATCTCAGGTCCAGTGATCAAGTGCATACATCAGGGCTGTCTGCTAGACCCTTTCCTGTCCATTATTTAAGTCACAGACATCACAAATGACATACACATCTTGTGTCCAAACAGCCCTCTGAAGGACTACCGATCATGGGCAATCATTGACTCCAACTGTGATATTAATATAATGCACTCGATATCAAAACACACTAAAGATTGCTGCCACATCTGTGGCAACACCTGCAATAACACAAAAAGATGGGAGTATTTGTTACATCAGGATACAAATACGCAACCCAAGTATAATGTAGACATCACATCCTATAATCAGACCAGTAGATATGTGACCTGTGTCCTGGGGTAGATGATATGTGGAATGTCCACCAGCATGTGGCCATAGTGCTGACTACTCCATTGTATGTAACATAACTACTGAGTATGTGAAGGACATCCACATCACAGGCCATAATAGCTGAGTAGTTCACAGCCTTCATCACACCAATAACTGAGTATAATGCATCCTTCTTCATGTACCTCCCTACACATCTTCCAGTGATGTGTAACTGAAGTGTACCACCTTTGCCACAGTGAGCTGTCACACATATTATTGACCATACCTAGGTATTCTTTTTATTGCATAAACATTACTATCTGATGGTGCAGAAACCCCTTCAAGTTGTTACACCAGATGCATGTGTGATTCCTGTTCCGGTGATGCACACAGTACATACACAGCTGTTTGACAACATTAATGGCATGGGTAGCATTTGCAATCATATAGACCCACATACCAGACTTTTCAGCTGCTGTTTCCTTATCTGCCTCTCTTGCACTGACTTTCCCTCTTCCATTTTTTGCATTATAAAATATATTTTCACACAGAAGTATTTTTTTTTTTGCTTTTGTAACTATATTTTTTCATTCAGATATAATTTTCTTAGTCTTGTAGTTTTATCAAATTTTGAGCAAAACTCAGAAGACTTTAAAACTTGGTCAAGTCCTACATAAAATAAGTATTGGCTGTAGAAGTCTTTAGGGGCTGATTTTCTTCTGCAAACACACCTGTTTATGGATTTGGAAAGGGAAGTGGAAATGATATCCTCTGATGATAAAACTCTTCTGACAATGACAGTGAGATTATCCTGAAATCCTGATTAAGATTCCAGGTTAATATAGTTGTTTTAGGGACATTTTCAAATAAATAAATGCAAACTCTATGCTGCCTGCACCGTGTAGCTCATTTTATGATATCTACGCAATGTATCTCTTTTTTTATATATCTCATCATATGTGAAATTCTTTGACATGTACAATACATATATTTTAATATATAGCATAAATACCATTAGTTCTGGCTATAAGAGATTTACATATGAGATATTTATGTATTCCCATATTTGAATACAGCATAGTTGCATGCACCTTCAGTATCTTCCTGCTCTAGTTTGGGCTAGGAGAGATTTTACATATTTCTATATTTGACTACATGGCTGTAGTTGTATTTTTTGCATCTTATTGCTATTTACCACTATTTCCTTTTCTGTTACACTAGCTCTACCTGTCTTTCAAAATATTTACAGACCTAAAAACAGTACTCATTTGAATTAAAAACAATGTTTGCTTTGCAGTCCTGGCACATGGTACTTATTTGTGTCCGCATGCATTACTCTGTAATGGATTGTAGTGGGTAATGAACTACTACAGCTTTCGGATACATGTTGTATAATCTGAACACAAATATCTAACATAAATTCCAGCTTTGCTTTAATGATCACTTATTCCCATACAATTGCAAAAATAAATTAATAAATTAAAAATGTAAGTGTAAATAATGTATATATTTCATATTATGACTTGACTGCCATTGTTTATTTAACTGTTGGGATCTCTGGATATTTATTATTTGTTGCTGGAATCACTGTACAAATGCTAAATTGTGTGTAAGGCAGTTGCTGTTCCTCTTTATGGCTCCCTGAGTGATAGTTTCATAGAAACTTCTCTAATATTTAAGTCTGGGCAGCAGTTTCATACATAATCTTATGATACTTTTTCACTAGTTTCTGTGCAGAAATTTGTTTGTATTTCTTATTTTTGATGTACATTAATACTGTATGCTGTATTCTGACATATGCTTTATTTATTTATTCATGTAAAATGTGTTAATCTGAGTACAACACTGATTCAAGCCAACACGGAATGCATACAAAACGTGTTAAAAATATGTATGCACACACACATATATTTTATATATATAAAATATATATGTGTGTATATATATATATATATATATATATATATATATATATATATATATATATAAAACACTATGTAAAAAGAGTAATGATGTCCAGTCAGTTTAGTGTTATAGTAATACAAAAAGAAAAAAAAAACAGTGGTTAAGAACTAATGTGAAGAACACAGAAACAGGTTATTTTATGCTAAATTGAGTACAATATTTACATAATAGTATCAAACGTAAGCAAGGAAAATATGGCAGTCTCTTAAAAATATGTAGGAGTATAAAACTTACTGTAAAGAGAGAAAGGATAGTCTGTAGAGAAGAAGAGGGCGGTGAAAAGGAAGACTTCATTTGAAAGTCTTAGTGATTTATTTTTTCTAACTGGCTTGGATCATGGTGAAAAGGGTCTCGGGCCAGTTTGCTTACCCAACTGACAAAAAATAGATATGAATGTCTTCAAAAATGACAAATATTATAATGCTGATAATTCCCCTGATGCCCTCATGAGGAAAATGCAGCTGAGTTTCCAATAGACAGAACAGAAGATGGTGTATCGGCTGATGCTTATTTTTTTTATTTGGGATCCTCACTTTACCAAATGACAGTTCCTTTCCTATCACAAAACCAGCACTGGTCTCTGCAGGGAAGAAGACAGCTACAAAATAGGGGCTGGGCAAAAGCCAATTGCTATTGATTTATGGCTACGGGAACCTCCTTTCAGAAAGGGGGGGGGTTCAGCTGCTAATACCCCTCAGAAAAAAGATGAACATCAAAATGCCAAATGCTTTTTCCCAAATTAAATAATTGCCAGTGTGATTTCTAATTGTGCGCCGGCAATGAATCACTTTTTTTGAGAGACTTCTCTCTTCTTTGAGTTGGTGCAACTGTGGAGCTAGTATATGTAAGTTCAGGGGTATGGAGCCTTGCCCTTCACACTGGGGTTGAAGGGGGACTGCAGAAATACACGAAAAAATAATTTTTCCTCTTTTGGATTTTGAGCATTTTTTTTGTTCTTTTGTAATGTCAACTTTCAGGAAGCTGGTGTTTCATGGCAGTACTGTGTCTGTACTGCAGCCACTCGGGATATGACTGCATATCTGCCACTGTACAGCACTGACAGAATATACCATCTCGGGATATGTGCAACTGCACTGCACTGCACTGACTTATAATGTGCCTGCTCAGGGCATCTGCCACTACACTGCCTTAGAATATGCCTACTCAGGGTATCTACCATTGTACTGCATTGCACTGTCTTAGAACATGACTGCATGGAGTATCAAGGCATCTATCACTGCATTGTACTGACTTAGAATCTGTCTGCACAGGCTATCTGCAATTACACTGTACTGCAGTGACTCAGGATATGCCTGCTTAGGATATCTGCCACTGTAAAGCACTGTCCTTCAAGTTTAAGTTAATTATTCTGCTTAAACATAAACAATGATGCAATATAAAGACATGATAAGCAATTACATTCAAAGGGGCAAGCAATGAGACAAAATATTCTAATAAACTACTAATACAAGAAAGTACAGTTATGTGACTGAACTCGCCATAACCTCCGATGTTCGTAAAAAAAATCTGTGCTGTAGTATAGAGGCTTTAGTGTCCCAGACTGTCAAAGTTACAAGATTGGTGTAGTGGGGTGGTTCTATATAAGAGCTAGACAGCTCACTAAACCAGTTTGACTAACACCTGAAGTTACTTTAATCATCATGGATAAGGCTATAACAACTGATATTCCCTCTTACAACGTATAGGACCCAGGAGGTGGGGGGCTGGAGTTATGGTTTGCAAGGAAATTGCTCACTACAAGAGCCAATAATCAAAAGCTCTCACCTTGGTCTTTTTGTGGAATAACTCTATAATCATAACATAGGTTAATTGGCATAGCGAGAAGAATTAGTGGGAAACCTGCATCCTCTACACTAAAGTCATTTGGAATGAAAACTTTGACCTTATACTCCTTTTGAATATCATTAATCAGAAATTACCTAAATTAGTAAAGGTTGCTGGCAGTATTTACAATTAAGATCATTTATTGGTATGTTCCTCAATAGAAAGGAATCTAGTATGCAGGCTGACTGTGTGTCCATAACAAGCAAAAGAAAAATGAGCTTACAACAAAACAAGTTGAAATTAAGGTAGCTTTGTAGCAAAGTACTAGAAGACCCCAACATTTAACAGTATGAGCTAAGGAAGCATTAGAATCAAATGCTTCAGACTCCATTGTCATATGAACGATGGGTTTGTGGTACAGAGCAATTAATTTACAGTGACTGGCCCTAGCTGGCATGTTTCTCTATGTCTAGATTTATGTAGGTTGCAAATTATGCCACCTCAGAAGTTTAAAAGAGGATGGATAAATGATGCAAAATCCTGGTACTGCAAATGTTGCTGCAGTGGTGTACATTATACATCACTGATATATGTTGTGCTTAAATGGTTAACATTATATATCACTGATATGTGCTATGCTGCAGTGGTGTACATTATGCATCACTGATATATGTTGTGCTGCAGTGGTGTACATTATACATCACTGATATGTACTATGCTGCAGTGGTGTACATTATGCATCACTGATATATGTTGTGCTGCAGTGGTGTACATTATACATTACTGATATGTGCTATGTTGCAGTGGTGTACATTATGCATCACTGATATATGTTGTGCTGCAGTGGTGTACATTATACATCACTGATATATGCTGTACTGCAGTGGTGTACATTATGCATCACTGATATATGTTGTGCTGCAGTGGTGTAAATTATACATCACTGATATATGCTGTGCTGCAGTGGTGTACATTATGCATCACTGATACATGCTGTGCTGCAGTGGTGTACATTATACATCACTGATATATGCTGTGCTGCAGTGGCGTACATTATGCATCACTGATATATGTTGTGCTGCAGTGGTGTACATTATACATCACTGATATATGCTGTGCTGCAGTGGCGTACATTATACATCATTGATATATGTTGTGCTGCAGTGGTGTACATTATACCTCACTGATATATGTTGTGCTGAAGTGGTGTACATTATACATCACTGATATATGCTGTGGTGCAGTGGTGTACATTATGCATCACTGATATATGTTGTGCTGCAGTGGTGTAAATTATACATCACTGATATATGCTGTGCTGCAGTGGTGTACATTATGCATCACTGATATATGTTGTGCTGCAGTGGTGTAAATTATACATCACTGATATATGCTGCGCTGCAGTGGTGTACATTATGCATCACTGATGTATGTTGTGCTGCAGTGGTGTACATTATACATCACTGACATATGCTGTGCTGCAGTGGCATACATTATGCATCACTGATATATGTTGTGCTGCAGTGGTGTACATTATACATCACTGATATATGCTGTGCTGCAGTGGTGTACATTATACATCATTGATATATGTTGTGCTGAAGTGGTGTACATTATACATCACTGATATATGCTGTGGTGCAGTGGTGTACATTATGCATCACTGATATATGTTGTGCTGCAGTGGTGTACATTATGCATCACTGATATATGTTGTGCTGCAGTGGTGTACATTATACATCACTGATATGCGCTGTGCTGCAGTGGTGTACATTATACATCACTGGTATATGCTGTGCTGCAGTGGTGTACATTATACAGCACTGATATATGCTGTGCTTCAGTGCTGTACATTATAGTGCAGTGATGAATTGTGCTGCTGTAATGTATACTGTGTTACAATGGTGTACATCAAAATACAGGGCATGCACTTTGCACAGTATTGATGCATGTTGTGCTGTAGTAATATAATATGGCGGCAAACATTGCAGTGTAGCACTGTATGATGTGTGGCAGCAATGTACATTGAGCTGCAGTGTTGTATGTTGTACTGCAGCCATGTATCCCACACTGCAATGATAAATTCTTCAGATGGTGTTTTTGACCTTGTACCCCCTTGTTTGCTGGTGTAGAACATTACAGTCATTTTTGCCTGTTCCAAATTGTATTCACTTGTTGCACACATATAGAAGGAAAGGCAGTTGGGCTAGACTTACAGCCTTTAACTTTAACATACTTATGTGGTTTTTCTACTCTTCCATTGAATAAAGTTAGCATTTCATACTATACATTCCGAGTCCACTCTGGGGTTCTTGCTGTCAGTTTATGACTGCTTTTAAAAAAAAAACATTGTTCTTTTCAAAGGCTACCTAGGATACTTGTAGGATTAAATGCACTGAGCATGATTTAGTTGAGATTTAGCTCTATGAGAACTTCTAAGAATAGAGACTTCTTTTAAATTTGTCTGGAGTCTGCTAGAAAAGGTTATTTGTACTGGAATGTGACTACTGTATTTCCCCCTTCCCTCCACAATGGAATGAGAAGCATTCTTTAGACATTCTTGCACTGACAGCAACACTAATATCTAATCACTAAAAGACAAAAATGAGGGTCATGCTTATGAGGACGAAATATGGTTATTAAAATATCTCTGTTAAAACTACAAAACCAGCCATGTTTTTGCAGGGCAGGCTAATGCACACCCTTGTTATCTTGAAGTAGATGAACAATTATCATTGCCCCTAGACTGACATGGCTCCCATTCACCCATTTACTTGACCACTTTGGAGTCAGAAAGGTATCTGGACCAGAAACCCCACTTTTCTTATTGTTTGAACTTAGTCCACATTTTCTGAGCTTACAAAAAGTTAAAAACATGTTTCATTTTAGGAGAGTGCAAGCTATGAAGAAGAGAGAAGTAGGAGGAAAGGCACTGGGAGAAGGAATAACTGCAATTGACATGAGCCAGGACATGCCAAGTATCTATAGCACTAGGAAGGAATGTGGAGAAAGAATATAAGGGGGAAACAAGAAAAACAAGCTAAAATGAAGGAAAAGATAGGGATCCAAGGAGAGAACATGTTTATTTACTTTTGTTCAGCAGGTTAATTCTGTTAGGACAGTGTCCTCTTTTCAGGGGAGGCTCAAGATGGTACTGATACTGTCTAGGAGAAATTTGACCATGAAACTTCCCCTAATCTTTTTTTCAATAAGTGCTGTGGGATCTTTAACATTCACCTTAGCTACAACTAGCTTAGGGAGGTGGAACCTCATTTTAGCATTTCATCCCAAGGATGGCACACTCACAGGTGTACCGTTCCCCTAATGCTGCACCGCATTGCCACTACTGGAAATTTATCCTATTATCTGGTATGAGAATAGAACCCACAGCCTTCTGATCTTCCAGCAGTAAAGGCAAGTCTGCTACCTGTGAGACATTGACACTGATGGTGAAGGCATACATGTTAGACAAAAAGAGTGGGAAGCAGATATGGGAGGTGCTCAGGATATGGAACAGATTTTTGGTTTGGCGAGGTTTGGGATGGCAGATGAGGCAGGGTTTGCAGAGAATGGGCAGCTTCACAGTAGAATATGATAGTGGAGTTTGAGATGTTTTATGGATTGACTACTCAACAAATAAGTTAGGGGGAAAAGCAGACATTAGCAAAGGTTGTCAGAGGAGCACCAGCAAATGAGTTGGCACAAAGTATGATGATGGAGGACAAAAAGGATGTGCAGCCACAAAGGGGAATGTCATGGAGAAGGCATCCAGGTATGATGCAAAGAATAGTAACAAGTAATTAAGTGGAGATAATGCCAGAGCAGGATAGGTAAAAGCCAACACCAGGAAGAAATAGGTGAGGAGGTTGTACTCACCTAGACAGGAGAAGCAGAGGGAAAAAGAGCCAGAATAGTGGGTAGTTCTTGCAGGAAGAACACAGAATGGATGAGGAAGAGATTATGCATGCTACAGGGAGTGGGGAAGCAAATAGTGTGGGAAGAAATAGCCAGGGAACTGTTATGGCTAGGGTTGTATAGGCCCTAGGGCTGATAGCCTAGTACCAGCCTATGAACCTATAACACAGACAATGACAAAGTTTGAGAATGCTGAAGGTTAAGGTGGAAAGGTTACTGATTGATTGAATGGTAGCATAAAACAGGCAGCAAATGAAAGAAAAGCATGCGTGGAGTCAGAAGAATTTTGGATTTGATAACTTGATCACAAAAGCAAGAAGAAATGTAAGTAAGTGAGATATAATAAATACTAGATTTCATTGAAACTGATCTTGGGGCTCAGGCTTAGTAAAACATGGGGAAAGTGAAAAAGGTGATTATGAATAGGGAACAACAGATGCATTTTAACATCAGTAATCTGTTAGAAGAGTCAGTTGAGGTGGCAGCAAGCATAGCCAAGAAGTCAGAAGAAAGTTGCCAGGAGAGTGAGTATAAGGTAGCATTTTCTGAAATGCTACCTGAACCAGCAGCCAGGACCTAGAACAAAGACTGGATAAGGAAGAAGAATGACTGACTACGGCAGTGTAGCAGGGTGAATGGCTTTGGACTGATAAGATGATGGAAGGAAATCTGCATGACAGACCACCTTTGTATAAAGGACAGACTATATCTTAGCCCAGGATGCACAGCAGTGGTTAGTGCTGTGTTGGGAATGCACATTTCAGTAAGTGCACCTTTATATAAAGATAGACTGGGGAATGAGACTGAGGACGGAGAAGAGGAGGCTAGGTGTTTAGGCAGTAGACAGATAGGTAAAAGTGGCACGTGGCACAGTAGAGGAATAAACAAGGATCACTTGGACTATGGCTGTGTAGTCCTAGTTTGTAATGCAGCGTCTGGGTAGGAAGATGGGGGAAGCTGCAAGCAATGATACAGGAGGAGAAGGTGGACATTGCTGGTGTTACAGAAGTATGAGCCAATGACAAGAAGGGGTGGGGCATAGATGCATTTTTGGGAAAGAGAGAGAAAGAAAATAGTGTTGGAGTAGCAATGTATGTAAAGTAGGGCATTAGATATGAGCACAGACAGGTAAAAATACCAAACCAGGAAAAAGGCAAAGGTGCAGTCAGTATTGGCAGCTAATCTGAAAGAATGGGGAGGAGCGTTTTTATAATGATACGGTTTATCATCCCCCAGACACAATGAAGGAGGATAAGAGACGGGAGAATAGAATAAAGGTATGGAGTAGGAGGAAGGTGGTAATACGAGTCTACCACACACAAAGTAGGATATTCTGAACGCTAGATTAGGGGAGGGAGGAAGTGGAAGTTCACTGAGGTCTTTTGCCATGAGGGGATCTGCCAACTGGTGCAGAATTGTACCAGAAAGGATAGTCTTCTGGATATTGTCCTAACCTATGCAGAGGCCATCACGGGATATCCAGGTTAAGCACTGTTGGGGAACAAAGATTATGGTAGTGTGTAGTTTAGGGGGAAGGGTAAGAATTAAAACAAAAAGATAGTGGTGTGGGATTTTAGAGTAATAGATTAAGCTGTGCTGTGGCAGAATGTCAAGTGGTCAAGAATCAATTATGACACTGAAAGTAAGCTGGGAGAGTAAATAAGATATGGGAATAGGTCAAAGATGGAGTTTTAAAAACTGGGATTGGGTGTGAGGAAGAGGCATAAAGGCAAAAAGAGAAGGCCAGTGTGGTTACATAGGAATCTAGGATGGGAACTAAGACAAAAAGGCCTACTCGAGGTTGAAAGGAGAAGGTGCGGATGTGGAGGAAGTACAGTATAGCACAAGGCTAGCAAAAAGGTAACAATTTTAAAGAGGGCAGCAAAGCTGAAAGAAAGTTAGATGAGGGGATAAGGAAGGGAGCTAGTAGCTTTTTAGATACATAGTAAAAAGAATGAAAAGAGGGACAAAGCTTGCCACACTGAGCAAAGGTGAGAGGGAGACCACAGAAAATAGAAAAAGCAGAGATACTGAGCAAATGTTTTTCTTCAGTCTTCACAAAGGAAATCAAGAGTTGTGTGCCATGCTAGGTGACTGGCAAGAGAGAGAGTGTGGGAAGTAGTGGGCAGCCATCAGGATGAAGAAGGAGGAGGCGTAAAGGAAAACGGATGTCCTTTGGAGTGATAAAGCATAAGAACCAGACTGACTACTTCCCAGAGTCCTCACAAATCTGGCCAGTGGTTTGCAGCCCATTTGGAGACCTTCAACAGATCACGGTCTATGCAGAACTACCGTAGAGCTGGAAGACAGTAAGTGTAGTACCTTTATACAATAGGGAACAGAAAACATCTGGGGAGCTACAGGCCTGCTAGCTAAACAACAGGGGCAGGGAAAGTCATAGACATAATCCAGAGGGGAAAACTGGTTGTATTTGTAGAGGACAAAAACCTCCAAGGTAGCAGCCAGCATAGCCTCGTTGTCAGAAGGAACTGTCAATCAGTCTTGATCCAGTGTTTCAGATGAACTTGACAAGGAAGTATCACTGGATAACTACATGGATTAATGATATGATATGGAGGTTTGTGGTGAGAGGGACAGTGTCAGGAATTACAAAATTGAATAGTGGAGCACTTCAGGGATCTGCCATGAATCCTGCAGTCCTTATTGTATTTATCTCAGACATGACTGAGAGAAAAGAGAACAGAATTAACATCTTTGTTGATGACATAAAAATAGGTGCAGTAGTGGAGGATGGGTAAGAGTCTAAAAGAGGATTTAGAAAGGATAAAGAAGTGGACATAAAAGTGAGTGTTGATATTTATTCCAAACAAATGCAAAAGTACCATCCTTTAGCCAGAATAGTCTTGGTATGAATAACCTACTTGTGGGATGAGAACTGTTGGAAGCAAACCAGGAAAAGATCTGGGGATGTTGATCACAGTTGGACTAGATGGACTGGAGTGGAAACAAAGAGGTAATACTTCCAATCTACCTGCCCTGGTCAGATCACAACTTCAGTACTAAATGCAGTTCTGGAGGCCATATAAGGAAAGGGACATCAGACTGATGAAAATAATTTAGAGGAAGGCTATCAGATATATCTGTGGGATGGACGGGAAGGGGTATGACCAGAGGCTGGAGTAGTTAGAGCTCTTCTCACTTGAGATTGGAAGAAAGACGCTGTACATGATAATGGAGCACAATTTATGTTAGGGAGGTGTGAAGGGGCCTTCCTGAATTGGAAGGTCAGAGGAGAAATGTGGGGGTATAGGCAGCGGACTGTAAGAAGTAACTCTCCTTGGATCACCAAAAACACTTTTTCACAGAGAATGTTGCAGACCCATGGAACTGATTACCAAAATGGGTGGTGGAAAGGAATCCATGGAGGCACTCAAGAAGGTATGTGATGAGTGGAGAAAATGTAAAGGGAATGGTAGCAGTGAAAGGAAGGTAAAACATTAAATAATGTTGATAGGGCAGACTAGATAGTCTTAATGTCCCCTGCCATTAAGAAATGTAAACAAATGAAATGTCTGCTTCCATCCACCTGTTACATGCTGCTCAGTATCATACCTCTCAATCTCTTACCTCAAGAGAGCTGGACAAAGCTGAAAATCTTGGGAGGAAAAGGGCCCAAAATATTGCTCTTATAAACATGCAAAGTTATCTACAGGTTTTCCATTAACTTGCATTTTCAAAGGATATGAAGTCTGAAAGTCAAATGTCTGACATTATTTACTGACTTCAGTCCTCGATGATTTGCCAGAAAATCACAAATTTTATGAGGAGCAGACAAAAAATATGAAGCAACAATTTAGACTTTCTGTAAAATTCTGGACAACTGAGAAAAGTATGGTCAGGACAGAAACCGCCGAAAAGCTCTTCTCCTAACCAAACAAAAATAGAGATTCTGAAATTGACCATGATCTGGATAGTTCTTGTTTTGCTCTATCTCCCTCTGCTGGGTCTGAACGAAATTGCTAGCTTCAGTGATAAGTGGTTTTGGAAGGAATAAATGACTCCACAAACTGATACTTGGATCAGACATCTACCAACACATCTATCTGAATATAAAGGGGAGGGGGAGAAGATGGCAATTGAGATATGCTAGAACAAAGAATATTTTTTTTAGAGTATAGCAAAGGCTGATGTGCTTCATCCTATGGTCTTGGGTTTGGTTCATCCATTTTCCATTTCCCAACTGTATAACTCTAAGCATATTACATGACCAGATAGTGCTCCCAGATCACCCATGAAAAGAGGCAGTTGTGCTTAGTGATGCTGGGCTTGATTGGTTAACAAATGAATAATAATAAAAAAAAAAAATTGTGGAATTAACGGTGGTGTGTAAATTCATGCTAGGGTACAGCACAGGAAAAGGAGGGTAAAAAACAGCTTATAAAAGCAATTTACCTACTCGGTATGGTAATTGTCACAGTGGGTGAACCAAGGTTATATTAGTTATCACATTCTGTGTTTCATCAAAAAATCTGAGATTCTATTCAGGAGAACCTGAGCAAGGAAACAACTGCCCTGATATTAGCAGTGCCAGTGCTAATGTGCACAGAATTTGTGAAATTATCATAATAATTTCTAATTTCTCTTAAGTCTGCTCAAGCAGCTTTCATCATTCTGTCAGGATGGCAGATACAAAAAAAAAAAAAAACGTAACAGTAACTAGCACTTCTATGTGAAAACTGCTGAAAAAGAAGAAAACAATATTTTATCCCACTATTTTTTTTGCATCTGAAAAATCTAAGAAAAATTGTACAATTTCTAAAGAATAACTAATGATCTGTTACTTTAATAAATGTTAGAGAAGAATAATGAACATTTTAAAAAAACTAGCATTAAAGGTAAATTTATTTATCTATTTATTTGAAACTTGGAGTAATGTACTGATCCGTAAGGACAGATTTCAGTCAGCACAAATAAGCTACACTGCACAGTTCATGAAATAATCAAGAAAGGTCTCCATAAAGACTAGAAGCACTTTACAAAGTAAGAATGACTATGTATTCAAAAGCTATACATTTCAAAATTCTTACATAATGGTATTGTGAAGAATGTCGTTCATAATAAGGTCTAGTACTGAATTAGATGGTGTCCATATAGATAAGTAAGAAGAGTTATTAATACAGGGCAAAAGCGGACACATTTACATTACGGTTACCAGATAGAGTTGTATAGGCTACATGTTAAAGTTACAATACGAGCCTAATTTTCGAGTGTTGGTGGAAGAAATTCCCAAAGTTCTATTCCCAGTACTCTGAAACTATGAACCCTGCACTGCAGCTTCTGTTGGGGCTTTCAAAGAGATTGGACATTGATGGGAATAGTCCTGATATAGTTAGTTGTCCTTACTGATAGCCTCACATCAAAAATGGAAAAGTATCCTACTTCAGAAGTTTAAGTAGCAGCTACCCTCATAGTAGGTCTGCTCTTATTTGTGCTGCAGCCATCATGCCTTGGCAAAGACCAAGCACTGATATTCACCACACGTAGATTATGAGCTAAACCTGCAGATGTGGTTGGTTAAGGTTTGGAGACAGGGCAAGTTGTTTTTAAAGAAAGCTGTGATAAGTGGGAGGCCGTATTCCGGCAGAAGTGTGACATCTTCTTAACCCAAAAAAGCAGTTTATTAATTCTGGATTTGGTTTGATCTAAGTGATAACTGGATGAAAGACTTTGGTTAAGCCAAACATCTAGTTATTTGAACACAGTTTTGGTTCTGAGCAATAAGTGAGTGGGGTCAACAAAAAGCCAGTTTTGGGGGATTTAATTATGTTCTTTTACTATGAAATATAATTGTTATAGCTTTTGCAGAGTTATATACATTTTATTTGTTCGTGACTCAGCTAGGTGCAAGTGAGATGTCATTTTTCAAGTTGGCTTTTATGGTTGATGTTAAGGGGATGGACTGATACATGACTATATCATCAGTGTAGAGAAAGAAGAAAGCTTTGTCAGATCAAAAGAGAGTTTATTTATAATTTATAGAGTAAGAAGAATAGATGGGCTAGAACTGATCCTTATGGTGCACCATGGTTTGTGGGGGACAGTGGCTGAGATGGGTTTTGTTCTATTTTTTTGCAAAG
This sequence comes from Protopterus annectens, assembly GCF_019279795.1. Lineage (NCBI taxonomy): Eukaryota > Metazoa > Chordata > Ceratodontiformes > Protopteridae > Protopterus > Protopterus annectens. The sequence goes on from NC_056745.1 coordinate 291,730,902, forward strand.
CAATGTAGTCTGTGAACCAGTTTGTGGCTGTTGTGCATAAATCTTGATGCTTCAGATGTTGGTTGTGGCCAGAGATCTATCAGAATTTGATGGTTAGATTTACCAAAGGAGAAAGGCTTCCTGCAATGCGAATCTTTACTGTAGAACTTTGTAAACGTGTACTCATATAACAAAGTGACTCAAGCAGAATAATGGCTGTAGATACGTTTCTGAAATGTATACTAGATGTGGCCTTTCAAGTAGTATACTCTCCTTTCACAACATAATAGATACACTGCTACACCATCTGATGGCAAAAAGTATTAGAATTATCTGATTGTGGAGGCGTACAGCCTGAAACACTGACAATAATACTGGAGACCTCATTTTATATAGTAGCCCTGGCATTTCAAAAGTTGACCATGAGATATGGGACAGAGTGACCAAAGGTCTCTTCTCCTATCTTGAGAGAAGGGAGAGCAATTTCTTGCTGTGTAAGCATCTGTTGGCAAAGACCAAACGGCTGGCATGTATAGGGGTGCCCTTTTTTCCATACTGTAGAAAGACTGAAAACTAGTGGCTTGGTGCACGTTTACATGCAAGACCAGTCATGAGTAACTAGTCTTACCTGATAAGTAGTGAACAATCAACCTTTGCTCCCTGCCAGCTGGACATAAGACAGTTTTAACAAACGGTACTTTTTTTTGGAAAGGTGATTACTCTCAGTTGTTGATGTCACATGCTAATGCCAGTAGGAAATGTGAACAGATAGATCAATGGAGTGTTGGGAGGGTGATATATCATGCAAATAAATTCAAAATAAAGCAAAGAAAGAAGAGGATAAATAATCTTAACTTGAAAGAAACAAATGCAGTTAATAAAAATCTGTCATTGTCAGGAGGCAGAAATGAAGCTAGTAAGAAACATCAGAATTACAGACTACTAACTGTTTCCTGTTTGTAGCCTACAGAGAAAAGAATATTAAAAGAATGGTTGAAAGAAAGCCGCCAAAAACAACTTTACAAAGAAGCAAGAATGGTCTCTGGGGATAAAGCTCTTGGTGCAAAAGTATAGAGTTCATTTCTTCTGGCACAAGTGAGGGTTACAGTGGGATGGTCTTCCATGATATAAATCTAAAGGCCAGAGAATGGGCAAGATCACCTGTAAGTGGAAGTCTCACCGTCATAAAAGTGCATCTCTTCTGAGTCTCAGGTGGTAGATCTTTCTGGAAATTGCTTGGTTAAACTCCCAGGATAAATATCTGCTACATACTAAAATGAGAAATATTGACAATGTCAAGCAAAGTGTCTTCACATTATGGTGACTCAGAAAAAAAATAAGCAGATGTTTCTCTTATATTAGACAGTTTTGAAAATAAAATTTAAAAAAAAAATAATGAATTCATACAACATTCTTAAGTGCAAAGAACAGAAAAATGTTTGAATTTCATGCTGCATGTTGCCAGAGAAGAACATTTTTGAGACACCATTACAGAAGAAAAGGTTGGGGGCAGAGGTAGCGTGAAGGTTGGTACTCTCATACTAGGTAAGGAAGAAAATAACCATAAAACATCACACGTGAGCAAACAAGGGTAATTTGAAATATAGCTGGATAGTATTACTGCGCGATGCAAGAATTTGGGAAGAAAGATGGCAATGGTGCAAGCAGTGATGCTTGAAGACAAAGAAACAGGGCAGTGACAAGAAAGGATGGGACATGGAGGTGTCTGATAGAGACTGATATAATGAATCAACATGCTCTCTCCAGGCACGTCATGAAAGGAAGATGACAGACTGGAGGACAGAATGCTGGACTGGGGTAGGAGGAAGGGGGCTATACTTATGAGAGATCAAAATCTCCCAGCAGATTGTAAGATCCTGAGTCTGAAGTTGAGAGGGAGAGAAAGAGAGAGAGAGAGAGAGAGAGAGAGAGAGAGTAAAAACAGACAGATATCTCAGACTTCTGTACTATAAAGGACAGAATTCTGGATGTGGTACTATAAGGACAGATGGGGCCAGGGATGTCAACATAAAAATATCATTGGTTAACAGAAATCATGCACTATAGTTTGGAATGGGGGAAGTGTAATAAACCAAAATCTGATGATGTAGGATTTGAAGAGTGGAGTATGCTGATCTGGGGGACAGAATAAAAATGAATTTGGAGAAATGAAACAAATCAAGGGAGTGAGCAAGTTTTTGGAAAGGGACAGGGACAGAGTACTCAGGGCTATGGAAAAGTAGTTTTTGCATGCTGTTTCTGGTCCCTAATCTCACCACAACCTTCAATCCTTCATACCCCAGTTTTACATGCATTTACCACCTTCATTTCCCCTCGTTCACTTCCAATCACCTGAGGGCATGGGGATCTGGAGGTAAGATTAGGGATCATAGGCTGTCATCCTAAGGGGAGTCAGGGGATGCTTTTTGTCTCCTAGAACCTCCTTTTGTTTGCCAGAAAACACTATGCAGTACCTGCTACACTAGACTACCAGTCAGGAACTTGCTTACACTCAATAGTGAGGCACACTGATGTCCCACTCACTAGACTGAATAAGGAGAAAGTTACAGTCAGCTGCCTGTCAGGTGCCAGGATCCACCACATAATGCATGCACTCAGGTCCCGCAACAACAGGTACAAATATGACTCTGTCATTGTACATGTGGGTATGAATGACCTGAGATGTACCTCCCTGGACTACATGAAAAGAGACATGGAGGAGCTCTCAGATTATCTAGCCCAGGTGGGTATGACCCTAGCCCTGAGCAGCATCCTACCATCAGCCAAAATGATGCCACAGTACAAGCAGAAAATGATTGATTTCAACAATTGGCTAAGTTTCTGGTGTCATTTTAAGGAGCTCCAGTATCTGTTAGCCTTTGATAACATGATTGACAGACCTCGATGCTTTGCCAGAGATGGCCTGCATCTGTCACCCCTGGGCTTCCGGATACTGGCCAAGGCTCTTGCTACCCCTATAGTGCCTTTTTAGGTGGTGTTCTGAAGACCAAATTACCACCAAAACAGCTACAAACAAATGCAATCTGAGGGTCATGCTGCTCAATGCTAGAAGTCTAAATCTCAAAATGCACTTGCTCAAAGCACTCCTTAAAATGGAGAACATCAACATTTGTGCTGTAAAAGAGACCTGATTCAAAGCAGCAGAAAGCACCCCTGCGCTACCAGGCTATAACTCATTCCACACCTTTCAGCCACAGAACTTGGACCGAAGCTCCAAAGCCAGTGGTATTTCCATATTCTTAAAGGATGCGCACACCTCCAGACTGGTAATCCAACATAACACATCAGTGATACTTCAGGTAGAGCTAACATTGGGTAAGACAGCAATTCAGGTCATAGCCTGCTATACGTCCCCAACCATGTCCCAAGACTCACACTCCACGTTCCTAAGCACCCTGGAGAATATTAGGACCCAACCTAACACTCATACTGGGTGACGTCAACTACCCCTCCATTAACTGGGAAAACTACTCATGTACCAATACACTTGCCCAACGTTTCCTGGAATTCATTAACTCCAATGCCCTGGACCAGCTTGTTCTTACCCCCACTAGAGGTAGCAACATCCTTGACCTGGTCATTATTAACATGGGTGACCATTGCTCTACACCAATAGTCAACTCCTCCCTGGTTAGATCTGACCCCAAACTAATCACCTTGGAAATGCACTCCCCTCCCCCCCCCACAAAGGTAACCACCATGAAAAACTTCTCCAAAGCTAACTTTGGGCTCCTAAAAACAGAGGTGGCTAACTTCACGGAGCATAGTTGCATGACTGCCAAATCATACACCAATGCACTGTACAAACACGTACACAAATGCATGGATCTCACCATACCCAATAGAACCAAAACACTCTCCTCCAAACAAAGGAAGCCAATCTGCTGGTCCCCTCCCATAAACAAACTCTACAACAGAAGGAGGAAACTGATGTGGAATAAGGTGAAATCCCAAGACTGGAAAAACTCCATTATCAGACTCAACAAAAAGTTGAGACCCCTCATCAAATCCTCTAAAGCTAGGTATGAAAACAGAACTGCAACAGATAGTAAAGAAACTACAAGGCCTTCTATAGTTATGTAAAGAATCTCCACGGCAATACCCAGATTTGATCTGAGCTACTGCTCATTGGTTCCTCCTATACCGAGCCAACAGATATTGCAAATATACTGGCCGACAGATTCAGTATACTGCGGTGGTGGTGCTGCGGTAGCAGTGTCACCTCACAGTAAGACGTTGTCCTGTTTGATTCTCAGCTAAAGCGTCTTCTGTGTGGAGACATGCGTGAATGGGCATACCTTCGTTGAAGGTTGTACATCAGAGCTGGCAATTCGGCACGTAAAAATCTACTGCCAATCATTAGCGGACCGGAGTTCTGCTGTGGCGACCCCTAACTGGGAAAAGCCGAAAGACGCAACAACTGGCTGACAGATTCAGTGCCAATTTTACCCCCCCAAAGGACAAATCACAAGACTAGTAGATTGCCAGGCACCCAGTATTACTGCTGCACAGGTTAAAACAGCAGTATCCAAGGCCAAGAATACAGCTTCTGTGGGACCTGACAATAACCCTGGCTGTGTTCTACATGAGCTACAGAGTGAACTGGCACCTCACCTGTGTGCCCTGTTCAGTCACAGCCTCACCTCAGGCTTTGTCCCTACCAAAAGGCACACTGCTACAGTCATCCCTCTCCACAAAGGAGGAGCGACTACAGACCCCGGGAACTATCGGCCCATTAGCCTGAAGAGTCTGATATGCAAAGCTATGAAACACATTATCATGGACCTAATAAACAAGGATATAGGAAATCTCCAAACTCTGGATCCCACACAGTTTGGTTTTGTGAAGGGTGGATCATGCCTGCTCAACCTGGTCGACTTCTTTGAGTCAGTCACCAGAGCTGTGGATGAAGGCAAGGAGGTTCATACAGCCTAACTTGATCTGGACAAGGTCCTTGATACCATTCCCCACTCAGGAATCATAGAAAAACTCACTAAGCTAGGCATCAACCCCTATATCACTAGGTGGGTTGCAAACTGGCTCACAGGTAGAACCCACAGTGTGAAAGTAGCTGACTCCAAGTCAGACTGCCGACCAGTCACGAGTGGAGTTCCACAGGGTTTGGTCCTGGATCCTCTCCTGTTTGGTATCTACTTCTCTGAAGTCCAGGCCAACATGAAGGGACTCTGGCTGACAAAGTTCACTGACGATTGCAAGTTGGGAGCTATTATTAACTCCCCAAGTGATGTTGACATCCTACAGAAAGGTCTCACTGAGACCAACGACTGGTATCAGAACCACGGCCTTAAGCTCAATGCCAAAAAAATGAGTCATCAACCCCTTTGGGAAAAACTTGGTTCCCATGAATTACCACATTGATGGTAGTTTGCTGAACACAGAGGGCGTTATAAGAGATCTGGGAACACAGGTTAACAGCAACCTCTCTTTTGACCAACACATTGCCACTGTGGTCAGAAAGTCCTTCTATGTGGCATTTCTCATTACTAAGGGTTTTGCATCCAGGAAGAAAGAGGTCATTGACTCCCTCTACTCTTCCCTCATTAGGCCAGTCATTGAGTGCAATGCCCCATTTGGCATGTACCTCACTAGACCCCTGCAACAACTGGAGAGGCCACAAAAGTACCTCACAAAGAGGATCGTAGGCCTTAAACACTTGTCCTATATGGACAGACTCAAAAAACTCCAACTATTTTCTGTCTCATATCACCTACTTAGATGTGATCTCTGCTTGACTTACAAAGCCATGTCTGACCTAGCTCTGTTAGAAATGCTACATCTAAAGAAATCCCAATCGCTCCACACCACATGATCCAGAGAACTCAACCTCATTACCACAATCAACAGAACATGCTGGAGGGACAGGTTCATAAGCCAGAGACTGCCTATGCTATTCCATATCATAGCCAGAGACTGCCTATGCTATGGAATAGACTTCCCATACATGTCAAACAGAGCACCTCATTGGCCGTCTTCAAGAGCAATCTTGATGAGTGGATGGGAAATAGAAAATTAATCCCGGGGATCGCTCCAGTGGCTCTACTCAACAGAGGCACTGGGAACTCAGGTCTGGTGGCACGATGCCAGGGTAATCCTATGGGTTAGGGTTGTTAAGAATCTAGGACCATTAGCCTAGTACACACCTATGAACTTATACACACACACACACACACACACACACACACACACACACACACACACACACACACACACACACACACACACACACACACACACACACACACACACACACACACACACACACACACACCTCTAAGTATAACTGGAAAGCAATTCTCTTCTTGGGAGACTCATTCTCAATGTTCTGCACCCTTTCATGGAGAATATTGTTTTGATCTGTCCTATAAATCTCACTGCACACATGGGATACCTACCACCCCTTTTTCCTGGAAACAATTTGACCAGCATCAGTGACTCACTTCTGCTTTCTGTAGCAAACTGCTCTAGTTCAGGCCACTACTTGGCTTCAGTTTTCAGGCCATAGTCAGGACTTTATCCTTGCATGCCATGTAGCGAGTTGATATTTGGACTAGAGCCGGATGGAAAAGTGAAAAGGTGAAAACAGGATATGTTCTATGAAGTAATGACGGCATGCAATGTTAATGGTCACAGCAAAAGAAAGGTCATGTGGAAGGTGAAAGGTGGAAAGGTGGTAGAGGTATAGTACAAAGAGGAAGCAGAAGTCAGCAGAAATGAAAGGCAAAAAGGGGTTGGCAGAAAGAGATGAGAAAATGAACAACGGCTTTTCATGTATAAAACAGCAAAGTGAAAGGCAGGATTACATAGCCAAGCCTCGTAAGGCTGGGAGAGAGATCATGAAAGACAGGGAAAAGAGAAGGGTGCTGAGAGAGTCCTCAAATGCTAACTGACTTTAAGGGGTCCCTGAAGTCAGTTCTATTTGAGATGGCTTATGATATTTGAATATTCTTTAATAAAACTTTTATGTTATTATTTTATATTGGTTACAGTTTAATGCTTTACTTGATTGCATTTTCTATTATTTTCATATCCACTTTCTATGCAAAGTGCTTGGTTATAGGTACTATAATCAACTCAAACTTGAGGTAGGGCACAGTGGAGAAGAGATGAGGAAGCACATCAAGACAGATATGGAGAAGGTGTGAAGGGAAATGGTTGCTTTTGGGTGGGATGAGGTACAGGGAGCACATAGGGTGCCAGCCAGAGTTCTCAAAATATAGCAAATGCATTTTTATGTTTCTAATTTCCTGCTAACCATCAAACTCTACCTTCCTGATATTTAGCTTACCCATGGGAGATAATCCTAAGCTGACACATTAATTCCCCAGGGTGATAACCCTATGGCCCATTCACTCCTTTGGGGCAAAAGCTGAGTTAATTGGGAAGGGAATCATCATTTGCACTTCAGGTATCAGGCTGCCCCCACGTAACACCTCCCTGTTGTAACTCGTCAGCTCTACCATTGGTGCTCACAAGGGAGCAGTCACATGCTATCACACATCAACGCCCTTATAAGCAATGGATATGTACAGTGTAGGCTAGCTAGACTCATCTCTGTGGGTGATATACCTGCACTTTTGCAGGTACCACCACTGCACCGAGTAGAGATACAACCCCCCCCACACTCCCCTGTCTAGGATAGCTGAACTGGCTTTGGCTGTCCACTCCCATCCTCCCCTACCTAGTCTCTCCAGCACCCCTGCTGCTAGTCCAGCACAGTCATCTAGGGCAAACACATACTTTTTAACAGTATTATCTGATCAGAAAAGGGGACACATTTGATAGACCTATAACTAGGGTAGCCTTCCTCACCCATTCTTGCTAATGCTCTCTGAAGTTCCCTAATTTAGGCCAAAACCAGCCATCTGCCACTGCATGCCATGACATTGCATGCCTCACTGACAAAGCATAACTAGTCCTTGAGCATGTCAATTTGTCTTCAACCACCGAGCAAACCCAGTCTTGCAAATCAATGTAAAAGAATTAGGTCTGTCACCGACACCCACCTTCAGTCTTTTTTAACTATGCCTCATTAAAACTTTCATGCCCCCCTTCCTCACTTCATGAAACCTGCATTATAGAACACATAAACCATCAATGGACTGGGATGGATAAATTCCAGAAGGGAATGAAGGTTGAGCCAGACTGACTTAATTTCTTACACATTGCTGTGGAGATTCAGTTTCTGATGAGACCAAGTCATCATGGTTGACCAGAAGCAAAAGTGTACTTCCCATCTTAGCCTGGAAATACCTGGCATGAGCATCTCTTTTAGTGTTTTGGAGAGGAAAAGAAGAGCCTTAGAAAAGCTGAATATCTAAAAGGAAAAATAAAATGACACTCCGACACAGTGTTAGGTCTTCCAGATTCAAATTCTGAAAGAAGTAATTACAGTACTGAAACCACAGCGAGCATAAGCCCTTAGCAACAGAGACGTGTTCAGACATGTTTTTTGCTGAAATGTTTACGTGCAAATGCCAAATCAATCTGACCAGATAACTCATGTCCCTTCATGACACATCTTAAAAAATATACTAAAGTACAACAGTCCCCATTTATTATAAAAAAAGAAATAAAGCCATTTTACGTCTTAGATTCTCTCTCTCTCTCTCTATATATATATATATATAGATAGATAGATAGATAGATAGACAACATAACCTAATACAGAGGAGATGTAGTTTTCCAGTCTTAAGGGTAGTCAAAACAAAAAAAAAGGGAAAACTAGTTGTACAGGAATGATTACTCTTGATATCGGCATACAAATTATTAAAACGGACCATTGTCAAAACTTATGCAAGATTCATGTCAAAGATCACTTTGCATTCTTATTAACAATACATGTTGCTTGTTTAGATCATGGTTTATTAAGTTAAAACAAGAGATGAGTGTTTTCTGTGTATATAAAACATGCACACAGAGGGTTATTATCACTAGATCTAACACAATCTAGCAAAAAGAGCAATTTAGAATCAGAACTGCAACTGTGTCAGAATGCTGAAATGCTCATAAATATCGAATGCTTCAATTTACTGGGTGTGCTAGTGTGTGTGTGTGTGTGTGGCTGTAATAATATTTAGGTTAGGATTAAGAGTTAGGATTAAGATTAGGGTTAGGCCTAAGGTTAGGGTTAGTGTAAGGTTTGTGTGTCTTGTTTAGTGTTAGGGTTAAGGTTAGCTTTATGGTTAGATTTAGAGTTAAAGTTAGTGCAAGTTTGCACACATGAATAAGATACGCATTTGATTTGATGCTTAATAAATGTTATACTATGTAACGATTTACTGTTACAATGACTAACATAATAAAAGCCACTGAATAAAAATCATATTAGGTGTAACCACTCTGTATATTCACTAAGTTGGTGTGTTTTTCTTTTTTTGACAATTAGATGTGTGTAGCAAATCACTATTAATAGCTGCAGAACTGGATGGAAGCAGTTTCTTGACTGATAGATCTCGACTTCTTGCATCCGGAGTCTGAGACAAATCTAGAAATAATCATGGATAAATGCCCCCAAATCAAGTACACTTTTAAATACCAGATTATTAACTTGAAAAACTGATAGAATAAGAGATTGTGAATTAACAAACTTTTTCTGAAGTAAATGAAGTCTATATAATGACTTTCATTTTTAAATAAAATCAACCACACTTCTCCCCAGTTTTCCAATTTTAGGAGAGACAGCGAAACTTGGAGCAAAAATTGTGGGACTTCATTGAAAATCAAAGGCAACTGAGAGTAATGCCTTGGAAGCATTGTTGTAGAACTCATGGCAGTTTCTGAAGTTAATTGTAGAGCCTAACCTAGGTGGGTTGCAAACTGGCTGACAGATAGAACCTGCAGTGTGAAAGTAGCTGACTCCAAGTCAGTCTGCTGATTAGTCACAAGTGAAGTCCCACAGGGTCTGGTCCTGGGTCCTCTCCTGTTTGGTATCTACTTCCCTGAAGTCCAGGCCAACATGAAGCTGACAAAGTTCGCAGATAATTGCAAGTTGGGAGCTATTATTAACTCCCCAAGTGATGTTGACATCCTACAGAATGGCCTCACTGTGACCAACGACTGGTGTCAGAACCATGGCTTTAAGCTCAATGCCAAAAAATGTGTCATCATCCCCTTTGGGAAAAAAAAAAAACGGTTCCCATGAATTACCACATTGATGGTAGTCCACTGAACATAGAAAGTATTATAAGAGATCTGGGAACACAGGTTGACAGCAACCTCTCTTTTGATCACCACATTGCCACTGTGGTCAGAAAGTCCTACTATGTGGCACATCTCATTACTAAGGGTTTTGCATCCTGGAAGAAAGAGGTCATTGTCTCCCTCTACTCCTCCTTCATTAGGCCAATCATCAAGTACAATGCCCCATTTGGCATGTACCTCACTAGATACCTGCAACAACTGGAGAGGCCACAAAAGTACCTCACAAAGAGGATCCTAGGCCATAAACACTTGTCCTATATGGACAGACTGAAAAAACTCCAACTATTCTCTGTCTCATATCACCTACTTAGAGGCAATCTCTACTTGATGTACAAAGCCATGTCTGACCCAGCTCTGTTAGAAATGCTACATCTAAAGAAATCCCTATCCCTCCACACCACACACTCCAGATACATCAACCTTATTACCACAATTAACAGAACATGCAGGACAGACAGGTTCATAACCCAGAGACTGCCCCTGCTATGGAATAGACTTCTCATAAATGTCAAGCAGAGCACTTTGCTGACCCTCTTCAAGAGAAATCTTGATGAGTAGATGGGAAACAAAAAATTCACCCTGGGGATAACTCCAGTAGCTCTACTCGACAGAGGCACTGAGAACTAAGTTCGGGTGGCACTGTGCCAGGGTAATCCTATGGCTATGCTTGTAAAGACCCAGGCCATTAGCCTAGTACACACCTATGAACCTATTTGTAATATTTTGTAAACAACTTACAATATCTCAGCAACCACAAGTTACACACATACTGTCGGCGGCATTTTATTCATCTGGCTGAAAGCGTTCTTATGAGTTTGAGGAGTTCTGTCTGTGTTACTTGTTTTTTGAGATATTTAGAAAAATGTGAAATTATATATATATATATATATATATATATATATATATATATATATATATATATGAATTACTATCATAAAAACAACAGTTAATAGCTATTTACCTGTACTAGACACAGGTCAAATATTAATGCAGCTGAGTTTGCCATTGTATAAGGTTTAAGATGAAACCTTTTAAAATATTGTACATAACATGGTTTTGGAATTATTGATGCAAATATGTACAAGCAATGTTTGACACCTAGAGGCATCAGTAGGATTTAACTGCAGATCACTTGGATGTAATGAGTTAAGAAAATGGGACAGTAAAAGTTGGTTCCCAAGAAATAATAGGATTCAGTTCTTAGAATTGCACTAGCGCCTGGATTTCTGTGGGTGCAGTTTATTTAACAGTCTCGCTTATGCACTTAAGCTTTGGCTTTACTTACCCCTCAGAGTTGTAGGTACTGTGCATTGTGACAGTATCACTAGCATCCTAATGAGAGATTTTGTCTTAAAGCAATCTACATTCTCAAATAGATCCAAATAGCTCGTTAGAATATCACTCGGTATAGTACACTGGATTCTATGCTTCTGCTTTTGCAGAGATGCTGGGGAAACACTTTTTCTAAAAGTCTGCTTTTCTGTAAATTCATAATCTTTCTGCCTAATCCCAGCTGTTGCTGTATTGCTTTTACCTGAACATGTCGCAGGTTAAACAATGGCTGTTTGCTCACATGTTATGACTGCCTCTGTATGCTTGAATCATAATGTCTGTCTTTGTAAATATATAGTTGTACTGTTGTACACTGTCATTATACTGTTTACTTAAGTCAGGTTTCCTAGTACTCATAGCATTTTGATCCCAGCGACCATAGTTAGCATTTTTATGACCATTTCTCTTTTATATGCTTGTATTCTGTCACTGTGCTGTCCTCCAGTATCAGTTTTAGGCACAACACCTTTGCCATTTATGGGTAGTTCCTCAGATCAGACATATTAGGCACCACAGTTAGCATAAAGTCTTTAGCAGTAATCCGTCATTTACTCATGTGTTAGCTTGGGACCTTTTGGCTATTTGACTCATGCCCATTCCAGTGAGCCCTTAGATATTGGACAAGTGGAGGATAAGACACTTGATCAGGGTAGTGTGTTTACTGTGGCTTCAGTGCCTGTTGACTCTGGCTGTAGCCAAAGTGTGGGTGAGGTGTCATGCAGGACGGTTGTTTGGGTTGCTCAGAGGAGGCCTGTTGTCCATCCTCCAATTTATCCAGGTGTGTCTTTCCATGGCACTTGACGTATGTTTAGGGTCATCATACAGGCACAGAGGTGCAGGCATGTTCCAATAGGGCCTCTGAAGAAATGCTTAGAGTTGTAGATGTGGCACAGGCTGACGTGCATGATTGTTTTCACTGTGTTGTCAATTCAATAGATCAGATGAAAGACACATTGGAATGGGCAATGTCTGTGAGGAGATAGCATGTACTTGGGCACAGGTCAGCCATATCATCTGATGTTAGCTGATGTGGCCATGCCCGATCATGCTCCTATAGTGGCACTACTTCCACTGCTCTGTCAGTGGTTGAGGTGTCCACACCCCGACATGGCAGGCCATGGGTCATGGTCCTGGGCATAGCTGTGAGGAAAGCTCATCCAGCAGACATCAGTCACATTCAGCTAGCAGCAGTGCATCTGACCATGGGTGCGGATGTGCCAGTGCAACTCCTGGCAGAGCACATTCTCAAGGTCAGGGAAAATGATAATGAACTGCCACTTCTACCACGTATGGCTCACACCTTTTCAACGTACCAGGATGTAGAGCTAACAAAGTGCTTGGCTGTGTTCTTGTAGACACTCACACACCAATTTCACTTGGAATGCCCATACAGACAGTCGTGAGGCTTCAAACTCATTCTTTGTCAGTGGCCATTTGATACTTTATCCAAACATCTGCCTGTTTCACTTACTTACTCACACACACTCCCTAGCTTTTTTGTCAGTCTAGACCTTCTGCCTCCCCCAACAACACCCTGTGCAAATGATGATAACTGTGCCATAACCTTGTTTTCTTTCTTTTGGATTCAGGGATTCATAAGTCTTTTGTCTGATAATCAGGGTGCAGAGCTGACTTAGTGTTTAGTATATCTGTTTTTGTGATGTTGTTTTGCAAATTATACTGCTTTCTTACAGGTTTTTGTAAATGGGTACATCCCTGCCAAACTGTTAGACCAACAAAGCTGGACCAAGCCATAAATAAAAGTGTGGCAAAGGTCCAACAATAGGTAGAATTTTAAAACACTGTGGTCTTACGAACTTAGACAGTTGATGGAATAACAGGTTTTGCATTACTATTTTTGTTTTTTTTCTGAGGGATATGAAGTCTGAAACTGAAATGTTGTGTCATTATTTTCTAACTTCACTCTTTAATGATTTTCCATTATAAACATAGATCAAAATGTGGTAATTCATTGAAAATCTGTACATTTTAGATGTAAGGCCTATTACTTGATAGAGGACACATATTCACATAAGTCAGTGCTGTGTGGGTGGGGGCTAGTGACTACAAAGTTAAGTGGAGGTATCAGGAAGAGTCTTAGACAACTTCCATGAAAATTGGGCACAATTTGCATAAAGGTTAAGGTCTTTACCTTACATTTACAAGTTTCAAGGCTCAGTCCTGACCTCCGGCCAGTGTCTGTATAGAGTCAGTATGTTTTCTCCATCTCTATGTGTGGTTTCTCCCACCTCTAAAAAATATGCTGTGTGTTTACACCGCAAACTCACCCAAAATTGACTGAAGTCATTGACAGCACTACAGATCCTTGATGATGCTTATCTGGGGAAGAGCTGTGTAAACAAACTGCTTTAAGCATCAGCTCTGGGCACAGTATCCTTTACATAGGAGAAAACAAATCACAGACTGTAGATGGTGTTAGGGCTAGCCATTCCTATCCACCTTGATGGTATAACCATTGACCATTGATACTGAGGGATGTCCTCAGAATTAATGATAGACTCATGGCAATCAGAATCTCTGTATAAACAACATAGCAATATTATATACACACAGGTATGTTCCCCAAGCAGGAAAAAGAGATGGCACATATGGATACAAAATGTAAAGATATGCCCTCCTCATTAGCATATGCTTGCTGAAGATTTTGATGTGTTGCATTATAGAACATTATGCTGTTTTTATCCCCAAAGGTCTTCCAGAGGACTTCCTCTTGTTGTCATGGTAGCATTTGCTGTCAGGCTTTACTTGGAAACCCTAATTGATTGAATAACATAGTTGCTAAATGATTAAAGTTTTTATCCAGGTCCACATGTACCTAATTTATGCTTGCAAACAGGGTTGTACTTATTTTATTATTTATTTTACATTTGTTGACTAGGATAGTCCGACTGGATTCATGTCCATTTACAGCAGAGGCCCGGGGAGAAAAGCTCCAAGGTAGGCAGATACAATAAAAACAATGAAAACATATTACAAATATGGTATAGACAAAGAATACATAAGCAAACATGAACAGACAAGTTCAACAGGTTAGAGTTACTCCCTGGTGACAGTCAGGGGTAAGTTCAAGAGTAATCTGATTAATAGATTTTTCACATTCTTGATGAAAGTTAGCCAGGCTTGTTGCAGTGGCAAAGCCAGTTTAGTGCCAGATGTTATTTGAGTCTAGTTTTAAATTGGCCTAGGTTGGAGAGCAAAGTAATATCAGCTGGAAGTGAGTTCCAGGCTCTGCTGAACTTGGTGGTTGCTTAGGAGGTATGCAATTAAGAGTTTCTTTTCACTTACATTTTCTTTTCTTTTTTTTTTCATGTTTAACGCTAGGCATTGAGCTGGGATGATCCCAAATAAATTTTCATTTTCTTGGTGTCTTTGTCACCTCACCCCAGGGCCGGCCTTAGGTAAACAAGCACCCTACGCAAAAAGGTTGCATGCCCCCACAAACTGTCCAGGCCATCCTGGCCTACTCGCACTGTCCAGATTACTTTTTTCTTCCTTTTTCCCAGAGTTTGTCTTACTCTTCATTTCCCCTGCAGTTATTCATTCATTCATTCATTCTACACATTCTATCTAAGCAAGACTGCATCTCATAACTGTGGTGGAAGCAACTGTATTTAGCTGCATTTCTAGGGGCTACAAGGCCAGTGGACCACAGAAGCCATGAGATTATAGATGCTCTGAGGTGTATTTTAGAGTGGTTTTTTTTCAGTCTTTAATGCAGTGATGGCCTGAGGAAAGATCCTGTGCATGAAAAAAATTCATTCGTACTTTTGTATTTCATGGAAGAAATAAATTGTTTCCAAGTTTTAATGCTCACAGCTGACCATACACCAATTCACAATAAACCAAGAAGACAAATACTTGTGAGGATACATATATGGGAATAGTACACCCCCCCCCAATGCCCCACCTCAAAACAGGTAGTTACTTTTTGTGTATCCCCCACTGTTGTTAAATTGGGTTTTAAAATTAAGGTGTAAATATCTATACTCATCATATATATTCTCAACCCACCACTTATCTTATCTGAATGGTCCACCTAAAATACAAAGTCTGAATTATTGGCCAAAATATCGGGTTGATGACTGCCAGCGTTATTGTAAAAATAGTAAGAATTCTTCTCTTATCAGCACTGTGCCGTTCTCTTCCCCTCTGTCCAGAATTCTGCAGAGTGTCTCTGCCCCTGTCTTTTGTCAGTTGATGTACAAATAAAAGAAAAAAAAAACATTTTTCAGGCACCTTCCCACCAACATTTGAACATTGTGAGGCCTAGACTTTCATGACCTTGCTATGTTTAAGATGAAGGTAACCTAACTTGACTTGGATGTTAAGTTAACTAGACTGTACCATTGGCTCATTTTTTCTGCAGGGGTACTTTATTTATTTAGAATAAAGAAACATTGCTCTAAAAAATAAATAAATGGGGAAAAATGCCCCTATAAGCATGGTGTTCTTACCCCGTGGATATCTATCTGTCTATCTATCTATCTATCTATCTATCTATCTATCTATCTATCTATCTATCTATCTATCTATCGATATTGTCTTTAGCAAGCAGCAAGCCCCCACCCCATGCAGCAACATACAGACAAATGGCAGCTGAAGCAGTGGGGTCTGCAGAGATAGTACTAAGGCTGATCAGGCCCCGAGGAAGTTATAAATTCAGGAAGTGTGAGGGTTATAAATTCAGGAAGTGTGAGGGATGGAGACTCCAGAGAATAAAACAGATTTTAGACATGGAGGGTGAATCTTGTCATTAATGTCAAAAACTCACAGTAAGGATTATGATCAGTGAGACCCAATCCCAATTCTTTGCAGTACCTGGAGCTTTATATGCTTCATGTATTACAGTTGCAAGAAAAGAAAAGTCTAAAAGACCAATGTGCTTTACCAGTTTTCATAGCCTTTGAAAGCTGGTAAAACATTTAGCACTGCCAAACATTCAGCAGGCAGAAACACAGAGTCTCTCTGAGGAATGAAAGGCTCTAAAAGCTGTTAGATACTTCATTATGTCATAGTTTTTAAGTGTGACAGAGCAAAGGGTCTCAGATTTCTAAAGCTGTATTACCTTCTGTCACTGTTCTTTGCCAGCCAGTACTGTCTGCTCATAATCCCTAGTGCGAGACCCGGTCTTAACAGCACTTAATGGTGTTTAACAAAGACTTATTAAGCACCTTTCAGAAGTCAAAAATGTACTTAGCAAACGTTATTTCTTTTCATTTTTGGAGCGTAATCACAGCTCTCCATATACTACAAGAGTATAAAAGGCAAAGTACATGAAAATTACTTCTTATGAAGCTCATGTCTAATTTACTTCTTGAATTTGGTGGTTTTGTTATGATGATTTTGCAGACTGTACACTGTCTAATTCACTTGAATGAAAGTTGAAACTGACATTGTAATAGGAATATATATGTAATGCTGATAATCTCTGTCATGGTTAACGCAGATTTAAGTGAATAAACAATGTTAAAAAAACTTCACTAATATTTCAAGGGACTTAACATTTGACTTCCTGTTGTAGTTGTGACAGAGAAGGATATGAGCTGAGTTTTGAAAAAGGAATACAGGGGCACAACCTCCCCACCCCCCCAAAAAAACACTTGCTTATAACAGTCTTGCCTGTGAGGTTTTCCCTGTTCACATGTTTTTTTTGTAATTTAGATAGGGAACTTTTTGGGAGAAAGGGTAATGTGATTCCTGGGGGTACACTGGTACACTGAGTAGCATTGTTACCTCACAGCAAAAGATGCTGTGGTTCGACTCCTAGCTGAGTGCTTCTTTTTTTAAAAGTCTGCATGTCCTCCCTGTTTTTGCCTTGTTTTTTTTCCATTTTTCTGTTTTCCTCAAACATCCCCAAGACATGCAGTGTGTGGATTGTTGATTCTAAATTATCCGTAGGAGTGTGTGTGTGTGTGTGTGTGTGTGTGTGTGTGTGTGTGTGTGTGTGTGTGTGTGTGTGTGTATGTGTGTGTGTGTGTTTGTGTGTCATACCTCTCAACTGGACAGATTTTTGCAGAATGTCCAGATTTTTGCCTCCTATTTTTGGTCTGTTTTTCATAAAATTGTATTTTTCTGGCAAATTAGTGGCAAATCATTAAAGATTGAAGTTAGAAAGTCATGACAGACATTTGAGTTTCAGACTTCATAACACTCAGAAAACACATGCTAATGCAAAACCTGTTATTCTATCAACTTTCTAAGTTTGTAAGAGCAATATTTAAAGATTGTCCCTATTTTTGTGCCTTTGTCCCACTTTTATTTATGGCTTTGTTCAGATTTCTTGCTCTAAGAAGTTGAGAGGTATGGTGTGTTTTGTGTGTGTGTGTGTGTGTGTGTGTGTGTGTGTGTGTGTGTGTGTGTGTGTGTGTGTGTGTGCGCGCATGTGTTTATGTCTGTCTTTGTGTTTGTGATATATAAGAAAGGCTTGGTAATCTACTTCCATTCCTTACTTCTGTAGTAATCTCTGTAGATGGTGGCAACTGTTCATAGGGTATGTCTAGGAATCGGATGTGACATATGAGCTATGATGGATGGATGGAAGTTTATTGCTGTCTGTATTTCACTTTACAGTTGTTAAGCTTGTCAGACGATGAGATAAACACATTAATTAGCTTGCAAATAAATACTTGTTACTTGTATTATGTATCCCCACCTAACTGTTTATCTTAGTAGTGACAGATTTACATTTTTATTGATAGCCATTTTATTTATTTAATTTTTTGGTCAAACATCTTACTGAAACTAAGGCCCTTTCACTTTGATAAAAGAAGCTAGTAATACCTCTAAGCAGTAATAGTTATTGAAGGTCTGAATTACATTTTACTGTTTACAAATTTCTTTTAGCATCAGCTTCATAAAACTGGTGTTAATTCTGGCATCTAAGATATTTTTGTAATACAAAAAGAATATTATATTGTCTAATGCTGCTATACTTATTGCAAATATGTTTGGGGTTTTAATGCATAAAAAAAGCGTTGGTCTTTTTTCTGTTCTGGGAAGCCTTAATACACAAATGAACAAATGCCTAAATGTAGTGGCAGTAATACCTGAAGTAAAAAGTGTGTGTGTGTGTGTGTGTGTGTGTGTGTGTGTGTGTGTGTGTGTGTGTGTGTGTGTGTGTGTGTGTGTGCGTGTGTGTATCAGTGTCTGCATATGTGTGGGAGAGTGATCGAGTGGGCTGCCTGTGCAAAGCATGGGCCACCAGTGGTAATTACCACTGAAAAGTGCAGTTCAGCAAATTAGCTGATAATTAGATTTTCCTTATAGTGGCTAAAATTGCTTTGAATCACATTTTATGCAGTCACATAAACAACAACTTTTGGCAACTGCAGTTTACATGGGCAAAGGTATTCTTTGTGAATCCCAGCCTTCATGCCCTGTGGTGTGTTAAAAGGTATATATTTTGTTTTGAAGTATTCTGAGAATGAAAAGTCATTAGTATGGTCTATAATAAACCACTCCCAACATAACATAGGTTTTGATTATACAGCGTTTCATTTTCTGTATGTTTTGCATCTTGTGAAGCAACTGTTTTCACATTGAACAATAGTTTAGGAAAAATGTAATATAATACATGGAAATGTGATTTTCAGTGTTATTGCTTGATATGACTGTGCTGTCTCTTAAAACAAATGTAACAGTGTAATGTATCATGCAGCTCACTTGGCTGAGTTTTTTTCTGTAGTTAGCTTACGCAAACTGTTTTTGTAGCACATGCACAAAGACTTTAGAGACCCAAACTATGAGCAGTACATTACTGTATCACCATTAGCACTGCATAATAACTATGCAAAGTGGGATAGCAGTTTTCAGTAACTTCCACTTTTGATTATTTTTATGTTCTGTAGATCAGCCCACTGCTGTTCATACTGGTGATGGACAACATTACCAAACAGGTCAGAGGGGGCAGATCAACAAAGCTGTGGTATGTAGATGATGTGGAATTACAAGCAGACTCTGAGCAAGAACTTCAGCAGAGAATATGGAAATGGAATGCAAAGCTGAAGGTACATGGGATAAAACTGATTACAGACAAGGCAGTGGTCATGGCACAAATGGTAAGCCACAACAAGCTAAAAATTGAGACAGAATGGAAAATGGAACATGTTAATGGCTTCAAGTGTCTGGGAGGTGTGGCTAAGGAGAAGGAAGTCTGATTAAGGAGGTCAACACTAGAATCAGAAGGGCTGCAGCCAACTGGCACAGAGTGCCAGGGTTAATGTGTGAAAGAGGAGCTGAAACAAATAAGATGTACAAAACAGTGGTGTAACGAGTACTTGTGTATGGCACAGAAACCTGGGCAGTGAAGTCAGAGCTGTTCAGGAAACTAGAGGTGATGGATATGAAGAGCCAGATGTGGATGGGAGGATGCACATTGTGGGTCAGACAGAGAAAGTCAGAGCAGAAACAAAGTAGCTCCAGTTGCAGAAAAGTTCAAGGAGAATAGATTATGGTGGTTCAGACACGTGCTGGAAGGTGTGAGATAATTTGGTGAAGATTTAGGAGAAATAAGAATAAGGCAAGGGGGTCAGTTCACTTATCATACTGAATATGATAACAAGTGAAACACTCATCCCTTTACTGTGAATGTTGAACGGGTCCATGGTGGAACCATATGTCTTGCATTTCTTGTTCTTGCTCCAGGCATAAGTCTCATGACCAATCTTTAGTCAGTTGCCTATATATTTGTAGCTGCTTAGATTTATGGTGCTGCATTAGTTTCAGGTATTTGGTTTAGGCATATCAATAAAGTAAAAAAATACTGCTTCAAAGCTGAAGCTTGAGATTGCAATTGTTTTTTTTTTTTTTTTTTTGTAAGACCCTGGCTGAATAAGCAGTTTCTTCAAAATTTTTTCATAGTTCCTGTCTTTCTGATATACTGTATCCATACAATTTATAGCCTTTGAGGACAGCCCTTAATCAGAAACAGATGAGATTTGATCACATGAACCTTCATGGGAGTCTGTGAAATTCTTAGAAATGCTTTGTTCACCCTCACATAGTAGGACAAATAATTAAAACAGGAAACTCCTCTGTCTTTTTTTGCCTTTATTATTTCAAAGATGCATATGTTTGTAGTTCTTATGCTTTGACTAGCACAAACGCCACATAAAATGGATATGAGACACTGGTAGTGCAGATTTAAACACAATCAGTACTCTTTCACTGAAAGTTGAAGAGAAATGGAAATGTAGCATATCTCCTTTTGCATAAGCACACACGCAGACCCTCTGGTTTTGTGCTTGCAACAAAAGTAATGTTTGTCATTGTTTTGCTGCACTCCACTATAATCCATTCACCTGAGGAGAGGGCACAGAGCTCCCTCCTTTGTCCCACTGATGCTCTTTATTAAGTTCCATGCCACTGACATCTTACCTTTGTTAGTTAATGATGCATCAAAGTTATGGTGAATACATACCGTAATATGCCTTTATGGTACAAATCCTGAAATGGTGCTGAAGCAAAAACGCACAGTGAGAAAACCTTACAGACTCTCTCCTCAGATAGTATAAAAGAGATTTATTTATTTATTAAAAATTTGTTAACTATGTAGAATTCCGCTGAGACAAGGACCCTTTTTCAAGGAGTCAAGACCAATGTAATATACTAGATGTCTTAATCTAGAGTAAACTAACATTATTAAGCAACATTTCTGGTTTTATCATTCATATAAGATCAGTGAATGGATTTTGCTAAAGTGTGGAAAGAAATATTTATTTATTTACATTTGTCAACTAGAATAGATCAATACTCACATATGACCAGCTGTAGTCTCAGCCTGAAGAAGGACACAAGTACAATGAAATAAACAGCACGAGGAAACAAGTATTCAAGGTGTAACATAATGTAGCACAAAGCATCGTGAAAAGCAAGCAATATTAATAGGAGGCAGTACAGTTATTTGCATTTGCAAGCCATACATTAGATTATCACAGTCTCATAATTCTGAGATACACACACACACACACACACACACACACACACACACACACACACACACACACACACACACGCACACACTCACTCACGCTCACGCACACACACACTCACGCTCACGCACACACACACTCACACATGCACGCACACACTCACGCATGCACACACACATGCACACACTCACACACACACACACACACACACACACATATATATATATATATATATATATATATATATATATCACAAGCCCCAATCAGTGAGTAGCACTGTTTGACCTTTAGCCTGACAACTTAGATGTCATGCAAGAACAAATAAGTGGAAATAGAATTGCATACTGTGACGATTGTGGAGAGATGGGCAAATGCTGCCAGCCTAGTCAAATAGAATTTTATACATAATTCTAACAACCGTATAAATAAATGTAATATACAGGCTTGTGTTTTTAAATGTAAGAAAACACTGTAAAATGTGAACTTCAAGATTGTTACAACACTGCCATCTGCTGTAAGGAAAACCAAGCCAAGTATTTCAAATGTGTCTTTTTAAGTTGAAAAGATCTTATGAATCTCTTTAATGTTTTTACAATTCGGCCCCAGTGCATCTGGATGAAGGTTTCATGCCCATTGTTTTAAGGCTAAAGTTTATGACCAGAATTTAGATGTGGAAGGTGCTTTATTGCTCTAGTTTCTACTAGCGTGTATATGGGAAATGCCTTGTATTGTTGTAAGTTTCTGTGTTAGATTGCTAAATAATGCAGTTTGTTTGCCTGGGAAAACCTAAGTGTCAAAAATTATGTAATTTGGGGAGGGACCCAGCAAACATGTTTGTTAGTAATGTTTAAATACTATTTCTCACAAGAGACTGAAAAGTATTTTGATCTGGATATCCAACTTACCAGCACTCTGCCTTATGCTCACATGTAAGTTTTAGCACTGTGATTTCTTGTAGGAATAGTTAAAGCTAGTAAAGATTAATTAGGTATTTTTCTTTGAAATCAGACCTGTCCTACTGTATTATTTTAAGTTTCCGTGTGATCTCTGAATTCTTAGATATTTCTGTGGTGTAGTAGGTTTGTCTTGTGTTTTAATTATTTATTATTAAATATTTTTAAAGCCTTCTACCTGTGGCTGATTTGTGTAGAGATAAGCTCTAGAGTACATTGCATATTTATAGAGGTTATTGTAATAGGCCACTCTAAAGTAAGCCTTGACTGTTAGTCATACTACCATTGGATAATAATATTGTACAGTAATAATTGGACACCATTTTAAGGGCCTTTGAGTAGCTGATATTTATTAGCTGGCAGTGGCAGTAATTACTAACATATAGCCTGGGTAAAGGGGCACAGCTGGAGATCCTGTGCCAGCGTTTGTCCCAGGAGGGTCTGTGTGGTTGTATAACCTCTTCTCAAAGTGTGTGTGTGGTGTGTCAGCTACCTGAGCAGGGACACGAAGCACTGGTTGGACAGAGAGGGTACTGGAGGTTAGCTTGCCAGCAAGGCTGAGATCTGGACCCTATAGCTGTGCCAGTGGGGAGTCTTATTGGGGACCTGGAGAGCAAGGGAGCAACTAGCCCCAGACTGACTATGATCTCTATGTCCACTTAAGGGAAATTGTACTTTACTGTGTGCATTAGTTATCATTTCCTCGTCTAGGAGACGACCTCCCTGGTGTTAGTGGTGAGGATTGAGGCTCCTTGATTGCTGGGCCAGGGCACGGTCATCACACATACAAACAACAGTTTCCCTTTCTTTGTCTTTATGTGGTTTTAGAATTTCTATAACTAAGTAGTGGGGGTGGGGTGGGGTGGAGGTGGAGATGAAGTGGCTTATCACCCTGCAAAAAAATAGTGTGGTGGTTTTGTGTCAGGTAGTCTCTATGGGTAGTTGCTAAGTGGCTTTTTCTGAACATATGGCCCTTATTGTCGATTCTCTGATCAGAGATTTTGATATGTGTCTTTTGATAAGTATATGCTGTATTTTTTTTTCCTTTCCCATGTTGCTGACCATTATCTGTTCACAGGTCTTGAGCCCTGTGGGACCATACTTGCACTGAGACAGAACCAACCAAAAGGGCTGCCATCCAGGTAGTCACAGAAGATTTTGTGCAATGTCAATGCTCATTCATCTGTTTGGCTGGCAAGGCAGGATGTCATCATTCCAATGGTTTAAGATTGTGGTTTCACACACCACCCTGGATTGGGGCCATCCATCTTTCAGAATGGGCCCAACATCTCCAGGTCAAGGAACTACCCAATGTTACACCCTTTTCTCTGCAGTCCTATTTTATGCAGGGCATGGATTATAAGGGGCATTTTTATAATGTATAATTGATCCCTAACCCAAGTGGCTTATGGGAATTTGATGTCTTCCTCCAATGTGTATGTGTTCCTGTATACATGCCCACAAGGGTTGCCTGAATAGGGATTACTATGCACATGCTTCCTAGTTTGGCTACTGGTACCATGCAGGCGAACACTTGCAAGAGAGCAATTGGCCAACCAGAAAATATATCACTTTCCCCCAAGGATGGACAAGCCATCATAAACCACTCACCTCTATCCTGTCGCGTGGTTCCTGCATTCCCTGAGCTGCTATTCCATCACAGGTCTTGCGAGTCACACTTAGGGCTTTATCCATCTACACCGCAGTACTATGTATAAGTATATATTTTATTTCTAGGAAGTCCAATCACTAAACTATCTACAATACAAGAAGTGATTATATTCTCTATATTTGTATTCTTGTATGTAAGGAAGAACAAAGACGATTTAGGTTTAGTTGATACAGCGGTCAGAAAGAACAGGAGCTTTTCAATAGTCCAGGACTTAAGAGTGATGTTTAATTAACAGAATGCAAATCAAGGCTACAAAAAGCTACACACAGGGCTACAAAAAGAATAATAAAAAGAAACATTGATTTCTTATTGATGAGATAGGTCACAGAAACACATTTCCCACTTTTATTAAAACGGTGAATGATGAAAATATTCAAGATGATGAAATACATAGTAAGGAATATTAACTGGTATTTTTTAAGGGCAGCCTTTAAGCACATTGATGTTTCTGTTTGAAGCTGATGAAGTATGTATGAAACTGATTTCATTTTCAATATATCTTGTGATATTCTATTTTTAAATAAACATCAAATATGCTTTTTAATTGTCTCTCTTTCTATATATAAATTATTTATTTTCCCTTGCATGTCAGCCTTTTCATCTTAGAGTTTCTGTCTCATCTCTCAGCTGTTTCGGACCTTGCCTTAGAATTTTGTTATATTTCACATAAAATTTACAATTTTATGACATGTTGGTTTAAGTACATAAATAATGTCATATATTGTGTTTACAGACTTGTAAATCTTCAGAAAAAAACATATTCATTTCAGTGTTTAACCAGAGTGTAGGGTGGTTATGGAGCGCTCTTCAAAGCATGTTTTTTCAAAAAATAATTTCCATGAATCAAATGATTGTAAACTGTTGTAATGGAAACCTAACTGTATTGTGCTGCAGCCATAAAATATGAAATATATTTGTTTTTGTGAGTGGGAAGAGCAGCCCAAATCCATGTGGGGAAATGTGCTCTGTACTCAGTCTAGCAGTTGCTGCAGAGAGTTAAGGCTGTGTGATCTGTAATTCCAGTGGTACAAGGTTTGATTCCTACAGTCCTTAATTGCCTGCTATGTGACCTTAAGCAAATCACTTAACCAGTCAGTGGTTGGGGCAACTGGCAGTTTGGATTATCTATCTATCTATCTATCTATCTATCTATCTATGTATCTATCTATCTATATTATAGTGACAAATTGCTGCTTATTTCAGAAACAGTGTTTATGCACTCACATAAGAATCCACGTACGCTGTTAAACATCATTCCCCAGCTCAGACCTGGTGGCCTTCAAAGCCAATACATATAGCCAAGACAGTATATTTTGCACCAGCTCTGTGTTCAACAGAGAAATGGTATGGCTTCAGGCTCAGAGGTAAGGTAGTGACTCTGGCATTATTCTCTTTGTTTTGACACATCTGAATGAGGACATGTTTGGTGAACAGTATGAACAGCCAGCTCTTGAGGTAATAGTGGATTGTGGTAACTACACACTTAATGGCCAGGCTTCCTTTTTTGTACTAGCATAACTACACCTGGGGTACTCCACTCATGACCGGCTTCTTGTTGGAGGTGGTCTCACCGATCCTGACTTCTTGGGTCCTATCTGAAAGCCAGTTGGCAGTTCAGTAAGTTATCTAGGGATTTGTGCCTACTTCTGAGAGTTTGTCAACAATACCTGTGTGGGGTATTATATTGAACACCTTGGACAAGTCAAGGTAGGTGTTATGCACCATTTTCCCTTCATTCATGGTGACACTCTCAAAGAAGACTACCCGGTTAAGTAGGTAAGACCTTCCCTTAACAAAGCCAAACTGGGATGGGTCCATTGTCTGTAGGTTGCAATGTCCTTGCTGATTATTTGCATGATAATTTTGGCAAGGGAGTAGGGCAACATACCTCTCAACTGTACAGATTTTCTTTGAATGTCCAGATTTTTGCCTCATATTTTTGGTCTGTTTTTCATAAAATTGTGTTTTTCTGGCAAATTAGTAGCAAATTATTAAAGACTGAAGTTAGAAAATAATGACAGACATTTGAGTGTCGGACTTCATATTCTTCATAAAATTCATGCTAATGCAAAATCTGTTATTCTATCAACTTTCTAAGTTTGTAAGAGCAGTATTTAAAATGTTTTCCTGTTTTTGGTCTTTGTCCCACTTTTATTTATCGCTTTGTCCAGATTTCATGCTCTGAGAGGTTGAGATATTTGTGGGGCAAGGAAGTAAGAGCTAAATTTATCAGCCAGTAGATTTGCTATATCACCGTGGTTAGTGAAGGTTGTGCCATTTACCACCAGTTCTGCACACTGTAAATATTACCTTTAAGGTTTCTGACATAGCTGAAGAAGGCCTTGTGATTGTCTTTAGCATAGGAGGCAATCCTGATCTTATATTTGACCTTGTTGGATTTTATTAGACCTCTTAGTTTCTTATTTAGTTGAATCAGAGAGCTCTTGTCTCTGTGAGAGTTGCTCTTTCTGATTTTGGCCTTGACTTTTTTCTGCCATTATGTAGTCTGTTAAGGTAAGGATTCCACCAGTGTGGTTTGTCGTTATTGGTGTTAGATCAGGGTTTATGTCTGGTAGGTATGGCATCCTCAATGCAGTCATTTACATGTCTGCACAGGGTTTCTGTAAATTATTCTGCATAGGCAGCTATGTTCTCTGGGTTTGGGGAAGCCGTGAATTTTGACAAACTGTCACATAATAGGATGTAGTTTACTTTAGTACAGCAGCTAACTATTACAGGTTTAGTTGAATATTCTGGGATGATTTTTTTTCAAGGGAGATAGATTTGTAGTTCAAGTTCACCAGTGAGGATGTGACATGGGGAGGGGGGTGCAACACTCTACCATCTTAGTGAGTACTAGGTCAAAATATGTTTGATCCTCTGATTGGAGAATGCACTATCTGGTCCAGGGTGTTTGTGTTGATAAAGTCCAGGAAACATTGTGAGTGTGAGGTAGAGGCAGTGTACATTTCCCAGTTTATAGAGGGGTAGTTAAAGTCCCCCATGAATACGGTATTTGGTTGGATGGTGCACACCTCTAGTAGGTGTAACAATTCAGCTTAATGAAGCCCAATCTTGGAGTGGCAAGTAATTGCTCAGCTATCTAAAATGGTGCTGAGAATAACACAAAATAAAACTAGGCAACTTGCCTTAATGATGGGAGAACCACTGAGGTGATAGTCTCCTGTTTAGACAGATGCTAAAGTTCATTTGCTTATTATCCTAAAGATGATTCTTTAAGTCTAGTCAGGAATGCAATGTCTGGTTTATTGTTTGTTATTTAGTTAATGAAAGACATGTACTCAGTTCTCTTCAAGTTGAAAAATCTTTATTGAAAGATGAGCGCTGCTTAGGTGACTGAGTACAAAATGCAATGTCAGGAGTTTTTTTTACAAACAGTGGGTTGAGCCTAGGACAATCGCCAACCGTGACATTATTTAAGGTGTGTGCAAGAGGGATAAGTTTATTGGTCAGCCCATATTTTTATGGGGTTCCTATGAGTACAATGAAAACGCATTATGTCAAATGCGTTTTCATCGACACATGTAGAGCGAACAGGCAAAACAGTGAAGCGGCTGTTCAGCGAATTCTTTCTCTGGGAAAGAAGTCACGAGACCTCTTCATTTTTTTTGCCATGTTCTGAAGTGTAGTGTGGTCCCTTGTCCGGTATAGCTCCTGAGCGTGATTGTGCAACAGTTACTGACCTTAGGGTTAGGGTGCGGATTAAGGTAAGTGCATATGTATGAAAGTGTTTACTGTTTTATATTTTGTGTTAGATGTATGGTGGAGTTACGTGTGTATGTGTTTTCAGTTGTTTACTTTTGTTTTGGGGGGTACAATTAGGGTTAAGGTAAGTGTGTATGTGTTTGGAGCTGTTTATATAAATGTGCGAGAGTTACTGACCTTAGGGTTAGGGTGCGGGTTAAGGTAAGTGCATATGGTTTAAAATGTTTACTGTTTTTTTTTTTGTTGTTGAATGTATGGTTGGGTTATGTGCATATGTGTATTTAGTTGTTTTCTGTTTTTTTGGGGGGTATAATTAGAATTGGGTATGTATGTGTTTGGAAGTGTGTAATGTTTTTTTTTTTTTGCGGGGGTCGGAACAGTAATTTCTTTCCCTAGGACAGAAATCGCTGTTTTTGTGGATTCGACATTTTCAGCTTTCACTGAAAATGTGTCGATGTAACATCGTTCGCTGTTTTAAGCATTCAATGTTGCAATATAGACCCATTTTTATGGAGCTCCCAGATCCTTCTTGAGCTCTCCTGACCAGCCACGCTCCATTATTAAAAAAATAGGTAGATAGTTATGCTCGCACAGCTATCCTTATCCCCTTCCAATATTCAGCCTAACTGACCAAAGAATAAGATGGAGGATAATGATATTTTTTAGAATCCACTCAGAACATATCTCTGCTACCTTAGCATCCCCACGGCTGATGTTTTTATTTTGAAAACAAGTCCACAATCCACCCCCTTACCCTTTTGATATAAATACCTCTAATAACAAGTTAAATCTTTATAAATAAGGACTGCTCAAATTGCTCTATCAGTTCGGTCCACACAGAACTTTTCCCTAAATAACTGAAACCTCTACCACTAGACCCACAAACTTATCGTCAAGCAGAGATAGACTACCCGTAACACATGGATACCCGATCACACATGTAATGATCTTTGGAATTCTGCAGATCTGAAGAACACTTGAAAGTGCTGCAAAACATAGACAACTACCATCTTTTAATGTTTTTAGTTGTTTAGTTCTTCTTTGTCTTTTGGCTGCTCCCATTAGGGGTCACTACACTGGATCATCTGTTTCCATTTCTTCCTGTCCTCTGCATCTTTGTCTGTCACACCAATCACCTGCATGTCATCTCTTACCACATCCATAAATGTTATCTTAGGCCTTCCTCTTTCCCTCTTACCTGGCAGCTCCATCCTTAGCATCTTTCTTCCAATATACTTAGTATCCCTCCTCAGCACATGCCCAAATGAACACAATCTCGCCTCTCTGACTTTGTCTCCAAACTGTCCAACCTGAGCTGACCCTCTTATATACACATTTCTAATCTTGTCCATCCTTGTCACACCCAATGCAAATATTGACACCTCAGCTCTGACTCCTGTCTTTTCGTCAGTGCCACCGTCTCCAACCCATATAACATAGCTGGTCTCACTACCATCTTGTAGACTCTCCCTTTCACTCTTACTGGTACCCATCTGTCACAAATCACTCCTGAGACTCTTATCCACCCACTCCACCCTATCTGTACTCTCTTCTTCACCTCTCTTCCACACTCACCATTACTCTGTATCCCAAGTATTTGAACTCATCCATGTTTGCCAACTCTACTGCCTGCATCCACACCATTCCTCTGTCCTCCCTCTCATTCACACACATATATTCTGTCTTAGTTCTGCTGACCTTCATTCCTCTCCTCTCTAGAGCATATCTCCACCTCTCCAGGGTCTCCTCCACCTGCTCCCTACTCTCACTACAGATCACAATGTCATCTGCAAACATCATAGTCTACCGGGACTCCTGTTTGATCTTATCTGCCAACCTGTCCATCGCCATTGCAAATAAGAAAGGGCTCAGAGCTGATCCTTGATGTAACCCACCTCCACCTTGAACGCATCTGTCACTCCTAATGCAGACCTCACCACGGTCACCTTGCCCTCGTACATATCCTCTACCACTCTTGCATACCTCTCTGCCACTCTTGACTTCCTCATACAATGCCACAACTCCTGTCTAAGCACCCTGTCATATGCTTGCCCTAAGTCCACAAAGATGCAATGCAACTCCTTCTGACCTTCTCTATACTTCTCCATCAATACCCTCAGAGCAAACATCACATCTGTAGTGCCCTTTCCTGGCATGAAACTGTACTGCTACTCACTAATCATCACCTCCCTTCTTAACGAAGCTTCCACTACTCTTTACTATAACTTCATGGTGTGGCTGATTAATTTTATCCTTCTGAAGTTACTACAACTCTGCATGTCTTCCTTATTCTTAAAAATCGGTACTAATACACTTCTCCTCCACTCCTCAAGTATCCTTTCACTTTCCAAGATTCTGTTAAACAATTTGGTTAAAAGCTCCACTGCCATCTCTCCTAAACACCTCCATGCTTCCACAGGTATGTCATCTGGACCAACCGCCTTTCCATTCTTCATTCTCTTCATAGCTATCCTTACTTCCTCCTTGCTAATCCATTGCACTTCTTGATTCACTATCCACACATCATCCAACCTTCTCTCCCTCTCATTCTCTTCATTCATCAGCCCCTCAGTGTACTCTTTTCATCTGCTCAACACACTCTCCTCACTTGTGAGTATGTTTCCCTTATCATCCTTTATCACCCTAACCTGCTGCACATCGTTTCTAGCTCGATTCTCTATGTCTAATCAATCGATACAGGTCCTATTCTCCCTCCTTAGTGTACAACCTTTCATACAACTTGCCATATGCCTTATCATTAGCCTTCACCACCTCTCTCTTCACCACGTCTCTTTGCCCTCCTTCCTCTGTGCAGATGTCACACCAAGCACCTCTCTAGCTGGCTCCCTTACCACCTCTGCTGTGGCTGCCCAGCTATCTGGTAACTCTTCATTGCCACCCAGTGCCTGTCCTAACTCTTAGAAAACCACCTTGCACCAAAAGAAAACAAAACAAAACAACTGAAACCAGAGAAAATTTCTTTCTTTTAATGAAATTACCAAATCTCTACCGCCTTGTCAATCAGCCTTCCAGGAGATCGCCTGGAAGGCTGATTCCTGAGGGGCTAGAGATTTGGTGATTTCATTAAAAGAAAGAAATTTTCACTGGTTTCAGTCATTTTGTTTTATTGTTTTCCTGTCTTAACTCTTCCCTGAACTCCACCTTACAATTATCCTTTTCCAGCTTCCACCATTTGATCCTTGGCACTACCCTCACTCTCCTCTTCTTCTTGATCGCCAACATCATCCTACAGACCACCAACCTATGCTGCCTACTTACACTTTCCCTTGTCACCACTTTGCAGTCTCCAATCCCCTTCAGACTGGCCTTCCTGCATAGGAAATAATCCAGCTGTATGCATCTTCTTCCACTTTTGTATGTCACCCTATGCTCCTCCCTCTTCTTAAAATATGTATCCACCACAGCCACATCCATCCTTTTTGCAAAATCCACTACCATCTGACTCACTGCATTCCTCTGCTTAACACCATACCTACCCATCACCTCCCCATCCCCTCTGTTCCCTTCACCAACATGTCCATTGAATTCTGCTCTTTATCTGAAGTTAAAGCTATTAATTTAAGGCATTTTTATAGTCTGCATTGCTTTTTGGATTCCCCTGCTGGACCTAGGTGGTTTTCTGAGTTTGTTTCCCTCCGAATCTTCCTGTTCCTGCTTTGGTTTTTATACTCGGAGGCTTTTGAGCTGCCTGCCTCCACAGTATACTTGGCCCTAGAAGTTATTTTGTTTTATCTCTCTTATTAGCTAGCTAATATATAACATTTGTGTGACTAATTTATGTTAGAATATTCCCATGCTTCATACCATAGCACACATTTTAAAGACCCAATAACTATGTACTAAAACCAGCATATTACTATATGTAAATGGGTCAACTGAAATTGGTCAAATCTACCTTTGGTTAGCAACTGTTTAGATAAATATTCCATAGAAAAAATGGCATTTGGTAGCAGCACAGGAGTTTGTTGTACAGATTAGAACTTTCTGTCTATGCTGGGGTGAAGCAGGAACCTGAAAGCTGTTGTATAGTTCTGCAGATTTTGGCTATATGTCTGCTTTGATCCACCTGAGTACAACAAACCCTGATGTTGCTCCTTTAGAAGCTATTATCATCTTGAAAAGACAAGTGAAAACAAGAAGGCACAGCAACTGATAAGAGACCTCAGTTTAAAATCCATTCAATTCCCATAAGAAAGCACCAAGAAATTATATTAAATAATATTTGCAATGACTTCTCCTCCATGACTCCATGATATTCTTTATGTCCTTGACTTAGAAAGACACAGATAACCGAAACTGCTTACTCCAAGTGACTGGTTACATTTTTTCTAACATGCACTGTTATTTTGTGACCTAGGAATTAATTATATAGTTTAAAGGATGCAGGGGCAAAGCACAGGGGATTGGGGGACTTGCCCATGTAAAAAAATAAGCACCTGGTTAATCAAATAGACTTGATTATACAAGTTTTATTTAAACGTGACTTACGTACGAAGTATTGCCAGTGTACTATGACTTTAGATGGTTGAGTGTGGTGACTGTTGCAGTAATTACATTAGAGAACTCTGACACAGGTTTAGGTCCAACAGCTCACCAGACTTTAGAGCCAAGCACCCTTCTCCCTTGGGCAGGTCTAACATCACTTTCACTTCTGATGTCCTCACATATGTTGTACAAATGTGAAGTCCACCAATTCTATCATCTGTTCTTCCTTGCATCCCCCCAGAAGAGAGTAGGAACACTGGGAACCAAGGTCTTTTGCTAAAAAAAGCCTAAATACTGGGCTAAGGACTTAAGGCTTCTACCCTTTGAGATGGACAGTAGAATAATGGATGAGACAAAATATCATTTGGACTTAGTAAGGCTGAGACGGGTAATGGGTACCACTCCAGCCACTACTGGCCAAAAAAGTAGAAAGGATGGAGAGGAGGGATCAGACTGCAATATGACCACATTCAAACATCTACAAGTACGGTAAACTGTAACACAACTGTACTGTACTCTTTGTGTGGGTCAGAGCTGTAGTCATCATGTTAAGAAAGATTCCCAAAGCTGACCCCGAAACAACCAGAGTGTTGGCTACATAGCTATAGAGGAGGGTTATAGGCTTTTCATAATGGTTGATGCAAATCCTGCTGTTGCCCATAAATTAGGTCTGTTCTATAATGTTTGGAGACTGTATGCACTGAAAACCAGGTGACTGTGGATACCTCTCAACCTCTTTGCTCAAGAATACATGACAAATCCAAAATCATGGGGAAGGGAGCAAAGGCTGAACATCACTGGAGGTTTTTTGAATAGTGCTCTACTTCATTTAAAAAAGTTAATTTAACAACAGGGTTTTCATTAACATACTTTCTCAATACAATAAGAAGTATGAAGCACGTGGTTCATCAAGAGAGGCAGTCACAAGATCACATGCAACAGTGATCAACATGCAACTCACGTGGATTTCCTCCTATTAAGGAAAGGGCGGGGGCAGAATCAGAAGGGAGCAATCAGTATAATGTCTGTCCCTTTCTTCTTGATTTTGTGAATAAATATGTGGAGCAAGGGAGTTGGAATGAAAGTTTATTGAAACAAGACTCTTCAGTCCAGCGAGAAGGCATCTACTGCCCAAGCATTGCTGTAGTGAGCTCCGCAGCAGTACTTCTTTAGCTGTTTGTTGTTTTAAGAAGCAGAAATGTCTACCTGTGGGACCCCCCCCACCTTATCTGCAAACTCCCTGATAGTCTTCCTGTACAGCAGGTATACTTATGGATCTGCCGAGGTCCTGCTTAACTATTTTTACAAATATTTTTCTTGAGTGAGGATGTAGGTCACCCACATACTGCATTGTAGAGCTTGTTCTCAGACCTGCAAAGCCAGTCTATATATGATAAGAGTAGATCTCCCCTGTTTGTTTATGTACCACATCATTGTGGTGTTACCTGTGATTACATTCAAAGTTACTGACATGCACATTGATTTGAATGCTTTTAGAGCATATATAACTGCCAGCAGCGCCTTGATATTATGTTCAGGCACTGCCTTGACATGTCTAAATACTCTGCACTTTTGGGTCTAATGTATTGGCTTCCTAGATATAGTCTGAAATGTCTGTGATCAGGGTCTGATTGGGAGTAATTAGTCTGAAGGGCATATTTCATTTCTCCCAGTTTGTATCACCTACCAGTTTAGTTCCGTTTTTGACATAAGGCAGTACTGGCGTGGCAGCTTCCAAGTGGTCCACCCAGTGTCCGCATGTATTCTTCAGGAACCATTGTAATTTCCTCATGTGTAGCTTGGTTAAGGGAACAAATCAGGATAGTGGATCCATGTGTCCAAGGATGTTCATGGCCTACTTGAAATCCCATTTAGATAGCCCTGCCATGGTCTGGAACAGGTTGATTAGAAACTGTGTATTATCCAGAGAGATGAAGATTGTGCAATGTGGTTGGTAGTCAGAAGGGTCCTGAGGAAGATCATTCTCTGTGAAAGACAAATATTTAATTTTTGCAGATTAAAGGTTAACCCTAGGCTGCTGAGGCATTGAAGGATGTATTCCAGTACTGTTTGCATCTGTTCAGTTGGATGTTGCCTTCACAATGCCATACACACATGCACACGCACACACCCACACACACACACACACACACACACACACACACACACACACACACGCACGCACGCACGCACGCACACACACACACACACACACACACACACACACACACACACTGAAGAACTAGCAGATGCTAGAAGCTTGAAGCTCTTTCAAAAGCTATTATTGTGTGAATAGTTTAATTTTAACTCAGTCGTTAACATTTCTCTTGGTTGCTTTCTGTGCCATCTTTTCATCTTTGTGAAGACTAAACAAAACCATATGTTTATAATCTCTGCCTTTTTACTAGTATTATCTCACTAACTATACTTCCTTTCTCTGCCAAGTCTTGGTATGCCTTTATTATGTGTTATTTTGCTCCCTAATGTACCATTACAAGTTTAATTTCCATTCCTTAGAGTTTTTATTGTATTTTTCTTAGCCTGGGCTTTTGCTGATCTGATTACCTTTCACGTTTCCTTCTGTTGTATTTATAGCTTTATTTCTCCTGTTATTCCAATGTTTTGTTCTTCACAGCCACCTCTTTTGAAAATCATTTCTTTTCCATTATTTTGTTTTGTTAATTAGTTTTACATAAACCAATCAGAATACAAGCTCTTTAATATAATAAGATAATACCAAATGTAAACCAACAAGATGGGAATATCAGTGGAACGTCTTGGAACATTCTTTATGTTTTCTAGCTATCAATTCGGAGAAAAGTACAAGTTACGCTCTGCAAACCCAAATACCACATGAGGTTTCTAGTTAGAACATAAGAATGCACATTAACATGGAATTCAACAGATTTTGTGTCATATGCTGGCCTGTTATACATTTATTCCACAGCAGAACATAACTTTAGTTGATTTGAAATCAAGTAAACAGCTGGTTTTTATAGTGCTAATAGGATCATAGCAAACAGTTTAGTTTCTTGGAACTAAAACCGCTGATACATTTACTACTGCTTTTGGAGTCTGTGAAAACATGTCCAAACTGTTAAAACTGAACAAAAACTATACTATAAATACTATAAAATACATATAACTTTGAAAGACTTGTTGTGTCTGGTTATTTGTGTTTCATGCTCAAGGTCTAATATAAGAAAAAAACATGCCTGTAACAGAATATGCAGAGTGACTGCATAGATTTATCCACTGCATTATTTTACATAGTACCTCATATGTGGATGGTGCTGTATCAAAGGTGGCCACTGGAGAACTTAAGCGTGCATTCTTTTACAGATGGGAGTAGACTATTATATCATACAATGTTTGATGTACTATATTACAGAAAAAAGTCAGTGGAGTATAAAAGTATGCATTATTCAATATAGTGGCTCATTGAATGAGGGCAATGGAATACTTATGTGTGCACCATTTTATGTCTTGCCTTGATGAAAGAGGATGTTAGAGCACTTAAGTATGTATTGTTTAATGAGGCACGTCAGGGAAGAAGGACAGAGGAGTACTTAAGCATGGACTGTTTTTGTAGTATTTCAGAGGGAAGGAAGAGGAATACTGTAGCATTCAGTGTCCTGACCTACGTAGTAGCTCATAATGAGGTGAGGGAGGGGCGGAGTACTTAAGCATGCACCTCACTGAGGAAGGCAGTGGAGTAATAAACCATACATTGCTTTAAGTAGAGTTTTACTAAGGAAGAACATTGCAGTACTTAAGCAACTGTTGTTTTATGTAGTACTTGAGTGAGGAAGTACAGTGCAGTACTTAAGCAACTGTTTTTTTATGTAGTACTTGAGTGAGGAAGTACAATGCAGTACTTAAGCAACTGTTGTTTTATGTAGTACTTGAGTGCAGTACTTAAGCATGCACAGTTTTATGCAATAACTTATGTAGGAAAGACAGTAGAGTAATTAAGCATGTATTGTTTTATGTAGTACCTCACTGAGGCATGAGAACAGAGCACATAAAATGCACCACTGAATAGAATACCCCTTTGAAGGAGGACAATGGAATATTTAAATATGCATAATCTAATGTAACACCTCTCACAGATGAAGATCAATGCAGTAACTAAGCATGCACGGTTTATGTAGTACCTCTCGCAGACAGTAGAATACTTGAACATGTATCATTTGATCTCGAAACTCAGAAAGGGTGGGAAGGCACTGCAGCATTTGCACAATAGCTTTAAGTAGTACCTCACACAGTAAGGATGATGGACTAAGTAAGGAATGCATTGCCTCATGAAATACCTCACAGAGTAATGGCAATAAAGTACTTAGACAAGCATTACTTTATATAGTTTCTAATACTGGGAAGGATTGGAGTACTTAAGTATCCATTGCTTAATGTAGCACCTCACAGATGAAAGGGAATAGATTAGTTAAGCATATACTGTTCTGGGTACCACCTCATGGGTGTGGACAGAGGAGTGCTTGAATGTGCATTATTTTATGCCACATCTCACTGAGTAAGGGCAGTGAAATAATTAGTTCTTGAGCATAAATTAGAGTAAAACTCTTGTGCTGATTGAAGTTCTCAGCAGGCATTTATAGAAGAAAGTGGGATGCAACTAGAAGCAATCCAGCAAAAGGAAAAGGTTTACAACATGTCAAATGGAGAGGAAAGATAAGGAAGGGGAGGAGAAGGAGAGTGGTTAGAGAAGAGTAAGCAGGTAGGAAATGTCGACAGATTAAAATAATCAAAGACAATACTTCTGACTGCCTTGGATTGCAATGCAGGTTAAAGTATTTATCAGTTCCATAGGTATTCCAAGGACAATGAGTCCTATGACCATTCATGCCTTGCAAGTACCCTCATTAGGGCTGTACCTCCTTTCTCCAAGAAGGCCCTACCAGTCAATCTCAAAGTAAACTTGTGGAAAACCTTTCAATCATCTAGGTTATGTTTAAAGGAAGACAGTCAATTACACTGCTTAAAATGCAAAGGAATTTTATTCTAAATGTTAAGGAGGTGCTGTGTTGAAAACCTGTCCCTCTACCATGTTTTATTTATCTTTTAGTGAAGGTCCTTGGTTCTAGTACTGGACTTAAGGAACTACAGAAGGTCCAGGACAACAAGGACTAATGACACTATAAGCGAGACAGAGATCTGTTCTCAAAAGTCCGGATGACACTGAATAAAAGAATAGAGCTTCCAACTTCTCTTGATAACTCGGGGACTTTAGGTCTGTGATCCTTTTGGTTAAGAACTTTTGGGGTCTTTTTAATAGCTTGCTATGTTTACTTGGAAGCATCTCTTTTAAACCACTGTGCATCTATTTCTTGCCCATGGCAAGAAATAGCAATTTGGAGATATGCATTAGAATGACAAAACTGAATATTTGCTTCAAAGTATATTGAATTGCTATCTAACATTTGGACAGAACAACACTGCTTTTAGAACTTATCCAAAAAAACAAGTTTTACATGAAGACTACTTACCTTGTGACTGTCACTTAATAATATCTTTTAACAACAGGCAGGGGCCTAACTAGTTTGCCAGTAACCAACTGTTGGATAAGTTGCAGGTTTAGTTTAAGTCACAGTTTATTTTCCCTACCTCTTCTAAGAATTTTTATGTATGCTTCTTGCATAGTTACAGTAAGTTCCCATAGTGAATCTATTGTCTCTTTAATCATCAACCACACTTTCAATGGAATTATGCCATACTATAGCTTCTCTGAGGCAGCCATTTTATCTACCACACTTTCAATGGAATTATACCACACTATAGCTCCTCTGAGGCAGCCATTTTATCTACCACACTTTCAGTGGAATTATACCACACTATAGCTCCTCTGAGGCAGCCATTTTATCTACCACACTTTCAGTGGAATTATACCACACTATAGCTCCTCTGAGGCAGCCATTTTATATCCTCAAATACTGTTCCTTTTTTTCATGCTTCTTTTTTTTCTTATAGATGGCATCCTTATGGTCTCCATGGATTGAATACCTTGAGATATTTAAAACATTTCTGTCATATCCCTATCTGCCCCCTTTCTTCCAGACTATGCATTAAGCTCCTTTAGTCTCTTTTCATATGACTTGTGGTATACTTTGTGCATTGTTTTGTCATCTTGCTCGGATCTGTTTTTATAAAGATGAGAACTACAGAAGTTCCTTTTGAGGGAAAATAAATTTTCTAGTTGTCTCTGTAACAGGATAACTTTTTTTTAACTGCTGGTGCCATCTCAACAGAGTTCCTCTTTGCTTTTGTTGTGCTTTTTTGCCAACTTACACTTATAGTGTGTATTTGTTAATTTACAGAGCCACAGTTATAGCTGCTATTTCTGCTATCATGCTTGTTTGTAGGGAACATTCAAATGGGTACATTTACATAAATACGTGTATATATTAAAGCTTAAATAGGTTAGATTTTCGCCTGTTTTTAAAACCATAGTCAAAATGACACATTATATAATGCTATACAATAATCATTCGGACTGTAACCAAATATTGTAAACACACCAATGTGCATAAATATAGTATTACTTCAGTTTGTTTATTTATTTAAATCTGTTTAATGGGATAGAGGACTGACTGAGTAAGAAAATTACAGAAGCATGCAAGATACTTTCAGATAACAAAATAAACAAAATATATTCATGAACTATGAACACTGAGTAACAGAATCACAAAGCCAGTATAGTGTTGCCTCATTTTGTATATGCAAAATATTACAACATTTGCAAAGATTAAGGACATGGATATACTGAGAGAATATCATCTTAGATGAGGGTGCTTGTATATTATAAGAGGGTGGGTGGTGTAGGGCTTAGTGTACTAAGTGACGATGGGTGAGGAAAGGTTAGAACTAGAAATGGCACTGCTACAGGAAATGTATCAGACTACACAAGAAAGAGAGATGGGAAAAGATATAGCAGAGGAAGATATGGGAGAGGAAGAGAAGAGTATAGGTGGAAGATAGAAATTAATCTGGGGACAAAAATGTATATGGTAAGGAAGAGGGATGGAATGAGAAGGTTAATTTAAGGGAAAAGAAGAAGAGAAGAGATGGAGGAAGTAATAAAAGTATTCCAATGCAGTTAAGCATGTGTGATGAGAACTGTAAACGGAACGGGGGAAAGGGACAGTGTTTAGTTATACACCATCTAGACTAAAGAAACAATAGTAATTAACTTATATCTTAATGAGTTTTTAATTGTAACAACATTTTAGGATATGATTATATTTATTTTAATATGGCTGGGAAGTATTTAAGAGAGCAATGTTGTTTTAGTGCATTGGAGATTGGTTTGTGGTGTCTCTAGGGCTAGACCTGAGGGTAGGATAAACCTTAAGCTATATGTTGAGCTTCTAAAGGTCAGGCAATAAGAGAAAAATGGAAGATGTTTAGTTTTAGGTGTCTGAATGGAAAGCATCCAAGTAGTGACGTGACACATTGCTGGACTAGTAGGCAATTTGCTTTTGTTAGTGTGAGACATTGATGTCCTGTCTTAGAACTAGGATGATGAATTCACAGATTTCACTACAAATGGTTTGAAATGTGGTGAGTTTCTTTTTGGAAGCTGTCACAATTATAGTAAGGACATCTTCCGGCTGAGCAAGAAGAGTATGTTTCCTAACTAGTTTTAAATGCAATCACATTTTGATTGTTCAGTGTGTTTCAGTAGTATTCATATGGATAGGTGCAAATATAATGGTCTTTTCAATGTTACTTATATGTATGTGTGTAAATGAAATAGCCATTTGGCTTGGTACACTTATAGTCAGTGTGTTTTTTTCTTGTTGCCACTCTCACAAACTGAGTATTATAAGATACCTCCTCTGGCACTTAGGATAGTGTTTTGCAGCACCATTGGCCCTGCGGCCATAGTGTCATTAACAGATGAATCCACTTCCATGAAAGGATCCTCCATCTGGAGCATTGTGATACCACCTTTTTATCCATGGAATATGGCAGTGGCCATCCATTCTTATTGGGATATGTCTTTCTTGCGATATGAATTTGGTCATCCATCTTTCTTGAGCTGTTCATTCCTCCTGAGGTACAGATCTGGTTATCTATTACTCTCATACCTCTCAAGTGTACCTCATTACGAGGACCATACCTCATTTGGGGTCGTAAAAAGTTCATGTTCCTCGAAGTTCCTCAAAGTTCCATATTGAAAGAGTCTGTCACACATTCAGTGTTAGGACATTTTTTAAGTGAAATCCATGGTAAATAGAAAGTAATCATATTAATTCATTAAAAGATATTCTTTATAAGTAAAACCAGCCTATTTTAACCATCCCATGACCTTCCTAGTTGAAGTTGTTAATAAGCCATTAGTATGTGTTCCACATTTTGCCCATTTGTTCCACATTATGAGGGCTAGTGTTCCTCATTTTGGAGATGGAAGGTTGAGAGCTATGATTACTCTTTCAAAACCCAACTGTCTTTCATTGTCCTACTGATCTTGTGGTAGCCAGGTATTTAAATCTGGTTTATATGCTGGATCCACTTGTCATATCCCACATCATTTATGAATTTAAGAGGTCTTGTTCTTGAAGCACTGTGACCTGTTGTTAATTCTACAGTCCCATGGTAGCATATGCCTCCCACTAAAAAAGCTTCTGGCTGGATTCTTATCTAGGTGTCTGACTTTCAGTACAACATTGTTGATGTTACATATGTAGCTGTTTTCAGTTTCATTTCACTATGCAAATCAGAAATTACCTATAGTACAGTACAATGATTTATCAGCAGGATTCGTGGCTTTTCAGGTTACTTGCATTTGTAAATGAATTCCCATGTGAACCCATTTGTGGACAGATGATAACACACAGATGTGAAATGGTTAATACACTTTTGTCTAATGAAAAGTTTTGAACTCTTCTGAAATAAGAGCTGGTCCATTGTTATTATGGATTTCTCATGGACCATTTCTTGTGAACATTATCCTGAGCTCAAGTACTCTTTTCAGAGAAGGAAGAAGCCATACTGAATACATTTAGCAGCATGAAATAAGTAGTTATTGCAAACACAAATGAAGATGTTGTGAACAGTCCTGCAAAATCAATCAGGATATGCTGCTATGCCATTAATAGTCACTCCCACTGAGCTTGTGGTGGTATACATTGGACCATCTGGAATCCAGTAGACCTCCAGGTGAATCATCAGTGGGTTTATCACTTGGCTACCCTATTAAACTATAAGCAAGGGAACTATTGCTTTTATACCCTCAGGCCATCTCTGATATTCACACTGTATGTAATATTTGTGTATGTTCTAGTTTTTCATTCATTCTGTATATAATGTCATGTATCTGTTATGTTTAACCCCAGGCTGAGACTGCAATAGGTCTAGTGGGA
Source organism: Protopterus annectens (assembly GCF_019279795.1). Classification (NCBI taxonomy): domain Eukaryota; kingdom Metazoa; phylum Chordata; order Ceratodontiformes; family Protopteridae; genus Protopterus; species Protopterus annectens. Next base: position 291,772,642 of record NC_056745.1, read on the forward strand.
TCAGTGCTCTACCCAGGTTAACAAATTCAAAACAAAATAAAATAAAAATAAAATAAACTGATTTCCAGTGTTTCTTTGTACACTTCGTGTATAATGTTTGACAGTGTGGTGCACAACTTGAAATAAATGATCACTTTGGCATCACAAAGTAATGTCCCTGAACAGACAGCTAATCATTCTTAACTGCAAAAGCAGATTTCTGTTTACAGTAATACATGTTGGACAATATGGGATCATTCCTTGCTTCCAACAAAAGCAAAAGGCAAGGAGGTACAATTCATTCCAGTTTATTGTGCAAATAAAAGTAAGCGCTTTCGGTCACACAAATGTGCAACCTTCATCAGACAATTCATTCAGAGAAAATAATTTTAAATACCCCACTTGAATGACATCATCACTTCTTAATTAAGCATTAAAGGAACAATCCTCATAATATAAAATATATAATTAATGCATATAAAAAATATATATAAAAATATATATATAAAATATTTATTTAAAAATATATATATATCAGAACTCAATTTATTTTACCCAGGGAACATATAGGCATTGGTTAACAATTGCCACCAAAGTTCCCTTTGTTCTAATTTCAAAGGCCAAGGGCCACCCCTAGGATTGAGCTTAACCTGCTCAATAACCAGGATTAGAAAAAATGGTCTTTATAATCATTAATATGTCTGGCAAGAGCATTTGTACAATCATTTTTTTGAGATACAATATTGGTGTTCGTATATTCTCTGTCTAATACAACATTCGGTCTTACCAATATAAAATTGTGGACAACGTTGGCATTCAGCCAAATAAGCAACCCAGTGTTATTACAATTAAGTCTTTCTTTGATAAAATAATCAGTCAACCCAATGGAAAACTTATTCGTAACCTTTATATACTTACACTGGTGGCAACTACCACATTTAAACAAAGTTGTTGATAAAAAACTGAGGAAATACCTTTCTGGTCAGTCTCAAATATGCTGTGATTCTTGGCATTTTTTAGAATCAATCAACAGTTTAGATTATCGTGAAGATGCCCACTTTTTAACTATAGATGTGTGTGATTTATATACTGTTATCCCCCAGACCTTAGGGGTCTCTTGGGTGAGAGAACTTTTGCATACGATTGGGGTTGGTGGAGAAGAAATTAATTTAACTGAGTATCTTCTTGATATTGCTTTGGCTAACAATTATATTTTGTTTGGTGAGGATGTTTATCTCCAAAAATCCAGTATAGCCATGGGCTCCACCTGTGGAGGGAGCTTTGCTAACTGCGTTATGGCATATTGGGAGACAGTGATGCTTTTCAAACATGACTTTTTCAAGAAACATGTAATGTGGTATACACATTACCTTGACGATATCCTTATTTTATTTCAAGGTAACCAGGGTAATGCTGTTGAGTTCGTGAAAGTGTTATTTGAACTCACCCATTTCTTGAGATTAACCTATGAATTCCACACTAGTAATATCAGCTTCTTGGATGTCTGGTTGAGTAAAGATATTAATAATGATTGTTATATAGCTAAGATTTATCGTAAACCAACTATTCCAATTGTTTTTTACATTTTGAAAGTTCACACCCGTTGCTTCAAAAACAGTCTGTAGTTAAAGGGCAGCTGGTGAGGGCTGCATGTATGACCACTTTAGACCACGATTTTCAGATTTAATGTGATACGCTTATGCGAATGTTTGTTGCACGAGGGTACCCTCCTGATTTAATAAAGGGATTAATAGAGGAAGTGACCAATAAGAAGAATTCAGGTTGGTTTAGGCCCATACTTAATAATGGTATGGGTTTTATGAGTGATTCATTGGTCAGTTCAGAACCAAATAATAACACCCTGGATGAAAGCCTGGTGGTTAGTTTTTCTTTAACCTTTAGTACAGCATTCTCCCTTGATGCTTATGAAATAAGATTTATACTATGTAAAAATTGGGCTCTGATGACTGATGATGGGAGCCTTAGGAATAAGTTACCAGAAACCCCAAAAGTAGTTTACAAACGAGGTCTTAACCTCAAAAATATGGTTGAAAGAAGCTATTTTGTTGCGTCTAGACCGGGGGGGGGGGGGTGTTTAAATGTGGTAGTTGCCCCCAGTGTAAGCATATAAAGGTTATGAATAAATTTTCCATTGGGTTGATTGATTATTTTATCAAAGAAAGACTTAATTGTAATAGCACTGGGGTTGTTTATTTGGCTGAATAGCAGTTTCTGCTCATGTAGAAATGGTATCACTATTATTTTTTGTTTGTTTTTGCATTATATTAATGTTTTCATAGGATCATAGGATCATAGGAAGTTACTAGGCTATTGGCCCTGAGGCTCTTACAAGCCTAGCCATGTTCCAACAAGTCAGAACTCTATGTCACTGTCCAGCAGGGATATAGGTGGAATCTCAGGGGTGTATTTTCTGTTCCCCATCCAGTTCTCCAAGTTGCACTTAAAAAGGGATAATGAGGTACTCTGCTTTACGTGGAGAGGCAGTCTATTCCACAAAATGGGGAGTCTCTGGGACACAAATCTGTCCCGCCAGCAAGTCCTATTGATGTCATAGACCAGGTGGAGGTCTCACATGCGGGTTACTCAAGTGGAGCTTGACTTGCGGATATGCTGCAGTCCCATCAGGGAGGGGTCTGAGATTGCTTTGTATACCAGACAGAGGTCACCTCTGAGGAGTCTGTAGGAGACTAAGTAGAGGGACAGGGCTTTTAGCCTATCTGTGTAGGGTAGATGTTTGAGGCCCTGGATTCTTCGGGTGAGGAATCTCTGTGGTCTCTCCAGCTGCTGCATGTGCTTTGTGAGGTATATGCCAAAAGGAGCATTGCACTCAATAATCAGTCTTATAAGGGAAGAATACAGGGATGTTATGACCACCTTGTTCCTGGATGAGATACCCTTACTAATGAGGTGGGCCATGTAGAAAGCTTTCTGTACAACAGAGGCAATATGGTGGTCAAAAGTCAGTTTGCTATCAACCTGGGTTCCCAAGTCCTCACGACTGATTGCGTGCTTAGTGCCTTATCATCAATGTGATAATTTGTGGGGCCGTCATTCTCCCCAAAAGGGATGATGATGCATTTTTTGGCATTCAGTTTGAGGCCATGTTTCTGGCATCAGTCATTTGTTTGGGTGAGACCGTCTTGGAGGATGTCCACATCACTAGGGGAATTGATGACAGCATCCAGCTTGCAGTCATCTGCAAACTTGGTCAGCTATAGCCCACTAGATTTGGCCTGCACCTCTTAGAAGTATATCCCAAACAGCAGGGGCCCCAAGATCGATCCCTAGGGTACACCACTTGTTACGGGTCTACTACTTGAGGTGGCTTCCCCTATTTTGACTAGGTGGGTTCTATCAGTGAGCCAGTTTTCTACCCATCTGGTAACATATGGATTGATGCCTAGTTGAGAGACTTTGTCTATTATACCTGAGTGGGGAATAGTATCAAAGGCCTTGGCCAGGTCAAAGTAGGCAGTGTGCACCATCTTCCTGTCATCTATGGCCTTGGTGACTGCCTCAAAAAAGTCGACCAAATTTAACAGGCATGACTTCCCACTGACAAAACCAAACTGTGTGGGATCAAGTGTCTGCAGGTTGCCAATGTCCATGTTAATGAGGTCCATGGTAATCTGCTCCATGGCCTTGCAGATCAGGCTAGTTAGGCTGATGGGTCTATAATTTCCTGGATCGGTGGACACTCCACCTTTGTACAAAAGGATGACAGTAGCTGTCCTTCACTCAGCTAGGATGAAGCCTGTACTCAGGCTTTGGTTGAATTGGGTGCCTAATGGTGCTGCAAGTTCCTGCCTGAGTTCATGTAGGATGCAGCCTGGGATGTTATCAGGTCCCATGGAGACTGTATTTTTTGCCTTTGAGAAGGCAGTGATGACTGTCTCCCTAGAGATAAGGGGAGGGGGCAGGCACAGGCGATGTCCTGTTTTACTGATGGGGGGACAGAGGAGTGAAGTTTTCACTGAACCTGTCTGTCAGCAGATTGGCTATATCTATAGGGTTTGTGTATGTGCTGTCCTTGACCACCAGTTCTGAGCAGATCTGAGTGCTTCCCTTGAGATTGCGGACATATGTGAAGAAAGCCTTATGACTGTCTTTAGTAGATGTGGCCAGTTTGGACTCTAAGTTTGCTTTGGAGGATTTCACTAGTGCTCTTATTTGCTTGTTCAGGCTAAGGAGAGATTGCTTCCAAATAGACACCTGCTCCTTCTTGGTCCTGGACAGCAATTTTTCATTTTATTATAGAGTTTATTTATTGTAGATGTCCACCAGATGGGTTTACTCTTCCTTGAGGAGGAGGATTTTTCCTGTCTGGTATTCCTGATTCCATGCAGCTATATAAATGTTCATATAGTACTTTGGTGTAAGTTTGGACATATGTGGCAGTTTCTGTGGAGGGGGAGGGGGCTGTGAAGCTGCTTATACCTTCCCAGGGGGGATTGTAATCAGCTTTGGGAAGTTTTTTGTTTGACCCTAGCTGGGGGTGAGGGGGGTTGGGGGAGGTGGTGACTTCAAAAGTGACTGCTTTGTGGTCGGATCTTACCAGGGATGGTGACACTGTAGGGATGCTGCAGTGGTTAATTATGTTGGTTAATACCAAGCCCAAGATACTTTCACCTCTTGTGGGGGTGTCAACCAACTGATACAAGGCATTTGCATTGACAAAATCAAGGAATCTCTGAGCATTTGTATTTTGGTATGAGTATTTCTTCCAATCTATGGTTGGATAGTTAAAGTCACCCAGGATCAGGGTAAAGAGTTGAATCTTGATAGATTCAAAGAGGTCCAGATAGGTGGAGTGGGCATCTTGAGTCAGCTGTAGCTAGCTATGATTTGAATAGGGGTCTTGTCAATTGTTAACTGCACCTGGAGTATTTCCTGTGCATCATACTTTTGACCAACCGAGAGATGTGTATGTCTTTTATATATATTGCAACTCCACCTTCTTTTGTTTTGCTGCCCATGACTTGGGGTCTGAATGAAAGATAGGATGAGTAACCTGATATGGCTGGGGTGCTCTCCGCAGGTTTGAACCATATTTCTGTGACTGCACAAATGTCAGCTTCTTCCAGGGTTAAGAATGCTTGCAATGAGTGCAGTTTCATGTTTAGACTCCTAGCATTTAGCAGCATGACCTTTAGATGAAATTTTCATGCTGGTAGTTTTGACCTCATGGCATTGCCTAAAAAAGGCACTATGGGGGAGACAAGAGCCTTTGCCAGGAGCCTGAAGCCCAATGGAGACAGATGCAGACCATCTTTGGCCAAGTATCATGGCTTATCAGTCATGTCATCCCAGGCTGTCAGGTACTGGATCCTCTTTGAACGACACCAGAAACTAAACCAGTTGATAAAATCAGTAATTTTCTGTTTGTATTGAGGCATCATTCTGGGTGATGGTAGAATGCTGCTTAAGGCTAGGGCCATACATGCCTGGGACACATACTCAGCGAGCGCGATCATGTCTCTCTTCATATAGTCCATGGAGATACATGTCAAGTCATTCACTCCAACATGGACTATGACAGAGTCATAACAGTACCTGTTGAGAGGCATGACTGCATTGGTGATATGGTGGATTCTGGCATCCGACAAACAACTAACCGTGACTTTTTCTTTATTCAACCTGGTGAAGGGCACATCTATATGTCTCACAATGGAGTCTCCTATGACTAACATGTTGGGTTTATGTTTAGGCCTTAGTGGCTGTGAAACACAGATGTGTGGACTATGTGTGATGTGTGGTGTGGTGGGTAGTGATGTTTGCATGCATTTATGCCTCTGACGTCTCTTCTGTTTGGGTATGCTTTTGTTGAGTGCCTCCGCATATGTGGGAGTGTGTTTTGTAGGTGTGGGTGGTGTTTGAGGTGTGGTGTTCATGTTGCCAACCTTCTCAGTGCCAGATATACTGGTTTGTAGGGAAGAGAGCAATGACTGTAGGTGCTTGATGTATTTGTATCTCTCACAAATTGTGTTCCTAGGTGGTAGTAGTAGAGGGTTGTCTGTGTACATGAGTCAGTTGCTACATTGTCTCAGGATGTCCATATCGACCAGACTGGCAGGAGAAAATGTAGGAAATTGTCTGTCCATATTAATCAGAAACTGAAAGAGCTAAGAGGGTAAAGGGAGGAAGGTCTACGGGTAGTACTACTAGATGATAACACAAGTGCTACTAAGGGAAAACTTTTAGCTGGAATACCTCCAAAAGGGTTAAAAACTATGCAGCTGAAGCTCTAGATGTCACAGACCTATACCTAGACTATGCTACTCAATTTTAAGGTTAAGAACTTAGTAAGAAAAAGCTCACAAAGAAGCACAGGTTAATCACTTATAGTCAAAAGAATAGAACTCGCAGTATGAAAAAATACAGTTAAACAGCAACAAAATGCTGTAAGATGCAGTTACACAGTAATGAATTGCAGTAAATAGCAATGAAATATAGTTAATCAGTTGATTGCTTTGAAACAGTAGCTCACAAATCACAACAATAACAGACAACATAAATAAAGCAGCAATTCAGTCGAATACTGTCATCAATTTAGTGAGGCTACCAACAAGCAATAATAAATATCTCAAACTAAATGCAGTTGAAATCCTAATCACAAGCAGCAAAACGAAGTAGAAAGATGTACATTTTTTTATTAGAAAGTGAAGAGACGGAAGATAATGAGATAACTCAAGGTTCAGAAGCTAAATGGTTGGCCTTTACCAAGTTTTCACTATAAACAGTAGAATGAGTTGATGTAATGGGGCTGCAGGGAGTGTCCAGTATCAACTTTATACTAGAGCAACTCAAAGCCACCAAGACTTAAGACCACCACAACAGCTGGGCAGATGGGTGGGACAAAAAAAATGCAGTTGCACAGATTACACAGATATACAGTAAAACAGAAATGCAGAAAGCAGTTGAAAATAAACACATATTTTTTCCAATATCACAACAGAGCAACTGGCAGAAGGCCTCTCACTGCAGTTTTGAACAGCTTGAGAAAATAAGTACAACTGGTTTAAAACACTGGCTATTAAAGGCAGAGAAATAGATACCCACCCAATTATCCAATCAAAAATAACAGTGTTCTAGGAATGCTTTTAGCTAGATCAAACCAGACTGATTCTTCCTGCCAGGAAAAAACAAACAAACAAGCAAACAAAAAAAACCAGCTAGGCCTCTACAGACAAAAGATTTCACTACAAGCTCAAAAGGTCACAAACAGTAACAGATATTCAGCTCTAACAGACAAAAAAAGGAGACTAAAAAACAATTGCACATATTACACAGATATACAGTAAAACAGAAGTGCAGAAAACAGTTGAAAATAAGCACTTTTCTTCTTCCAATATCACAGCAGAGCAAATGCCAGACAGCCATTAACAATTAAAATTCACCTCAGTATTATATAAATTGCTCAGGTTCTGCCTTCCCTTAATTTTTACTCCTCCAGAATACATTTTAAATGCATTGGCTCCACTATATAGTTTACTGATTCCCTTTTCTAAAGATCCCATCTCCAGTTCTTTAACCTCATTTACAGTATTCAATTCTTCACTTATGGTTGGTTTAGATTTTCTATTTCCACTTTTTAGTAATTGCTTTTTCTGCAGCCAATAACATTAAACTTATCAAGGCCTTACTATGTTTAGGCAATTCAGATCCCAGCACAAAATAATTATTTCCTTAGTTAAACTTATTTGTTCACCCAACATTTCTCCTGGAAAAAATGTTGAATTTAAGTTTATATAAACAAATTAACTATGACATTTAATTGAACATAGAATTGGTAAGCAAATAGAAAAAAAAACTCAATCAAAAAACAAAAAAATATGTACAAGAGTGCCAGCTTAACAATAAACTTTCTGAAGAGCTTCAATAGGTAACAATTATTTTCTGAATATTCAACAGTTATTTGTTTAGCAGTTCTTTAAATTTCATCCTCATGTTGTAAGAAGTGATTTTGATGGATTTTGTTTTGATGGTGATCAGTTCCAGATGACATACTTCAGTTGCAATACTCTTGAATTCCTTGAAGGAGGAAGTAGTTTCACTTTTCCACTTCCTGGTTATAACTTTACTTTCTATTGTAAGGATGGACAATAAAAGTGGGTATTTTAGTCTCTTAACACAATTAGGTATAGGGGTATTAAATAGAATTAATGACTTTGTTAAAGTAAATTTATCAGTAAATAAGGTTTGTAATACAAGACTAATATTATTCCAGTATGGCTTGAGTATAACACAATTAAAAAAACACATATGTTACCAATCTGCTTTAATCTCCAATTTACATCTCAAAAAAGCTACTTTTTTTCTAAACAATAGTTCAATTCTATAAGGTGTAAAGAAGGATGTATGTATACATTTCCAGGAAAATAATCTCCATGCCAGAGAAGAGGTTGTCTGTTTCAAAGATAATAAAATTGTTTTCTTATCATCCTCATTCGGTCAATTATTATTACTAACGTCTTTCAGCTTTTCCCGGTTAGGGGTCGCCACAGCAGAACTCTGGTCCGCTAATGATTGGCAGTGGATTTTTATGATGCAGAGGTGCTAGCCCAATGCCCAACCTTCAAAGATGGCACACCCACTGGTCAATTATTATTAATAAGTTTAAAATAATCCCAATACTTTTCATTATAATTTTTTGTTTCTTTTTTGATCACTTTATATAATTTGGATAAAAGACACTTTCCAGTTATGGTTTGCTGAATCAACAATGATAGAAATTCAATTAATTTAGGAACATAATTTTTTACCCTTTGCTACATAAATTTAATTTTATCCACAAATTGTCTACAATTTTCTACATCTAACCAGATGTCATTACCTAAATCATATTTATTTATTAAATAATCAACAGAATGCAGCTTTTCATTGATCAACAACTGAAACCAATACATCAATTTATTTTCTTTAAATGTAATCATTGTTGATAACTTTGAAGTGGAAATATTATTTTGAGTATACACTATAGGAAAGAGAAGAAAAAACCCATGCTTTATATGCTGGATTCTATAAATACATTTTCTAAAAGTGTTTAATATAGTAGAAATGTAATAAGAATTGAGTGTTTGGTGGTTGCTAAGTGTAAAATAATCCTTTAACAACCAGAGAAAAAAGGTTAATTGATATTAATTTTTGATTAGATTTAAAAAAAATGACTAGATTTTAACCAAACATTTCATTGAAAGTCTTTCTGTTTAGCAGTGTAATAGTTATTTATCCAAAGAGATATTGTTTTTATAACTGATGATAGAGAATAAAGTTATAAATCTGGTAATCCAATCCCTCCAGAAGGCCACTCTCTAATATGATGATTTGAAACTATTCTGGGTTTACTGGGAAACCAATGAAATTTTAGGATGAACAAACTGAACTCTTTTATACAATTTTTTGGACGAGGTAATAATAATGATTGTACAACATATAATTTTTTGGTAAAATGATCATTTTAGTTATACAGAGTCTCTCATCCACAGTAAGAAAATGTTTATTCCATTTATTTACTAAATTCTTTATTATAGACTATTATTGTAATTGAAGTTTATTATATTACTAATGTTACCAGTTATGAGTATCCTTAAGTATTTCATTTTTTTCTCTTGGACTATATATATTTAGTGAATCTATTATTTATGTCATCAATGTTGGAATTTATGGGTAGTATCTTTGTTTGATTATCATTAAAATAAAGTCCAGATTTTCTCTGAAACAAGTCCATTGCCACAAAACCAGCAGAAAGTGAACTATTTTTTCCATTTATAGTTAAAAGAATGCCATCTGAAAACAATTGAATTTTAGATATCAAATTCGCACTTACCTTTATACCTTTAATTTCTGAATTTGATCTTACAAAGTTAGTAAATGGTTCCATAATTTGAGTAAAGACTAAAGGTCATAAAGGACATCCTTGTTTGTTTCCTTTGGAAATTTGAATTGACTGAAATATATGCATCTATTTTAACATAAACATAACAGTTTTTTAAAAGAAAATTAATGCTTTGTGTTAAGTTACTAGAAAAATTCCATTCCTCTAATACTAATAGGAGATATTCCCATTTAACAGAGTCAAAGGCACTATCTATATCTAAGCTAATTAATTGTTAAACTATCTTTTGTTTTATTTGCAAAACCAATTATTGTTATTATTCTTTTAATACTATCATAAGAATTTCTCTTGGACTTCATTTACCAAAGGAAGGTAAATATTGCTTTAATCTGTTAGCCTGAATTGCCATAAATATTTTGTAATCTATGTTTAAGAGTGAAATTGGTCTATAAGAAAAAGATATAGTAGGGTCTTTGTCAACTTTTAAGACTGGAGAAATTAGAGTGTATTTTCATGACAGAGGAACACTTACTAGGTCTTTAATTAAAGAAAAACTTTATATAATATGATTATAGCTTCTTTGGGCATTAATGTGTAGAGTTCAGGGATAATACCATCATTACCAGGAGCTTTATTAGGTTTTAATTTATTATGTTGAGCTTGAGGTTTAGAAATTGAAATACGTTTATCAACTGTTTTCATTTGATCAACAGATAATTATTTTTTGCATAGTTTTTTTATAAAAGTCTTAATGACATCTTTAGGGTCCATTAATGCATCATGTTGATTGATTTTATTAAAATGATTTCTGAATTCTTTCAGTATATCTTCTACTTCCATAAACTTTTCTCTTCTCTTGGGTGAATAAATCTGTTTAATCTGATTAGATTTACTAAGCAGTTTTGTTTTAATAGCTAAATTATGCATAGACTTTGGGTTAACAGAAAAATTATTTATTTTAAATATTTCCAAATGAATCATAGTTTTATGATTTAGAACCTCTAAATATTTGCTGTTTAAATCAAAAATGTCTTTAATACCTCTCAACCTCTTGAGCAAGAAATTTGGACAAAGCCATATATAAAACTGGGACAAAGGCCCAAACCTAGGGGCAATTTTTAAATATTGCTCTTAAAAAGTTAGAAATTTGATAGAATAACAGGTTTTGCATTAGGATGTATTTTTGAAGAGTATGATGTCTGAACCTCAAATATCTGTCATTATGTTCTAACGTCATTCTTTAATGATTTACCACTAATTTTCCAGAAACCCACAATTTTATGAAAAACAGATCAAAAATATGAGACAAGAATGTGGAGATTCTGCAAAAATCTGCACAGCTGAGAGATATGCTTGTTAGTATTGTTGTTCTGATTATGTAATTTTAGTTTATCAATTTTTTCTTGTATCGCATATAATTGTTTATCCCATTGTTTTTCTTTATGAAAAATCAGTTAGTGATTTTTACCAAATAAGTATGGTTTTAGTGCATCACATACATACATTTCTGAAATATCTTCTGTGTAACTGAATTTAATAAAAGACTAAATTACTTTTACAAAGAAACCTTTAAAATCTTTCAAGTTGGCTATATATACTGGTATTCTTTTAATCTGAATATTATTGTTAGTTTTAAACATCAGTTCAAAATTTATAGCATTATGATCTGAAAGTGGGAAAGATACTACCTTGACTTTACCTAATCTTTTTATCAATTCATTTGAAACATATACACTATCAGCTCTAGAATGTCTACCATGTCTGTGTGAAAAGTGAGTGAAAAAAAGTGATTCTGGATCAGAAAAATCATTTATATCTCTAATATATAATAATTCAATGAAATCAATTAATACCTTAGCAGAAACATAAAAGTTCATTTTTAGCAGTAGTATTAGTGTCCTTATCTGTCATTATGCAGTTAAAGTCTCTTGCCAAGATAATGTTACCATTTGAAATGTGAACAATCTGAACTAAATATTGTTTCAGAGTTTTAACTCCTATTCCAGGGATCCAGTAAATATTGATAAAGGTATATAGTTTTCTGCTAAATTCTAATATTACCGAGCAAAGCATACCTTTATCATCCTTATATGTATCAATAATTTTGGGCTGAGGCTAAGAATTTTTCCACAGTATAGCTACCTCTCTCGTTTTTGATTATAGTGAGAAAGTACAGTTGTGTACACTTACCATAAATGTGGATGTTCGAGTGTATTTACTGTTGCAGTCATTACATTTGGGTTATCCCTGCCAGGGTAGCCCTTGGCCAACCTAAATACCAGAGACTTAGTATTTCTGTGTTGGTTGCTGTTGCTTGAGGACTGGTGTCAGGTCATCAGCAGTATAAAGTAAGGCAGCTGAAGCCATTACATCAGTTTTTCTTGCCGTAATCTGTCAGGAGCACCAAATTAGGAGGCTAGGGTCTGGTGGAAAAAAAACCACCAGTGGAAAATAAATGCCAATATGTCCCTTGAAAGGAAAGGAGAACAACAAGTTAGAATGGTAATAAAAGAAGAAAGAGAAGAAAGGGGGATGGAGGTGGGGGAACCAGGACTGCAACAGTGAATACACTTGAACATTGACATTTATGGTAAGTGTACACAACTCTACTATGTTCTTCATGTTTCACTGTTGCAGTCATCACATTTGTGTTGATTCCGAAAGCTGAGGAAAAGTGTGGAGGCAGTCAGTGAAACTAGGGGCTGGCTAGAATGCCCTGCAAAACTGCAGAGGAAAACCCTGCCCTGGATTTGGAGAAGAGAGGCAGGTGGTAATGCTTGGTAAAAGTGTGAACAGATGTCCAGGTGGCAGCCTCCAGGATGTCCCTGGTGGGGACTTCTCTGAGGAAAGACGCAGAGGTGGAGGCTGCTCTGGTGGAGTGTGTCCTGACCCCCTTGGGGGAGGCTTTCCATGCTGTTTGCAGCAGAAATGGATGCAGTGTGCTATCCATTTGGAAATGGTTTGTTTCGAGATGGCTTTGCCTTCTTCCCCTGAAGCAAAGCTAACCAGCAATTGATCAGACATTCTGAAGGATTTAGTCCTGTCTAGATAGAATCTGAGCTGTCTGTGCACATTTAGAGAGTGAAGAATCTTTTCCCCCTTCTTCTGGGTATTAGGAAAAAAGGTGGGCAAATGAATGGATTGGTTGAGAGCCACACTGGATACCACCTTGGGCATAAAGGATTGGTTAGTTCTGAGGAATACCCTGTCTGCATGAAAGATGATTAAATGTTCCACAGCCATGAGTGCTTGCAGCTCAGAGACTCTCCTGGCTGAAGTGATGGCCAGAAGGAATGCTGTCTTCCAGGAGAGAAATTTTAGCTCTGCAGAAGAAGCTGTTCTGAAAGGGGGCAGGGTGAGCTTTTCCAATACAAAGTTAATGTCCCAAGCTGGTGTTGGTGCCCTTTTGGGTGGCCTCAAATTACTAACCCCTCTTAGGAGTTGTCTGATCAAAGGGTGTGAGAAAAGGGGCTGTTTAGTGGGAAAATGAGCAGACATAGCAGAGGCATGAATTTTCATAGGGGAGAAAGGGAGGCCATTGTGTAGTAGGTCAGGTAAGTAATCCAGGGTGAGAGGGAGGGAAGGTTGTGACATACTGGCTCCCATAGCCTGGATTCAGGTGCAGAACCTTTTCCATTTATCAGCATAAAACTTTCTGATGCTAGGACATCTGGTCTCATGGATAACATCCAGAACCTGTTTACTAAGGTTGGCAGATTGGTTCAGGGTTAGGGAATAAGCCAAGCTGCCAAATTGAGTGTCTGCAACTGGGGATGCATGAACTCCCCTTTCCTCTGGATCAGGAGGTTTGGAATCTGAGGAAGATGCCATGGGGGTAGCAAGGACAGGTTGTGCAACAAGGGTTACCAGTGCTGCTGGGGCCAGTCTGGAGCTATAAGAAAAGTCCTTGGTTTTTCCTCCCTTATTTTGAGCAGTACCCTGGGGATGAGAGGTAGGGGAGGAAAGGCATAGACAAATAGATTGACCCAGGGGAAGGACAAGGCATCCACTTTCCAAGCCATGCAGTGATGCTCTCTGGTGCAGAATTTGCTGAGCTGATGGTTGGTGTGTGAGGCAAAGAGGTTGACCTTTGGGGTTCACCATTTCTGAGTTGTTAGAGTGAAGGTACCTCTGTTGAGTTGCCACTCATGTGGGTCCAGAATATGTCTGCTTAATTGGTCTGCCAGAGAGTTGAGAGACCCTGGTAGGAATTGTGCTAACAGGCATAGTTGCATATGGCCAGCCTGCATACAGGGTAGGAGTGAGTCCTTCCCTGCTTGTTGATGTACCACATCACAGTGGTGTTGTCTGTTTTGATCAGGAGAGCCCCTGGAGAGAGAAGGGGCTTGAAAGCTATCAAGGCATGCTGCACAGCCATCATCTCTTTTTGACTGATGTGCAGAGGGATTTGCTGTGGGCTCCATTGGCCTTGTATGCACATCCCATCAAGGTGTGCACCCCAAGCATAGTCTGATGCATCTGTAGTGAGGGTCCAGGCAGCGGGAGGGTGGGGAGAAAAGCATTCCCTTGTTGTGGCAGCATGCTGTTGCCCACCAAAGAAATTCTTTTCTGAGGCAAGGAATTATAGGTAGAAGAGTTTCCAGGTCTTGAGAGTGTTAGCACCAAAGGCTCTTTAGGTACCATTGAAGTTTCCTCATATGCAGTCTGGCATATGGAATGAGTAGTATGCAAGATGCCATGAACCCCAGAGCTTGCAGGATCTTCCTTGCAGTCAGCTGGGGCCTGGTGGCTAGTTGAGAGAAGTAGGCTGTAAGGAAATTTTGTTTCTCTGGAGTAAGGTGTGTCATCTGGGAAGCTGTGTCCAGACTTGCTCCCAGGAAGATTATCCTTTGGGTGGGTACCTGTTTGGATTTCTTTTCATGGATTGTGCACCCTAGGGAGGTTAGTAGGGTCTTTACAAAGGCCAAAGGCTTGAGCAACTTTTCCTGGCTGTCTGCCTGAATAAGGACGTCGTCTAAGTATGGGTAAATCTGAATATTTCTTTGTCTGCAAAAGGCAATGGCCAGAGCCAGACATTTTGTGAAAACTCTGGGAGCAGTAGATAAGCCAAAGGGAAGAGCAGAGAACTGAAAGTGTTGAGATCCTGCCCTGAAGTGGGAATATTTCCTGCATGATTCCCTGATAGGAATGTGGAGGTAGGCCTCTTTTAGATCTAAGGTGGCTAGCCAAGCCTCCTTGGAGAGCATGGGTGGCAGCTGCTGGAGGGCGAGCATTTTGAATTTTGGGATCACCAGGAATGTGTTTAGAATGGATAGAATAAGGATGGGGCACCAGGTGCCCTCTTTTCTGGGCACCAGAAAAAGTCTGGAGTAGAAACCTTGGCCTATCTGTTCTGCAGGAATGTGGTCTACTGCCCTCATAGAGAGCTGGGAAAGGATTTTCTTTTGAGCCTCTGCCTACTGATTTAGTGGTACATCTGGGAACCCTTTTGGGGTTGGAAGGGTGTGGAAGGAAAATTTGTATCCCTGAGACACAATGTTCAGAACCCAGTGGTCCTTGGTAATGGTGGCCCAGGTGCTTGAGTGAAAGGAGAGTTTTCCTCCTAATGGTAAGTGAAGGTGGGCAGAGGGAGGGGATGGAGGAGATGAGTCATTGTGAGTTTTTACCATAAGGGGTGGCTTAGAACTCCCTGGTTTTGAAGTGGAGGTAGTCCACTGCTTAGATCGTTGCATTCCCTGGGGCTGCTGTCTGGGGGGATCTGTTTTCATGGGGCCTAGGCTGGGCCAGTTTACTGTGTGCAGGAAAGGACCAGTGTTTGGAGGGCCAATGCCTGCTGAACCTAAGGGCCTGGACCTGCAAGAAATCCTTAACTGCAGATTTTGCTTTTTCTTCCATCTTTTTTAAGACCTCTTCTGCCTTAGTGCCAAATAAGTTATCTTTGTGCAAGGGGGCATCCAACAATTTAGATTTGACATGATCTGGCAGGGACTGTTCCTTAAGCCATGCATGCCTTCTAATGACAGAGCCAGTGACTGCTGCCCTACAAGAAGCTTCTAGGCCATCAAAACCACAGTGCAAGGTGTGTTTAGTTACTGGACTTGTGGAATGCATTAACTCTTGTAAATCTTTAGATTCTGCCCAAGCAGGAAAGGAAGAGATTTTTTAAGGAGTTCCAACTTATGTTACTGAAAACTTCAGCATATGGAACTGACAATGTCACTACTGATAGCAAGAGTAGCTGAGGTGTATACTTTCTTACCCCATCTGTCCAAAGCTCGGGAATCCCTGTCTGAGGGGGTGGGATTATTAGTAGAGGTTACTTTAATTACTTTTGGCCCATGAGAAAAAGCCACAGGGTCAGCTGTAGGATTTTTAAAAACATATTTGTGGGAGTCAGGGACTCTATAGTACTTGTCTGGTTTTCTGGGAGCAGGAAGAAGGGCATCAGGAGTCAAGCTGGATTCGAGGAAAGCATCCTCCACAACATCCAGGACTGGGGGGATGGCCAAAGGTCTGTGTTGTGGAAGATCTAGGAATTCCCTGAGTCTCTTTTTAGACTGAGGGCAGTCCTGACTCTCCCATTGGAAATGCTCCCTTAAGGTATGCAGGGTTTCCCTAGAGGAAACATCCTCGGATGGAGAGGCTGAAGGAATGGAATCGTCTGCATCAGAATCCTCATAAGTGTAGAGGGGTTGCATGTCTTAATATTCAGATGCATCAGATTCATCTGACTCTTGCTCAGACAAAACTACAGGGGACAGATCTCTTTTCCTTTTGGAGGGGGTAGCTTGGCTTCCCCTGGTCAGCATGATAAGGTCTTCTGCCATTTTAAGCATTTGAGACTGAGGCAAGGTAGCAGGCGCCTGAGAGTGGGCCGTCAGTTTCTTGGGTGTGGTTCATATCCCAGGCCTAAGAAACTCTGTAGTTTTAGAAAGAATGGTAGTCGCAAAAGAAAATGTCAGTTTGTGTTGAGATTCGGTAGTGCGAAGCACTTCCTCGGAAGATGGTGCCTGCTCAGTGGCTCCAGACCCAACCAAGGTTGAGACGACCGCAGGATCCTTAATCGAAGGAGAGTTTTGCGGCATACCGGACTCCAAAAGGGTCTCGGTAGTGGCCTGTGATACAAGAGAAGCGGGCATCAGGGGCTGCAAAAGCGCCTCACCGAGGACCAGAGAACTAATGACTAGCTCAATGGAAGCGTTGTCAGTAGGTTTGCACCTGTGCGGTCTGTCTCTGTCTTTATCTTTACATTTTTTCGGAAGATCTGCTGTCGGATGGCTTACTGAAGCTATATTGGAATTTGAGGACTGTAAGCGAAAATATCTGGCTATAATAAGGGCCCAATGACAGATAGTTCTGTAGTTGAAGAAAGCACAGAAGTGACAGTGAGGGACGTCGTTTTCTAGGCCTAAACAAGTGACATAGTAAGAGTGGAAGTCTTGCTGTGGTATTTGTTTTCCACATGCGAGACAATTATTAATTTTTTCTGTCATCCGTTAGTGCAAGAAAAAAGGATCCCCAATGGGGTACTTAGCTCTAGAAGACTTCAACTTCAGTTTGGTAAACGAAATTTAGGTAGCGGCTGACCGGCACTCATGTGAAATGCTTCTGCTTCAGGCTCCATGGCAAGAAAGACTGATGTAATGCCATCTGCTGCCTTACTTTATACTACTGATGACCTGACGTCAGTCCTCAAGTGACAGCAACTAACGTAGAAATACTAAGTCTCTGGTATTCGGGCCAGCCGAGGGCTACCCTGGCAGGGATAACCCAAATGTGATGATTGTAACAGTGAAACATGAAGAACATCTAGATAACAAAGAATAATGTTTATCTTAAGTCTGTCTACATCTCCCAGCAGTAAATATGTCTCTTGTTCATAGGTTCATAAGTTGATACTAGGCTATCGACCCTAGGGCCTATAAAAGCCTAGCCAAAACAATTCCCTAGCTATTTCTTCCCACAGTATTTACTTCCCTGGACCCATGTCTAGCAGGGTGACTAATGTGATCCTCATGGTGAATTTCCTATCTCCCATCCAATCATCAAGGTTCCTTTTGAAGAGGGCCAAAGAGGCGCATGTATGGGCAGTCTATTCCAGAGTCTAGGGAGTCTCTGGGTCAGGAACCTATCCCTCCAGCATATTTTGTTCATTGTGATGACAAGGTTTAGATCCCTGGAGCATGTGTCTCTGAGGGATTGGGATTTCTTTAAGTGTAGCATGTCCAACAGCTCTGGGTTTTACATGGCCTTGTATATTAAGCAGAGATTGCCTCTGAGTAGACGATATGTGACAGAGTATAGGTGGAGTTTATTTAGACGGTCAGCATAGGGCATCTGCTTTAGGTCTGTGATTCTTTTAGTGAGGTATTTCTGTGGTCTTTCCAGTTGTTGCAGATGTCTTGAGAGGTACATATCAAACGGGGCATTGTATTCTATAATGGGTCTAATGAAGGATGAGTACAGTGGGACAATGACCTGCTTTTTTCTGGATGAAAAGCCTTTAGTGATGAGGTGTGCCACATCAAAGAATTTCCTGACTGTTGTGGCAATGTGATTATCGAAGGTGAGACCACTGTCCACCTGTGTCCCTAAGTCTCTTATCACACTTTCTGTGTTTAGTGTACTGCCACCTATATTGTAATTCACGGGTACATGTTTTTTCCCAAAGGGGATAGCTATACATTTTGTGTAAGAATATAAGTTGAGAATTGAATAATTTTAGATACTTGTATAATCCCCCCTCTTGCAACCATTATTTGACACATTAATATTGATAGAAATGCATTTAAGTTATGACATGTAACATACTAGACAAGTTAGCAGATGACAAAAAAAACACTCATTCAATCATGAACTGCCTGTTAATAGGCATGTGGTCAAAAATGATTGAGAGATTAGTCATAAACATGTTAATAGATATAGATACCCCAAAAAACAAAGACATTTTAAATTGAGAAACATGCTTTTAAACCCCTTCATACCCCACATGGAGTCTAACACTCCTAGTTTGAACAGTATAACTATCCAAGCATTCCCACCCATCAACTTGCATGAGACCAATTCCTCGCTACTAGCTTTTGAACAAGGTTATTATTATTATTAACATTTTAACAAGTCATATATATGAAGAAGCTCTATATACATTTTATCTCTTCATAAGTAAAATCATGAATATCTTAAGAGCAAATTGTGTCTAATTTTACATATTTTGTATAGACAGATTTTCTGTGTACCCCAGAAATAAATCAGCTCCTCCCATATAATCATCTCTTGTCATTCAACATAATAGTAATAAAACAATCTATTAAGTAACATAAAATAATTTGACAGAATTTTATTATACATGTTCAATAAGATGCATCTATAATATACTAGTGTTCCTTAAAACAAGCTAACTGGATATTGAAGTTACATTATTTTTCCTGTCATGTGTCTAATAACGTTTAAACATTTACATAACACAAACATGCCAGTAACTACTAGTTTTTGTGCAAATGTGCAGCTATAAACCTCCAGAAGTTCCATACTACCTATAGGGTTATGCTGCTGAAAATAGTATTGGAATATATACTCTCAAATAAATAGTCATATAAATACCTGTGTACAAATCACAATATATAATTTGCAACTTTAACTTGCTTTTTATTTCAAGTAAAACGAGACACAGTTCAAATTGTATAACTAATTATAAAACCTGCAAAATCTTTCATTTCCTAAAGTTTGCTGAACCCAGTTCCCTTTTTTATTCATGGATTACAAGCTATTACAACATTAATAGAATAATAAGAGCATTGACCACTGTAAGTGATATCTAATGAATCAAAACATTGTCATCTACCAATGTCAATATCAGTTTTCCCTGTGAATAAAATCTTCATTTATGTTTGATTCTCTTAATCCCATTATCTGAGTAGAATGGGTCAATGTGCTTGATATATATTATGTTTATTAATTTAGAAGGTATTATACTAACCCTATCTAGACTATGTAAATCTCTGTACTACTTGTTACTTACTGAATGCTGTTTCTATATACTAATTATTTTTTTGAGAATGAACTTGCATCCCATCATAATAATGAAAAAAAAATGTTATAAAATTAACAAATAGAACTGTTTAGTCAGCAAAAAAACAAATATAGTGTAATAATTGTTTAGAAACCGAGATGTGGGTGGTATAAGCATTTCTTTATATTAATATATCATTCCTTAGTTTTAGTAAGTGTACAATATCATCAGCTTGATAACCAGATAAAAATTTTGCGTCACTAAATGATTCAGACATCTGAATATGACATGTTCATTTTACAGCTTTTTGAACTATGGAGGTCTCCTCAAAACTGAGTTTGACTCAACTATAATCAATGAAACACCTACAGCATCATATATGTTTCACTGTTTTTCCCCATCGTAGCTACTAATGTTCTAATCTAAACTAACACTTAGAAAACATTGTACTTTTCCATAAATTTGCACTAGATGTCTTCTTTAATAATAATAAAAAAAACTGTTTGCTAAATAATGAAATGCTCAACAGCTACAATACAAAATATAACAAATATTATGTTAGTTTTGTTATTTAATTTAATATTCCAGTGTTTCATTAGAATAATGCTTAATTCTCTCTTTCCTTTTTTAATCCTTTAAACTTCATTTTATTTCAACATCTGAAACAGTTACCCATTCAGCTAATACATAATTCATAAGATCCACCTCCTTTTTTTAAATTAGCGTATTAGAGCTGTCAACAAATCAGAGTGCTCAACTATGAGCAATTCTAGAACAGCACTTCAGCAGGAAACTTGACAAAGCTCAAGCTGTTAAGCAGTGAAGAGTTCAAGTGTTAAAACCATAAAAGAAAGCTCAAGCACAAGGAAAAAAAAGCAGCTTTTACTTATCAACCAACACAGTTCTCTACGTGCAATTGCGAAGCCTTCTCACCATCTCCATCCCCGTCTTCTTCCACAACAACCACGAACACAACACCAAAAAGAAAAAAGACCTTCCTAACACAAGTCTCACATTCGCAACATCCCCAATCCCAAACCAGACCACAGCACTCAAAACAAGAAAAGAGAGCACATAATGATGAGCATCACAGAAAACACAGTCAGACTCCACAGGACCCACTCACACTCATCACCACCAAGTTCCATAAACCAACAGACTGCAAAGCATCAAGGTCAATCAGCCACACTCATTGAAAAGTGCACACAAATGCCCCTACAACCCACACAAGGACTGAACCACCCCAACAAAATACAGGGGAGTACACAACCACACTTTTCCATCAAAGACATTGCTTAAAGCACAGCAAACTA
>NC_056745.1:291794259-291879259 GCF_019279795.1 Protopterus annectens
TAGCACAGAAGTGATAAGGATCTAAATGCTAGGAATAGAGAGGAGAGAGTGGCTGCTGGGTATCCTGGCTAGGGTAGCATAAAGTATGCACACTAGATATTAGGCAAGTATTTGAATATTACCACATTTAACACATACTTTCTTGACTCCTAGTGAACAGGGTTCATAAGTTGTACAGCAAGTCTTTATGCTACGGTAGTCTTGAATGGATCTGGTCTGCAGGGAGTCCTTTCACAGGTAGGTATATTCAAGGTTTAGTGTAGGATAAAAGATTCAAATTTTCTTGCCTCCTAGTGAACAAGGTTCATAAGTTGTACAGCAAGTCTTTATGCTACGGTAGTCTTGAATGGATCTGGTCTGCAGGGAGTCCTTTCACAGGTAGGTATATTCAAGGTTTAATGTAGGATAAAAGATTCAAACCTAAGAACAGAGGGGATTTCTTGCCTCCTAGTGAACAGGGTTCATAAGTTGTACAGCAAGTCTTTATGCTACGGTAGTCTTGAATGGATCTGGTCTGCAGGGAGTCCTTTCACAGGTAGGTATATTCAAGGTTTAGTGTAGGATAAAAGATTCAAACAGTGTTGGAGATGCTGGGGCCGGATACACACAGCAGCCAGGGATCGTATCTATAATTTTGTCTTATATACTTTTGTATTTGTAATTGGAGCTTTTCTCCCTGGGTCTCCACTGAAAATGGGTTTATGACTTGATGGAGTTTCCTGGTCAACACGTCAATAAAATAAAAATAATACTACTAATAATAATCATAATAATACATAGACTGAATGCTGTTTCTATATACTAATTATTATTTTGAGAATGAACTTGTATCCCATCATAATAATGAAAACAATTTTTTTTATAAAATTAACAAATAAAACTGTTTAGTCAGCAAAAAAACAAATATAGTGTAATAATTGTTTAGAAACCGAGATGTGGGTGGTATAAGCATTTCTTTATATTAATATATCATTCCTTAGTTTTAGTAAGTGTACAATATCATCAGCTTGATAACCAGATAAAAATTTTGTGTCACTAAATGATTCAGACATCTGAATATGACATCTTCATTTTACAGGTTTTTGAACTATGGAGGTCTCCTCAAAACTGTGTCTGGCTCAACTATAATCAATGAAACACCTACAGCATCATATACACGTTTCAGTGTTTTTTTTTTCTCATTGTAGCTACTAATGTTCTAATCTAAACTAACACTTAGAAAACATTGTACTTTTCCCTGAATTTGCACTAGACTTCTTCTTTAATAAAAAACGTTTGCTAAATAATTAAATGCCAAACAGCTACAATACAAAATATACCAAATATTATGTTAGTTTTGTTATTTAATTTAATGTTCCAGTGTTTCCTTAGAAGAATGCTTAATTCTCCATCTTTTCTCTTTTAATACTTTAAACTTCCTTTTATTTAAACATTTGAAACAAAGTTACTAATTCAGCTAAATACATAATTCATAAGATCCACCTTCTTTTTTTAATTAGCATATTAGAGCTGTCAACAAATCAGAGTGCTCAACTATGAGCAATCCTAGAACAGCACTTCAGCGGGAAACTCAACAAAGCTTTAGCTATTAAGCAGTGAAGAGTTCAAGTGTTTAAATTGTAAAAGAAAACTTGAGCACAAGGAAAAAAAGCAACTTTTAGTCATCAACCAACACAGTTCTCTATGTGCAATTGCGAAGTCTTCTCACCATCTCCATCCCCGTCTTCTTCCACAACAACCACGAACACAACACCAAAAAGAAAAAAGACCTTCCTAACACAAGTCTCACATTCGCAACATCCTCAATCCCAAAGCAGCCCACAGTACTCAAAAACAAGAAAAGAGAGCACATAATGATGAGCATCACAGAAAACACAGTCAGACTCCACAGGACCCACTCGCACTCATCACCACCAAGTTCCATAAACCAAACAGACTGCACAACATTAAGATCAATCAGCCACACTCATGGAGAAGTACACACAAATGCCCCTACAACCCACACAAGGACTGAACCACCCCAACAAAATACAGGGGCATACACGACCACACTTTTCCATCAAAGACATTGCTTAAAGCACAGCACAATCTAATCTACAAAACCAAAACAAATTAACAAAATGAAAGCACCACTTATTGAATTTTTACAAAGAATCAACTGCTACATATAAAGCCTGACATGTGAACCAAATGAATATTAAAAGAAGAAGAGAAATATAAAAATATTAAGTTACCTTGTGAAAGAAAGCATCCATGTCTCCTTATTTATTGCTAAACCATTAAGTGGACATATGAATTCTTTTGCTACATTATATAAAAAAATAATTATAATAACAAGTATAAGTATTTTATCATATATGCCATTTCTCTTTTAATTTCTTTTCCTTTTCATTTAGTTTCCATCTATTTGTCTCCACTTGTCTCTTCAAGGATAAGTTGCTCCAATCTATATCTTCAATTTGTTCCAGGATCTTATTAATTTTCAGGAAAGACATAGCAGTGTTGAAATCTTTGAAGAATCTGGTTTCATCAGGAAAAAAAAATTCAATCTGGCAGGGAACAATAAGTGAAATTTTATCTGTTTCTTCTTAAGTTCTCTTATCAAAGGAAGAAAAACATTTCATTTAGAAACAGCTGCTGAATACTCATTGTCAAAATGAATTATGTTTTCATTTATTTTAAGAGGTAAGGGACTTTTAAGGATTAATTCCTTATCTAGAGAAGAAAAAAATGTTTACTATTGTAAATCTAGGAGAAGAATTGTTCTTATATGAAGATGTAGCCATCTATGTGCCCTTTCAATACCATATGACATCGACTCCAGCAAGTCTAAAATCTTAGGAAGCCAAGAAGTCAAAAAGTCTACCACATTATTACCTTCTATCTTTTCAGGTAAACTGAAGATATGTATGTTATTTCTGCGAGATCTATTTTCCAGATCATCTATTTCATTCATTAGCAGGGTATTTTGTTTTAAAAGAAATTCACTTTCTACAGACCATATAAGTGTCCATCTCTTCAAAATACAATCCAATTCTACTCTAGCGACAGAGAGATCATCTAACAAACCTCGCTTGCCATTTACCAAATTTTATAACAATGCTGGTGTCTCCCTCTATTCCAATTATATTTCTAAAATCTGTAACTCCATCCCTCACCCAATAAGAATTACACATAATCTGTCTTCCTTCAAGTAACAGCTCAGACAGCACCTAAATAATACATGGCTGTAACATAAAATAACCAATGTCAAACTTCTAGACATCATCTTCCTACTTCCCTTACTTACTTCTCATCCTTACCCCTCAATCTCCTCCACCCACTTGTCTTCACCCCCACTCACCCATTTCCCCACTGTCTCTCCCTCTATGCACATCACATACATACTTTTTCACACCAGACCTTGTCCCACTCTAACTCCCTTCCTCCACTCTAATATTACCCCTCAACCATTTTCAACCCCCCTCCTCTTTTTACTTTAAAATTATCTCTTCATATCACCTTCTACCACCTTATTGAACACCAAACTACCAAGGCAACTACCTTATCCTTTTTCAAGCATAAGTACTAAAATATCTACATCTGGACTATTAATGCATTTTTGTTTTACTCTGACATCTATGCAATATGTATCATCATTTTTAATCTTTTATGCTTTTCTCAAGTTTTATGTTTTTAATTTTTGTTAACTTTTTAATGTTTTTATCTTTTGTATTATCTTTTATGTAATATAATTAACATATTAAATTGTAAACTTATGTGGAGCTTTTCTCCCTAACTGGGCCTATGCTGAAAAAGTGATCATACCTATTTGGACTTTCCCAGTAAATAAAAATAAATAAATAAATGAATAATGAATGAATAAAATTATTTCCTTAAATGGAAACATTGCCAGACATAAACACAAGATATATTCAGTTTTTATATTGGGGCAAACCATATGTATGCACCCAGTGGGAGAACTACACTTTACCCCTTCTAAGTCAAAGTATAAGGTTGTTGTGTCAATCCTGGAAATTCTGTACTGTTAGGAGACAACTTTTAGTAATATTTGAGTGGATAAGATTGGCATTCTGAACCAAAGCCCTTCAACCAAAAACAAAAACAGATAAAAATTTAGTTACATGTAAACTGATGGATGGTTATCTAACATATCTCTATGAAGTACTGTTTCCTTGAAAGTGCCAAAGAAAATTACAGTGACAGAGAGATAGGAAGAGATACTGATAGACAGATAGATGGATACATAGATGGGATGGGCAAGAGAGAGAGAGAGAATGATGGTGGTGGTGGTGGTGGGGAGAGACAGCTAGAGAACAAGGAACATATTAAGTTTTATACAGGGAATTATAGTTCCCATAGCTTTGTCAAATAGCAAAATTAACTCAGACGTCACCACAACGCAGACACAATCACTTCTGAATTGTGCCATGTTGGAGTTCTTGCCTGAGTTGAGTAAGTGTTGTATTTAATTACGTGCCTCAGCCTCTTTTGGTTTAGCTGAAAGGACTCTGAATAACACCTCCATATCCCAAAATGAGTAAGGGTGAATGATGTCAGTGGAACAGACTGGATACATGAATTATCAAAAGAATAAACCCAAAATGTTATTTAATTGAAAGGAAAGAACACTGGAGAGAAACAAATAATATGTTAAGTTTGATGAGGGCAAGGCAGCTCCCTGCATTCCTTACTATCTAAAATAATTAAAAATAATTTCTGTAAGAAGTATTTCTCATTAGCTGTGGCAATCATATAATTCCTGGGTAGTTTGGATTCTCAGGCAGTTTTAATACATTTCTGTTTGGCCACTTCTATTTCAACCCAAGTGATTCTAAACAATAGCCTACAACCAGCTAAAACAGATGTCAATAGACTGTTTAGTGCTCAGATAAAAAAATCCCACTGATCTCTAATGCGACATTCCATTGTTAAGATATTTTGTATCCAACATAATGCACAGGCAACCATCTACAAATAGGTTTTATGTAGATGTAAAGGGGACAAGAACACTGATATGCATACATTTGACAATATTTTTGTTTTATTTACTGACCATTCTGAACATTAAAACAAACAACATTTTAAATTATCTGAAAATAAAAGCATCTGCATTTGAGACAAATCTTGATTCTGTGTGTTGTGTAGTGTCTCAAAGGAAAGTGGGAGATGAAATGAATGCTAGGTTTGTGCAGTGTGACCTTCTAATCCTGCATTATAATCATTGTGGCAGGAATCATACCTCCCAACCTCTTAGCATACTAAATCTGGACAAAGCTAAAAAGTGGTAGGACAAAGGTCCACATTCAGGGAGAGATTTTAATTATTGCTGTTAAAAACTTTAGAAAGTTGCTAAAATAACAGGTTTTGTGTTTGTATGCATTTTTTGAAGTGCACGAAGTCTGAAACTCAAATATGTGTCATTACCTAGTGACATCATTCCCCAGTGATTTGTCAGAAAACCACAGATTTTATGAGGAAGCAGACAAAAACATTGAAGACAAAAATCTGGACAGTTGAGAAGTATAGTAGGGATCAGCCAACAATCGGACACTAGGGATTTATGTGCATTAAAGACAGTTTAATATTTAGTTGTGTAGCACATGTATCATGGAGGTAAATTGCACTTTTTTTCCACTTTTCCCAAAAGGAAAACAATACATGTTCATCACTGTAACACCCCTTTTAGCTTACCTTAAAATCACTGTAATATTAGCTGTGATTTATTTCACTTTTCTTACTCCTGTCTAAAGAAACAATGAGCACATACCACTTTGCTGCATTAGCAGATTTTATCTACACTTAGTTCTTAAATTATTATAATAAGATAGGTAAGCAAATCTTTTTGTAGATAAAACAATTTTTATGTTGTCTTTCAAAGGTCATAAGGACATGGTTCACAGTATTTACAGAACAGAAATTAAAATAAAAGTGAGAGAAATATGCTGTAACTGTTTTATGAGAGCAATAGTAGAAACAAAACATGGTTTATGTGCTGAAAGGAGAATTTGCAAACAGTTGCAAAGTCATCCATTGCCTTATTATTCACAAGGGGCATGCTTTTAATAGCCACAAACTAAATTTTTTATAATATATATCTTAACATACATAAAAAATAACACACAAAGTTCTTCAGGTAAATACACTTTTTAATAAAGAGGCAACAGAATATTGTATCTTCTTACTATACCATAAGGCAGTGCTAATATCGGTGGTGCAGTTGTTATCTAAAGAATATTAAAATGTATTCCTTTTACCAGTAGCACCCAAATGGTGCAAGCACATGGTCGGCTTGAAGATATGGCAATAAAACTGAGTCTTCACTTAACATAAACATTGGTATAAATGTTAGGTAATGAAATTCTGTATTTAACATCTGTTAGCAATGATGTAGGGTACAGCTGCTATTCACAATGTTCTGCATGTCAGGTTTTAGTCATGTCCAAAAGAATGAAGATAACTGAGGTGCGCATAAAAGGAAGTGGTCACTACTGTCCAAAAGATCACAGTTGACACTTCTCTCTCTCACTGTACATCCCATATTTCACAGAGAAGGGGAGTAAATTTGTGATCATTAACTTTCCACGACATTAACATCTCTGCATGCTGGTGGTTAAATGTCCGAAGTTCTGTTAGTCGCCCTAGAAGACAGGCAAAGTGCTGAGGGTTACCTGGATGTTGTCGCTTGCAGATTTTCTGTAGCACCTCTATTAATGGCTCTTGAAGTTTTTCCACTGATTCTCTATTCCTCACATACTGCCGATCTGAAAATATTAAAGAAAATTATATCATGAAACAGATAGAGTATCACTTCTCCTTGCTCACTAATTTAATTATTCCTAAAAAATACATATAACTATTCAGTATTCATAAGGCAAGGTAGCTCAGAAGTTATAGTGCTGATGTGTTTAAGATTTTATGTGTGAAGCCCACCAGAGCCACAGATTTAATATGAGACCTTGAGAAGATGTCCTGACTTTCTCTGTTTTGTTAAACCCTTTTGCAAATTAAGTATCAGTATTTGGCAGAAATTCTTATTTTCCTGTGAAGCACTCAGACATTAGACTGCCTCACTCTTTCATATTTACTGCATGTGAAACTTGCAGATCTGTTTACCATCTGCATTCATAGACTTGTCAAAAGATATTCAAACACTTTATTTTTCTTTGGGGATAAAGCACCCTCACGCATCAAGTAGAGAGAGACCTTTGTACCTCGCTAAATATTTATAGCCAAGAGCACAGCTGCCCAGTCTGACAGTAAGTTAGAAATCCCAAATCTTCACCACTGGCCATATATAATTGTTGCAGCTTGCTCTTGAACCTTGGTCATCAGTGTTGTGGATAATGTGTGTTTCAATCCAAGACAGATGTTTGTCTCACTTTTTCTCTGTTAGTAAGAGAATTCTTTGTTGTGAGATTATACTACAAGGTCTAGATTGGTCTTCTGTTCAAAGTGCTCTGTTTGGTTTAACCACAGTGAAAAACTTCTCTAAAGCAAATTTCACACTCCTCAAAACCGAGGTGGAATCCTTCAAAGCCCCCGGGCCTGTGGAAAATACGGCCCAGACTGCAGAATCCTTTATAAACGCATTCTATGAACACCTTCAGGAATGCATGGATCATGCGATCCAAAATAAAACCAAGACCCAATCCTCCAAAGGCAGACGTCCTGTCTGGTGGACCCCAACCATAAACAAACTATACAATAGAAGGAGGAAGCTACTAAATGATAGAGCAAAATCCCAAAAAGGGAAGGCATCACTGATCAGTATTAGCAAAAACTACAGGCACTCATAAAATTGTCTAAGGCCAGCTTCGAGAGAAAAATTGCACAGGACACTAAGGATAATCACAAGGCTTTCTTTAGTTATGTTAGGAACCTGGGTGGTAATTCCCAGATATGCTCAGAATTAGTCCAAAATGACAAAAAATACACTGAACCCACAGACATTGCCAACATCCTAGCTGACAGGTTCAGCGCAAACTCCCCCACCCCCCCACCAAAAGGGCAAATATCTATCCCAGCAGAGTGCTACCCCCCTGACATCTCAGATGCTCAGGTAAGAGCCGCCCTCTCCAAAGCAAAAAACACAGCATCAATGGGACCAGACGGTGTCCCGGGCTGCATCCTACATGAACTCCAAGAAGAGCTAAACCCAAACATAAAACTACTGTTCAATCTCAGCCTTACTACAGGATATGTGTCCAAAGAGTGGTGTACAGCAACAGTGGTCCCTCTCCATAAAGGTGGTGCCTCAACGGATCCTGGAAACTATCGCCCCATAAGCCTGACTAGCTTGGTCTGCAAAGCTATGGAAAGGATCATCATGGACCTCATAAATAAAGATATTGGGGACCTACAGGCACTGGATCCTACCCAGTTCGGCTTTGTTAAGGGCAGATCCTGCCTCTTAAACCTGGTTGATTTCTTTGAAACAGTCACCAAGGCCATTGACGAGGGGAAGGTGGTCCACACAGCCTACCTGGACCTCGCAAAAGCCTTCGATACAATACCCCACTCGGGCATTATAGATAAGCTCACCAGCTTAAATATAAACCCCTATGTCACTAGATGGATTGCAAACTGGCTCAAGGACAGAACCCACATGGTTAGAATTGCTGGAGCCATGTCAGACTCCAAACCAGTTACAAGTGGTGTCCCACAAGGCTCAGTCCTGGGACCTCTCTTGTTCGGTATATATTTCTCAGAGGTACAGGCCAACACGGAAGGACTGTGGCTGACCAAGTTCGCAGATGACTGCAAACTGGGCACCATAATCGACTCTCCAGCCGACACAAGCATCCTCCAAAAGGGCCTCATAGAAACAGACAACTGGTGCCAGAGCCATGGCCTCAAGCTAAATGCCAAAAAGTGTATAGTCATCCCCTTTGGCAAAAACAAAGTGCCCACAAATTACCACATAGGTGGTAATCCATTAAGTACAGAAGAAGTAATTAGGGACCTGGGGACCCTAGTTGATAGCAATCTCTCATTTGACAACCACGTGGCCAAAGTGGTTAGAAAAACATTTTATATAGCCCACCTAATCATGAAGGGATTCACATCTAGATCAGGGAGGTCATCGTGCCTCTTTACTCATCCCTCATCAGGCCCATAATTGAGTACAATGCCCCTTTTGGAATGTACCTTACCAGACACCTGCAGCAACTGGAAAGACCCCAAAAGTACCTTACCAAGAGGATCAAAGGGCTCAAACAGATGCCATATGCTGCCTGGTTAAAGAAACTCCAGCTCTACTCAGTGGCATACCACCTGTTCAGAGGCGATCTGTGCCTGGCATATAAAGCCATGTCCAACCCGGAATTAATGGACATGCTGCACCTCAGAAAATCCAAATCCCATCGAGCTACGCGCTCGAGAGACTTGAACCTCAGCACTGAAATAAATAGGACATGCTGGAGGGACAGATTCATAACCCAGAGGCTCCCTTCACTCTGGAATAAAATCCCAGTCCAGGTTAGGCAGAGTCCCTCATTGACTCTCTTCAAGAGGAATCTTGATGAGTGGATGGGAGATCATAGGTTTACCCCGGGTATCACTTCTGTGTCACTGTTAGACAGAGGCACAGTATACTAACCTCGAAAAAGGGCATAGCAAAATAAATTTAAAATGGGTGGCGAAAGCCAAACACATTCTGGCTAGGCTTATAAATGCCCTAGGGCAGATAGCCTAGTATGAACCTATGAACCTATAAAATAAAGAGCTCTTTACATAAAGGTGGCTAGGTGAACTTGTCATTTTAAATCAAATTTTTTGAACCCAAGTGAATGTCTTTGTTTCTTGTGAATGGTGATTATTCATTTTATATATGATGGCATTCTGGCACTGATAAATGTTGCATGTAATAGATTCATAGGTTCATAGGTGTTTACTAGGCTAATGATCACAAGGGCCTTTTTAAGCCTAGCCATGCATCCCAAATCTCTGACAAGTTCTGATACCCTTGATAAGTGTAATCATGGGCCTGGGAGATGAACCCTTTACAGGTTACCTGTGTCCATTAGAGACATAGGTGCCAAACCAGGGATGAGTTTCCAGTTTCCCATCCAATTGTCCAAGTTGCACTTGAATTGGGTTAGGGAGGAACTCTGCTTCACATGGATAGGGAGCCTGTTCCATAGTCTCTGGGATACATACCTGTCTCTCCGCAGGTCCTATTTATATCACAGGCAAGGTTTAAGTCTTTATAAATGGTAATTCTGGTGCTGTTTGTTTTGTGGATATGCAGGAGGTCTGTCAGAGGGAGGTCTGACAATGCCCTGTATCCCAGGCATAGATCTCTCCTCAAAATCCTGTAGGAGACAGAATACAGGGATATGGCCTTGAGGCAGTCTGCATAGCACATTTTACTTATGCCCTGTATTCGTTTAGTGAGGAACCTCTGTGGACATTCCAGTTGTTGGATATGCCTGGTTAGGTACATACCAAAGCGGGCATTGTACTCAATGATAGGTGTGATGAATGCTGAATACAGTGGAACAATGACTTCCTTGGACTTAGATGCCATACCTTTGTTTATAAGTTGCACAGCATAGAATGATGTCCTCACCACTGTTAATTCACATATTCTAGATATTGACCAGATTAAAATTTAGGATGTAGTGCTTAGTTGCCGATGGGTATAAGTCTTTGTGGCCAAGAAGGCTACTACCTGGAAATTGTCTTATCAGCCAAGAAAACAGAGGAACGTAACATGTCAGCATATTTTTCAAGAGATGCAATATGCATTCACCTAAAGCATTTTCAGTTTGTTAATCCAGTTTCTGATTTACCGGAATTAGAAACCCAAGAGACACAAGCAGTTTAAACTCTTCCCCAACTGCAGATGCAGACAACGACCCTAGGTCTGTAGACTACAAACTGCTCAGTCCAAAATATCAGTGCTGAATTATAGTTTTTAATTTGCTCATTTATACAAGTTTTTACAAAATCTGAGTCCCCTATGTGACATAGCAGGGCTAAGGCAAGATTTATGTCTGGCTGCTTTATTTGTGACTGTGAAATCAAAGTTTTTGCACTGCACATAGACTAACAAAATGGAATTTCAATAGCACAACGTATAACTTTCTATGAGGTTTAACAAATTGGATGAGGACCATACTAGAAAGTGGGATATAGAAGACCATTCCTTTCTTGGGCTGTGGAGAGCAGAGATGCATAAAACGTATGACTGAAGTTCTGTTCAGTGAGTTACTTCTGACACAACAGGCTTTAATAAAATGGAGCGCAACTAAGCTAACTATATTAGTTACATTTATGCATGTGTTTCTGGGACTGGTGATTGAATAAGAAAACAGGGCATACAAGGCCTGGAGGCAGTGAGAAGAGAAGAAACAACTAACAGCTACTTTCCTTTTCTGGAGGTATTAGCCCGAGAGGACCTATTTAATTGTTCTTTTCTGCAGTGCCTGCTGACCATCACACCTTTAAGAGGCTCCTTTCAGGCGGCCATGAGGTTGCTTTGTGATCATATTGATGTCCTAGCATCGAGAGCATTTATCACTTAAGAATGTAATTGCCATTCTTGGTGGCATTGCTAGGGTCACCTACACCCTCTGTGAACAACCATTCATGGTCTTCCAAACTAACACATGCATAAATGTACCGACCGGTAGTGAATAAATTACCAATCATCTGACGAAGAGGACGTACATGACCTTCCTGCACAAAATACCACACTGTAGTTTCACTTTCCCTCTTGTATTCCTTAGCTATCTTCAGAATACTTCTAGTTAGTGCATACTCCATCAAATCAAACAGCTCCTCCAGCTTAGACATAGTACACTGGTATAATGATCTGAATAATCTTCGATCACACATAGTAACACAGGAAAAGGCATCAAAGCTGAGCAAATGTACTTCAAAACAGGCTGAACAGAAAATATATACTAAATAAAAAAAAGCCCAGCCCATTCATTTTCTATGAATCCGCTGGTCAAAAAATAATTATTTAATAGCATATTTGCTTGACCAGCATATATATCAGTCTTAAACTAATGCTTTCCTTTATCTTACCAACACAGATGTTACAAAGTAACAAACAATAGGCATTCATACTTTCAAACTATATATTTACTTCCTTAAGATCCTTAAAGAGTGTTTTACTATGAAACTCCTGACTTACTGAAAGCTGACGTACCAAAAGGACAGAAAAATATGACCAAAATCCAGAAGGGTGAAAAATCATTTTTAGTTTTTTTTTCTTTCTTTTCTTTTTTGCAGGGGACAAGCCCTCCTGTTCTCTCTGATGTAGGGGCAAGCTCCTCACGTGCCATGAACTTATATAATACCAACTTCACAGTCACACAAACTTGAAGAAGGGAGAAATCTCCCAAAACAAGTGAACCATTGTCAGCACATACTTAGAACCACCCTGGCAATGATTTCACGTGGCTAACAGCATTTGGCATTATGTTATTCATATTTTTCTGTGTGCTACTGACGCTTGACCAATTTCACCTTGAGCATGTATAGGATATTCCTTAAAAAGTATAAAGATTTTTTTTTTGGCAGGATGTAAAACTTAAGTCATAAATAAAATTAATGAAATAATTTGTAAAACCTCTGCTGTTCACTGTAGAACTACAATGTATGGAGAGATAAATGCAGGGAAATTTGTTTCCAGAGATAGTATAAAATATCAGATGCAAATGCTAAAGATATCACTGGATCAGAAATCATTGTTTCAGTCAGAGTTTTGCATGAGTGAGTGTCCTTGTTTCCCCTGTTGAGAAAACACATTTTATTGCATTTAAAGGGGACCTGACAAGCAGTCTGCAAATAATTCAAAGGAGCAGTTCTGGGTAAACTGTAAACATGAATAACCATATAATTTGTAAAATGCATTTCAGTACATATGCTTAAAACTAAATCTTATACTGTCCCTCTGACAGTATGGGAAGATTACCATTTGGGACATCTGTGTTATAACTTTTGAAACTGACCCTGTGGTCAGAAATGTTATCTGACATGGTTGTGATAGTGATGTGGTGGTGAAGATATTAGGTAAGGCAGCTGTTAATTTCAATGACGATGATAGGCTGAGAAACTACTACTGCAGTGACCCATGGTGAAAGATGGGGGAAGTTCCTGCTGCAGCCATTGACTTGGGAATTCATGTTTTTACATGACCCGCTTCATTTCTGCCTGCTGTCTGTTACATTACAGCCAATTGTTGAAATTAAGTTGTTTTGTGTCCTGCTACTGCTGTTCACTAGCTGGTGTTGTCAGGTTTTAATGTCAGATGAGATGTATAACTTTTCTAGTAATGTCTTATATCTTGAAATTCACATAGATCAAGGTTCTTTCTCTTATGTCAAACTAGTTTGCTTTACTTCATAATCTATTAAAATCAGGAAAGGTACCAAACAGTATTTTCCTCCTCCCCCACTCTTGTTTGCTTTATTGTTAGAACCTTTCTCTAATGATATTAAAATAATAATGATGTAGTAGATTTCAAAGTTAATGACTTTTACTTATCTAAGACAATATTGTTTTAACCACCGGTAATATAGATTTTTTTTTGGTCAACATTAAAACATCTTTAACTTATTTAGAATTAATATCTGGTTTAAAATTTAATCAAACCAAAAACTAACACCTTACTAATTAATGAAGAAATAGATATTTTGATGAATTGTTACAAATAATCCAACTATGATATAAAGCAAGTTAATTACTGAGGAATAATAATCTCAATGAAATAATAAGTAATAAGATGTAATTATGATTTAGTTTTAGATAATATTTGAACTTTAATATTAAGGTTTAACTTTTAATAAATAAATACATGGATTTTTTTTCTTTTTTCACTATGGAATAAATATTAACTTTGATTTAAATGGTTATATTACTCAAAATGCCATGTATTATACAAGCTGATGTTTGTATGAGATTGGTAAATACAGAATAACATTAAATCATCATACTAGAAGATGGAAGAATGTAGGTATTACTTTTCCTGACCTCAGTTTTTTTTCACTACAAAATAAAGATTAACTTTGATTAAAATGGTTGCATTACTCAAAATGCCATGTATTATACAAGCTAATGTTTGTATGAGATTGGTAAACACAGACTGACATTAGATCATCATACTAGAATATGAAAGAATGTAGGTATTAATCTTCCTGACCTTGATTTGTATGCATTAGCTTCAGTTATTAAAACAGTTGCTTATTGGCTGGTTTTCACTTATTTGAATCATTGGAAGAAACTTCATGAATCAATTTAACTAAGTTATGAGAACAATGCTACTTCATCTCAGTTCAGATTTTAAATAACAATATGAAATGGATATTAATTTTTATTACACATTTTAATAATTCAACAAATTTTACTTATATCAATAACATGTTTATAAATACCCTGAGATTAATTCATGTTGTTTTCTAGATTTTTCTGTAGCTCACATTTGAATATATGGATATTTTGATCTGCAGAAGATGATGAATTTAAAAGACAGAGGCATAAACTTATTTTTGCAATCAGTTTTTCAAGGCTGCTAAAGTATTAACTACGGATTAGTGTGGAGTTAACTTAGATATGAATAACTGGCTTATTGTAAAAAACTAAAAATGTTAGAGTTTTCTAAGCAAGAATGTCCTTGAAATTAATATTGATAATAGAAAGTGATATCTATTTATCTATAATTTATAAATTATTGAAATATAAATGCTTATTTAATGACAAGTATTGGCACTATGCTATATAGTGAAGTAACTGTTCATTAGCTTCAACTGATAAAAGTAAACATCTATCATTCTCATATCAAACAACCTCTTAATTATTTTGAAAGCTTTTTTTCACAGAGATTTTCACATCGACATTTTTATACTCCATAAAATTGAAATAATTTATAAGAAGGAAAACAAAACACTGGTTGCTGGAGATGACATTCCTCAGTCAAAGTCAACAGGCAACACATGGTGTTCTACTGTAAGTTCATTTTCCCTTTTTGTGAGTAAGGTCAAGCTTTCCTGCAGGCTTTGTGGTCAGATTATCTTATCTAATCTTGTTAATATTATCTAATGTTGTAGCATATTTTTGCATTTATAAATATGTGTATGTTTTATAGGATATCTTTGTATCTACAAATATGTTTGCTCATTCTTATGTGATCCTATTCACCTGGAGTGTGCCTGCAAATTGTCCATTGAGATCAGTGCCCTACCCCGATAAACAAATATGAATACATAAATAAATAAATCTAATAGTTCTGTTTAATGCTCCTGGGAGTGGGTCAAGATCACAATGCCCCCTCCTTTGAATCCTGTTAACTATTGCCAGAAAATTGATTATAAAACATTGGAAAAGTGAGTCAACTCATTCTGCTGAATATATAAATGTCACCACTGTTGTTTGCCACACAGAGCAACTATCAAATTGAGAATGAGTAGATTTACTCCTGAACTCAAATGATGGACAAAGTTATATTACTTATTAGACAAACACAGGTTAGCATTTTACAATTACCATCATATCCTGAGTACTGTAAGATAATTTACTCCCTTGTTGTAGACACCACTGAGTATAGTTAATAGGTTGATATATGTTATTTGTTTGCATTTGTTACAATTTAAATTTTAATAAATATTTGGAAAAAATTAATTTTTATATAAAGCAAGGTATCTTGGTTTCTCATAAATGAGACTAAAGACTATAAAGGCAAACTAAAAAAAAAACAACCTTGCTACAAATATCACTGTCTACTAGTTTCCTATATAAAAAACCTTTCCAACCTAGCAACTCAATTACTACTAGGGGGCGACATCCACCACAACCCAGGCCCAAATTCCACCCACATAAGTACAAATGATACTCACCTCCCACTTAAGCCAAAATCCACTGACATACTAATTCTAAATCTCAACATATGTAGTATCATGAACAAAATAGAAGAACTGCACTCATCTATCTCCATATATAACCTCGACATAATGCTCATAACAGGGACTTGGATTAAACCCCATGTCAAAGACAACTCCATAACCCCACCTGGTTATAACATTCTAAGAGTGGACAGACCACAGAAAAGAGGTGGAGGCATTGGCCTATTGTACAAATCTAACTTAAAAATCCAATTCTTACAAAATAAACCCACAAACTATAATAATGCTGAGATCATACTAGCCACTCTTCTCCTAAACCAACATGAACAGTTAAACTTGCTGGGTATCTATATCCCACCAGGTGACAAAATAACCACCCCAGAATCAATACTCCACTGGGCCTCCCACTCCCTCCCTCATGAAACTATAATACTAGGTGATGTTAGTATAGATTGGAACCCCCACCCATTCCCCAACACCAGCCAACCACATTAACCTATATAACTTTACCCATCTCATTCAAACCCCCACCCATACAGATAAAGCCACCAAAAGAGAATCCATATTAGATTGGATTCTCACTAACCAACCCAACACTGCCCATCAATATGGGCACTACCCAATTGCCTCAGCGACCACAACCCAACCTTTCTCCTTCGACATAAACTTAAATGTAATAACCCACCCTCCCTTTTGCATACCCAATCCCACAAAAACTTCCCCACTGATCTATTCACAGAAACATTAAAATCTTGTAAGTGGGCTCCCACCAAAACCCTTCCCCTGGACAGGGCAGTTGAATACTTTTATGATACCCATGCACTGGCCCAGCAATCAAGGAGCCTCAATACTCACCACTAACACCAGTGAGAGGCGTCCATATATGGAGAGGATAATAAATACACACATTAAAATACAATTTCCATTAAGAGCATACAGGGATCACAGTCAGTCTGGGGCTGGTTTCTCACTTTCTTTCCAGGTCCCCAATAAGACTCCCCACTGGCACAGCTGTAGGGTCCAGATCTCAGCCTAGTGGGCAAGCTAAAACCTCCAGCACCCTCTCTGTCCAACCAGTGCTTTGTGTCCCTGCCCAAGTCACTGACACACACATACTTTGAGATAAGAGTTATATACAACCACAGAGACACTCCTGGGGAAGGCTGGCACAGGTTCTCCAGCTGTGCCCCTTTTACACAGACTATACGGTAGAAATCACTGCCACCACCCAGCTAATATTTATCAGCTACTCAAAGGCCCTTATTAAAGGGTGTCCAATTATTACTGTACAATATTATTATCCAAATGGTAAGTGTGACTGAACAGCAAAGGTTATTTGGAGTGACCTGGTACAGTATCACTATATATGCAATGTACTCTAGAGTTTAAATTATCTCTACACAAAGCAGCCACGGATGAAAGGTTTAAAATATTTAATAATAAATAATAAAAACATAAGACAATACTTCCTACTACACAGTGCTAGTCAAACGTTCAGAGATCGCAGAGAAATGTTTAAAGTAATACAGTAGAAAAGTTCTGACATCACAGAAAAACAAACTAGTCTAATCTTCCTATTTCCTAGCTATATCTAAGAGAAAACACAGTTCTAAAATCCTACTTACATCTAGATACGGGCAGTGCTGGTAATGTTGGATGTTCTCAAGACAAATGCCCTAATGCTCTCATTCTTTCTGTCCTTAAATTGATAACACAGTACCACTTATTCATTTCAGATTACATAATTTCTTTCTAGTTCCCAGGCTAACAGATTCTCAGAGGTTAATAGCCCTTGATCTTGCAGCTGGTCAGGAAGCCAGAACGATAAGAGAAATTATACGTGCAAATTCTAGCAATTAACTCTGATCTCAAGACAATAGCCAGAATTCCTTCATCCAGACATGTCGGCTCCAAGTTTTGACATCACAGAATTGACTTATTAGCTTTGTTACAGCAGAGTACACTGTTGTTACATTTTTGCAGTTCCACATTTAACACCATCTTTCCCATTTAAGAGAACAAGCCTGTGGCTTATATTAATATTTACAAATGACAGAATTATCTATAAAATTCTATCTGGCTAGGCTGGCAACCTTCATTCCTAACAATCCTAAACCAACTAGCCCCAATAAAGACAATTAGAACACGTAGCAACCCTGCCCCCTGGTTACTTAAAACCACAAAGGCTTTATTAAAACAAAGGGATAAAGCCTGGAAAGCCTGGCAACAACTTAAAACAACCACAACCAGACAAACCTACATAGGAACAAGGCAAAAAAAAAAAAAACAGATTAGGATAGACAAACAAAATCACTACCTAACCCTACAAAATAAATACAGGCAGAACCCACAGAAGTTCTGGACTGCAGTGAACAATATTCTCCAGCCTGGAAAAATCTGTACACCACAACCAAACATAGACGGTACTAATCTTGACACAGCACCTGACTTCAACAATTATTTTACCTCGTCCATACTTAAACTTATAAATGACACAAACCCCATCATTCCCCCCCACCAACCATCAACACCAAAACAAATAGTACCCCCTTCTCACTTAAACCAGTATCGACATCAACCATCCTAAAACTACTAACCAAACTCAAACCAACCACTCTCATGGCTGACAACCTCCCAGCTGAATTCCTGCAGGTTGCATCTTCTCATACCCCTACAACAAAGCATATGGTTAAGTGTCTTAGAGATCAAGACAGGATTCAAAATGGTCACTTAACCATATGCTTTGTTGTAGGGGCATGAGAAGAAACTACTTAAATATTAAGTTCTTGTTGGTAAGTATCTCAGAAATAAATACATTAAGTAGATTTCTGGTGAACTATTCCAGGGATTCAATACTGAGTCTAACTATATTTATTATTATTATTATTATTATTATTATTATTATTATTATATGGACAATTCAAACTAACCATTTCTATTAAATATAGCACAGAAGTGCATTTTTTTTATTTTCAGGTATACAATCAGAGCAATTAAAAAATGTTACTTCTATTACCACCCTGATTTTTCATTGCCTACCAAACTGGTGGTACAGTGGAAGAAAAATATTTGCCACTTAGAGCTGATTTTATTTGCAGAATATCAAGGAGGCTTGAAGGAAATGTGTGTGTGTGTGTGTGTGTGTGTGTGTGTGTGTATGTATGTGTGGGCATTTTTTCAGCAGACCTCTAGTTATTGCTGATTTTGAGTACTTTATAGTTTTCATGGGGTTCGAAGGTCAGCTGGGGGGTCCATCAATAACTGCAGCTGTAAAGACAACCTCTTTCAGTTTTCAACCCTTCATGGATTGCCATTTCTCACAGTCTAGTTCTTGGGAAAGTCAGAAAGGCTGGAGTCTTGATGATATGCACATGCATGAGAAACAGAAACAAGCCATGCACCAGGACAAGGATAAAAACCTCTTATTCACTTTTGCAAACTATATCTGCTTATGAATATCCTTAGAATGTGAGCTCCGTCGTATGGATCATTCATGAGACTATGTATTACTGAGTCCATTCAACAAAGGTATTTCTGCTAGTTCAGTGATATGGATCTCCTTCCAGATGAGAGCACCTCCAGCAAGATTTCAATGGATTACCCAATTAGACTATTGAAATTCTTAGGTTATGAAACTGGTGGCAATGCTGCCTGCAGGTTTTTATGCATCGCCCCACCACCCGCTCTTTCACAGGGTTTACCACTTTTAAAACAAAGGACATAATCATACAGGTAGAATGGTTTTGGTATGTGGTGCTTTAGCATGCATTGTTTAGTGTTATAACGTCTAGATTTTGTAAGATACTTCATGTTTTTATAATGTCAGTGATAAGGGAGCTATTACCTCCATTTATCTGACTAATGCATATTTATTTAAGGGAGCTATTACCTACATTTATCTGACTAATACATATTTATTTTGTTTCTTTTTAGCCTAATTAGGCAGGTAGACTGGATCTCAGTGGTCTTTTTTTGCAGCCATGATCTAGTTTCAGAAATTTTAAGAGATTCAGAGAATACAGTGGAAGTATTTAAGTAAAGTCCCCTGTAAAGATTTCTTGTATTAAAATATGTTAAAATATGTGTCTTAAAACGCACAACACATAGGATTAATAAGAAAAAAAATACATATGTAGGCATTACACACAACTGAAAACTCTCACTTCATAGCATAAGTGAGGAGAAATTCATCAACAGCATATAGGCAAATATTATATTACATAAGTAAGGAAAATGTCATTATCTTTAAGTGGAGGTATTGGCAATATTCCAACACTAGGAAGTTGAGCACAGGAGCCAAAGGATCAAGATTTTCCAATTTATAGTCAGTGTGTGGGGCTAAGGCTATTAAAGAACAACACATGACATAATCCTAAAAAGCACAATATATTGGTGCAATGATTAAACTACTACCTCACAATGCTTGGCTCTCCAGTTCATTTCCCAGCTGGAGTGAGTGAATGCTCTCCCGTTGTCTACATGTCTTTTCCCTAGAGAGTCTAGATTCTTCTGACATCGCAAAGACATCCAGATAGGTTACCTAGCAATGGTGTGTGTGTGTGTGTGTGTGTGTGTGTGTGTGTGTGTGTGTGTGTGTGTGTGTGTGTGTATGCACAATGAATGTACATTTATCTCGCAATGCATTGGCATGCTTCTCAGAACTAGATTTCTACTTCAGCCATCCAGGTTACTGTGATAGTTCCCAGGGACTCTGAAATGGATAAAGCAGATATTGCAAAAGAATGAATTAATAAATACAATAGGAATTTTAGCATTAAGCAATCCCTGGGATTCAATAATGCCTACACTAAGTGTACACCATTATGAATGAACAGACAACACAGACATAACTCACACCTTCTTCCTCCTAATTATAGTTTTCCTACTGATATTCTTGCAACTTTAAATACTGACAAGGATTCGCAAAGGTTACCACAAAGTGTAGACTACATGTAGACTTACTGTAATCTTTCTGAGTGACTAGAAAGCACAGAAATGTGATAAGATTGTTGTTGAATACATATAATGTACACTTAGTTTCATAGTTTCATAGTTTCATAGTAGTGTACTAGGCTATCTGCCCGGGGGCATTTATAAGCCTAGCCAACAGTGATGTGGCTTTACGCCACCCCATACTATATAGTTGCGCCTCTCTAGTAGTGACACATGTGGAACCCCATTATTTAGTAAACTATACCTCTGTCTAGTAGTGACACTGAGGTCACTCCGGGTAAACTGATCTCCCATCCATGCATCGAGATTTTTCTTGAACAGTGCCAATGAAGGGCTCTGTCTCACGTGAACTGGGATTTTGTTCCAGAGTATGGGTAACCTCTGTGTTATGAATCTATCCCTCCAGCATGTTCTATTCATATTTGTGCAGAGGTTGAAATCTTTAGCTCGTGTGGTTCTGGTGGATTTGGATTTTTGAGATGGAGCATGTCCATCAATTCCTGGTTGGACATGGCCCTGTATGTTAGGCACAAATCGCCTCTGAGCAGGCGGTATGCTACTGAATAGAGCTGGAGTTTCTTTAATCTAGCTGGATAAGGCACATGTTTTAGACCTATGATCCTCTTGGTGAGGTACTTCTGGGGTCTTTCCAGTTGTTGCATGTGCCGGGTGAGATACATCCCAAATGGAGCATTATATTCAATCATGGGCCTGACAAGGGAGGAATACAGAGGTACAATGACCTCCTTTGATCTGGATGAGAATCCCTTCATGATGAGATGGGCAAGGTAGAAAGTCTTTCTGACCACTTTGGCAACATGGTTGTCAAAGGAGAGGTCACTATCGACTTGAGTCCCCAGGTCTCTGATTACATCTTCTGTATTCAGTGGGTTATTGTCTACGTGATAGTTTGTGGGTACTTTGTTTTTCCCAAAGGGATGACTATACATTTTGGCGTTAAGTTTGAGGCCATGATTCCGCACCAGTTGTCCGTTTCAGTGAGACCTTTCTGTAGGATGTGTGTGTCGGCAGGTGAATCCACTATGGCACCCAGTTTGCAGTCATCTGCAAACTTTGTCAGCCATAATCCTTCCATGTTTGCTTTCACATCTGAGAAATAAATGCGAATAGGAGTGGACCCAAGACTGAGCCTGTGGGACACCACTTGTGACGGGTTTTGAGTCTGACATGGCTCCAGCAATTTTAACCTTATGGGTTCTGTTTTTTAGCCAATTTGCTACCCATCTTGTGACATATGGATTTACATTTAGGCTGCTGAGCTTGTCAATGATGCCAGAGTGTGGTATTGTGTCAAAGGCCTTAGCCAAGTCCAAATAGGCAGTGT
Source organism: Protopterus annectens (assembly GCF_019279795.1). Classification (NCBI taxonomy): domain Eukaryota; kingdom Metazoa; phylum Chordata; order Ceratodontiformes; family Protopteridae; genus Protopterus; species Protopterus annectens. The sequence goes on from NC_056745.1 coordinate 291,816,412, forward strand.
GGACAGCCTTGCCCTCATCGATGGCACTAGTGACTGTCTCAAAGAAATCAACCAGGTTTAAGAGTGGTTAGTGTAGGCTTTATTGAATCTGGTCCAATGACTTTTTGGTGGCATCCTTTGAGGACTCACTTATCCTCTAATAACATGTTCAGAAGAAATGCATTACAAGGCATTCCATTTCCTAGACTGAATCTATAAGAATGATCAGTTTATCTTATAATTTTTTCACTTGTGTCTACTTAAGCATTACAAAATTTCATGGGAGAACTTTTCAATTGATATTATTAGTAATGTTAGTAAAAATGATGCCATTTAAGTAGATTCTAATAATGTACTTATTTCAAGTGGTTGTTTGTGCCCAAATAGATTATAATTAAGTCATTTAAAGACTATATGCATGTCAAATAAGTTTTTAGTGATTATGTTATTTATTGGCCATTTAGTAGAGTCCCAGAAGAACAATTAAAGCTTAAATTATGCAGACACTTTAAAATCACTGCTAATGTCCATTTACTAATTTCCAGCAATCACCTAAGGATATTTATTGTAGAATGACTTGTTTTTTAGAAATGATTCAATATTTTTTCAGAAGCAAGATGTTTATTTAACTTGCAAATTCTGATTTTTTTATTTTTCACCTGTTTGGATAAAAAAGTGCTTTGCGCAGTGAATGATTCTGAAAATTATACATGACCGCTACTTGACTAAACCAGTGGTGGACACCTGCCTGAAAATAAGAAAATTGACATTAACGCATGTTTGTTTTCTTGCATATATATATATATATATATATATATATATATATATATACTTTTTGGACATAATTTACTCTTTGTTAGCATCTTTCTGCTTTAAACTTAAGTATGTGTTTTATGATGAGTCGTTTGATGATCTGAAGAAGCAGATTTTATCTACAACTTTAACTTCTTTTTTAAGTTTAAACATTATTTTCCTGGAAAATGCTGAATCTAATTTTCTTAACTCCTGTTGGATTGAACAAATTTAACTCTGCTACTATAGAGCAATGCCAGAGATGTGACACTTGTAAGAAAGGCGATTGATTCCATATTAACTGATATATGAAAATCTGTTAAACTGTTATTCTTTGATTTACTATAAAATGATCGCACAGCATTTGACTGAAAGGTCATAATATTGCATACATTTGACTGCAAATATTTAATTAAAAATGCACATGACCAAAAATCTATTTGACTGAACATTATTTCACTGATTGAAAAATCATAGAACAAACCTGACATAACATTCCTGGACTCCCCTGTACCCCCTTAATGAAATATACTAACTCCATGGTTGAACAACCATGGAGAAAAGAAAAAAAATACCATGCATAGTGAATCAGTCATGATACACAAACACATATACATTTGGGGGTGCGACGTGACAGGTGGCATTGACATTCTACACATAATCTACACTTCCTTAGGAAATCATACCCTCATAAATGACACCATCACATACTAAATTATACACTTCTACATATTTCTGTCATCTCTGACTCAATGAAACATTATGTGTATTTTCAGTCAAATTGTTTCAGCTACTTGCGTTCAGTCAAATGCAGTTCAATCATATTATAGGTTCATAGGTTGGTACTAGGCTATCAGCCCTAGGGCCAATACAAGCCTTGCCATAACAATTCCCTGGCTATTTCTTCCCACAATATTTACTTCCCTGGACCCCTGTCTAGCAGGGTGACTGACATGATCCCCGGGGTAAATTTCCTATCTCCCATCCAATTGTCACGGATCCTTTTGAAGAGGGCCAAGGAGGCGCTCTGCTTGACATGTATGGGCAGTCTGTTCCAGAGTATGGGGAGTCTCTGGGTCAGAAACCTATCCCTCCAGCATGTTTTGTTCATTGTGATGACAAGGTTTAGGTCCCTGGAGCGTGTGGCTCTGAGGGATTGGGATTTCTTTAAGTGTAGCATGTCCAACAGCTCTGGGTTTGACATGGCCTTGAATGTTAAGCAGAGATTACTTCTGAGTAGACGATATGCGACAGAGTATAGCTGGAGTTTTTTTAATCGGTCAGCATTGGGCATCTGCTTTAGTCCTGTGATTCTTTTAGTGAGGTGTTTCTGTGGTCTTTCCAGTTGTTGCAGAAGTCTTTTGAGGTACATACCAAATGGGGTATTGTACTCTATGATGGGTCTAATGAGGGATGAGTACAGTGGGACAATGACCTCCTTTTTTTTGGATGAAAAGCCCTCAGTGATGAGGTGTGCCACATAGAAAGATTTCCTGACTGTTGTGGCGTTGTGGTTAGCGAAGGTGAGACCACTCTCCACCTGTGTTCCTAAGTCTGTTATCACACTTTCGATGTTTAGTGTACTGCCACCTATGTGGTAATTCAAGGGTACATGTTTTTTCCCAAAGGGGATAATTATACACGTCTTGGCATTGAGCTTGAGCCCATGGCTCTGGCACCAGGCATCTGTTTCTGTGAGGCCCTTTTGTAGAATATGCACATCACTACTCTTCTCTGTTTTTAACAATAATCTTCACACTGCTATCCCTAAAGCTACCTGTATTCAATATGCTGATGATTCCACTCCCAACTGTTCAGCCACCTCCCCATCCGAACTACAAATCTTAACCCAAAATACATTTAACACTATTGAGAACTGGCTCGCCAACCAACGCCTACTACTGAACCCCAATAAAACTAAACTTCTACTTTTCACCCCCACTAGTAGATCTGCCACATTTTCATTCTCTGTCACGTCTAACAATGGCACCACTATCTCCCCAGATCAACACACTAAACTTCTAGGGGTTATCATAGACAATAATCTCAAATTTGACCTACAGGCCAAAAAAACGTACATACCATCAATAAGAAGCTTGGATCACTGTATAGAACAAGACACTCTTAACCCCACTGGCTAGGACTGAAATTGCCTGATCACACCTACCCTCTACTCTTTTATATGCCTTAATTGTACTCTCAAACCTCAATAAAACCGAACTAAGTAAGCTGTCCCATACCTATAACCATAGTGCCAGATTCGCTACTGGCTCCACCTATAGAACCCAACACTGCCAGAACCTGAAACAACTAGAATGGCTAGAACTGCCCAGCTTAATTCAATTCAATCAACTCCTAATAGCGCACAAAGTTCTGTACCACCCTAAAGATACTCCCCCTCTCATAAATATTATTAAGCCATATAGCAACCTGAGATCCTCACGGTCAGCTGACAAATTACTGGTCCAAACCCACAAAGCTAATAACTCAGCTGGTGAATCCCTGTTCACCAGCTATGTTGGCAAAACCTGGAATGCCTTGCCAAACTATATAACCCTACAATCCTCCAAATGTCTCTTCAAATAAAACCTCAAACAGTATCTAAAATTGAACTGGCTATGCCCATGTACCAACCTGGATTAAGTTATAAAACAATAGCATAATCAGTAATTATCATAACATAATCAGTAATTATCATAACTTCTAACTACATCACCATGCTATGTATTCAATCTTACTTGTAATTGTGTCTGTCCATGAGAACTGTGGGTCCCTACTAGGGACTAACTGTGAGCTACAGTCTTACTTGTAATTGTGTCTGTCCATGAGAACTGTGAGTCCCTACTAGAGAACATTACTACACCAATGTACATAAAATATATTACCACTTTGTTTTTATATATTCTAATTGTTTTCTAACTTCTTGTGTAACCTTTGTATGTCTGTCCATGAGAAATGCGAGTCCCTACTAGGGAACACTTCTAAACCAATGTACATAAGGTATATTACCAATTTTTTTAATATATTCTAATTGTTTTCTAACTTCTTATGTAACCTTTTGTATGCTTGACTATGTGGAGCTTTTCTCCCCAGGCCTCCACTGAAAATGGACATGTATCCAGTCGGACTATCCTGGTAAACAAATGTAAAATAAATAAAATAAATAAATTTGGGGATTCAGTAAAGGCTCCCAGTTTGCAGTCATCTGCGAACTTTGTTAGCCAGAGTCCCTTAGTGTTGGCCTGTACTTCAGAGAAGTAGATGCCAAACAAGAGTGGTCCCAGGACTGAACCCTGAGGTACTCCACTTGTCACTTGTCTGGAGCTGGATTTGGAGTCGGCTACTTTTACAGTATGGGTTCTGTCAGTAAGCCAGTTGGCAACCCATCGAGTGATGTAGAGATTTATGCCCAGCTTAGTAAGTTTATCTAGGATTCCAGAGTGGGGGATGGTGTCGAAGGCCTTGGCAAGGTCCAGATAGTCTGTGTGGACTGCCTTACCCTCGTCCACGGCTCTGGAGAATGATTCGAAGGAGTCAATCAGGTTCAGGAGACATGATTGACCCTTCACGAGCCCAAACTGGGTGGGGTCCAGTGTTTGAAGGTTGCCAATGTCTTTGTTTATAAGTTCCATGATAATACGTTGCATGGCCTTGCAGATCAGGCTCATCAGTCTGATGGGACGGAAGTTCCCAAGATCCAAGGTGGATCCCCTCCTGTGGAGTGGGATAACTGTAGCTGTGCGCCACTCAGTGGGCATGAAGCCTGAGGTGAGGCTATGATTAAACATGACACTTGGGTGAGGTGCCAGTTCATTTTGTAGTTCATGTAGTACACAGCCCGGGATGTCGTCTGGTCCCATGGATGCTGTAGTCTTAGCTTTGGAGAGTGCGGTTTTTACCTGTGTGGCCATGATTACTGGAATTTGGCAATCTTTCGGTATTGAGATGGGCCGTTTAGGGGGTGAGAGGGGGATGAAGTTGGCAATGAATCGATCAGCCAAGATATTGGCAATGTCCTTGGGATCAGTATATTTAATGCCATTCTGTCGTAGCTCAGAGCAGATCTGAGCATTGCCATTTAGATTCTTGACATAGCTATAGAATGCCTTGTGGCTGTCTTTGGAATCTTTGGCAATTTTATTTTCATAACTAGCTTTGGAGGATTTTATGAGGGATCTCAGCTTCTTACTGAGGTTGGTAAGGGAGTTTTTTTGCATCCTAGGATTTTCCTCTATTCTGCAATGGTTTCTTCCTTCTATTGTATAGTTTGTTTATGACAGGGGACCACCAGATTGGCTTACTTTTTTTAGAGGAGAGCGTCTTGGTTCTATTTGGGATGGCATGATTCATGCACGAGTAGATGTGCTCATACAGTGCTTTAATGTAGGATTCAGCAGTCGAACTTTCAGTTCCCATCTGCATGGGTGTCATGAGGTTTGTCACTTTTGACTTGAGTAGCATGAAGTTGGCCTTAGAGAAATTTTTTACGGATGCTTCCTTACTGGGGGTGGGGTGGTATGTGGATGTCAAAGGTGATTATCCTATGGTCAGACCTAACCAATGAGGGGGTGACCACTGGTGTGGAGCATCGATTTCCCATGTTGGTAATGACCAGTTCCAGGATATTGGAGCCCCTGGTGGGACTACAGATTGATTCAGGGCATTGGAATTTATGAATTCCAAGAACTGTTGGACAAAGGTGTTGGTACACGAGTAGTTTTCCCAGTTAATGGCAGGGTAGTTGATATCAGCCAGTATTACGGTGTTTGGTTGTACCGTAATATTTTTCCAGTATGTTTAGAAAGGTGTAGTGAGAATCTTGGGGAATGGTAGAGGATCTGTAGCAAGCTACAATTTGGATTGCAGTCTTACCTAGTTTTAGTTGCACCTGGAGAATTTTGGATGCATTGTGCTGGGCAACTAGCCTGGAGGTGTGAATATCCTTGGTGAATATGGACACTCCTCCACCTTTAGTGTTTCAGTCCTGGTTTGGTGATGGACTTTGGGTATAGTGTAACTTCAAGTAAGAAGCTTAATTTATGATCTAGATTTAGGATTCTATGCAATATTTTCTATCTTCTAAATACGTTGAGGCTTAAATAATTCAGTTGCTTGTTTTTTTCACATGTTATTACATGCTATATGCCTGCTTTGAGCTCCTTATCTCTCAATAATCCTTTGTTATCTCTTCCTAACTTAACTCATATTTGTCTTATGAAAATGTTACTAAAAGCTTTAAAAGAAAAGAAAAAAAAAAGTTACAGGGCACATTACTGATCAGCTCTGAGCCCTTTCTTATTTACAATGGTGATGGACAGGTTGACAGACGAGATCAGGCAGGAGTCCCCGTGGACTATGATGTTTGCAGATGACATTGTGATCTGTAGTGAGAGTAGGGAACAGGTGGAGGAGACCCTGGTGAGATGGAGATATGCTCTAGAGAGAAGAGGAATGAAGGTCAGCAGGACTAAGTCAGAATATATGTGTGTGAATGAGAGGGAGGATACAGAAATGGTGAGGATGGAAGGAGTAGAGGTGGCGAAGGTGGATGAGTTTAAATACTTGGGGTCAGTAGTTCAGAGTAATGGTGAGTGTGGAAGAGAGGTGAAGAAGAGAGTACAGGCAGGATGGAGTGGGTGGAGAAGAGTGTCAGGAGTGATTTGTGGCAGACGAGTACCTGTAAGAGTGAAAGGGAAGGTCTAAAAGAGGGTAGTGAGACCAGCTATGTTATATGGGTTGGAGACAGTGGCATTGACAAAAAGGCAGGAGTTTGAGCTGGATGTGGCAGAGTTAAAGATGTTAAGATTTGCACTGGATGTGACAAGGATGGACAGGATTAGGAATAAGTATATTAGAGGGTCAGCCCAAGTTGGAAGGTTTGGAGACAAAGCCAGAGAGGCATGATTACGTTGGTTTGGACATGTGCTGAGGAGGGATGCTGAGTATATTGGGAAAAAGATGCTAAGGATGAAGCTACCAGGTAACAGGAAAAGAGGAAGGCCTAAGATAAGGTTTATGGATGTGGTGAGAGAGGACATGAAGGTGGTTGGTGTGACAGAGCAAGCTGCAGAGGACAGGAAGAAATGGAAACAGGTGATCCGCTGTGGTGACCCCTAATGGGAACAGCCGAAAGAAGATGATGAATATACAATATTCATCCGTACCCATTAACTGGCTTTTGATGACAAGGCTACCCTAATACTCCACCCTGAGGGGGGGGTGGACCTTAGGAAGCTGTCTGCCACGAAAGGACATACTGAACTCATGTAAGTGAATCCACATTCGTGTGGGTGAGGGACATAGCTTGAAGTATAGGTCACATGACCAAAAACTAAGACGAGTTCAGTGTTGACCGATTTGAAATACCAAGAAAAATGTTTGCATTTCTGCTTTCACTTTTGTAAGCAATCAGGTCAAAACTGGTTTCTATAGGCTTTTAGAGAACAAATACTGTACAATTTATAGATATACTGATTAGTTTAATTAAATGTTACTAAAAATTACCTGGTGACAAGATTGTGATGGCTGTCAACAGGGCATATTCTTCTCTGCACATTTTCAAGTCCCCCATGCTTTTGTAAAAGTTGAACATTGGTGTTATATATTCCTGTGATATTCCTGTTAAAACATAACAACATTTTTAGTTTAGCCATTTTTTTAAAGTAACAAATAAAAATACTTCAGATCTCACCTTGATTAATTAGTTTGTTTAAATGCCTAGAAATTTAGCAAAGAGGATCAAGGCTATGTGATGTTAATGAGTTTTGCATTTCAGCTCTGGAAATATTCAGTCACTTTTGGCCAGAAAACTGCTTACCCACACAGTCTGCAACATGGATAACTGTGCAAAGTTGTGACAGTATTGTGACCTGTACTGTAACAAGTGGATGTACTCATCCCAGTACCTGGTAAGGCACTCAGTCCTTCTCCTGTACTGCTGTGTGTATTCTATTGATTCAGGGGCTGTGGTGACCTGTACTGTAACAAGTGGATGTACTCATCCCAGTACCTGGTAAGGCACCCAGTCCTTCTCCTGTACTGCTGTGTGTATTCTCCTATTGATTCAGGGGCTGTGGTGACCTGTACTGTAACAAGTGGATGTACTCATCCCAGTACCTGGTAAGGCACTCAGTCCTCCTCCTGTACTGCTGTGTGTATTCTATTGATTCAGGGGCTGTGGTGACCTGTACTGTAACAAGTGGATGTACTCATCCCAGTACCTGGTAAGGCACCCAGTCCTTCTCCTGTACTGCTGTGTGTATTCTATTGATTCAGGGGCTGTGGTGACCTGTACTGTAACAAGTGGATGTACTCATCCCAGTACCTGGTAAGGCACCCAGTCCTTCTCCTGTACTGCTGTGTGTATTCTATTGATTCAGGGGCTGTGGTGACCTGTACTGTAACAAGTGGATGTACTCATCCCAGTACCTGGTAAGGCACTCAGTCCTTCTCCTGTACTGCTGTGTGTATTCTCCTATTGATTCAGGGGCTGTGGTGACCTGTACTGTAACAAGTGGATGTACTCATCCCAGTACCTGGTAAGGCACTCAGTCCTCCTCCTGTACTGCTGTGTGTATTCTATTGATTCAGGGGCTGTGGTGACCTGTACTGTAACAAGTGGATGTACTCATCCCAGTACCTGGTAAGGCACCCAGTCCTTCTCCTGTACTGCTGTGTGTATTCTCCTATTGATTCAGGGGCTGTGGTGACCTGTACTGTAACAAGTGGATGTACTCATCCCAGTACCTGGTAAGGCACCCAGTCCTTCTCCTGTACTGCTGTGTGTATTCTCCTATTGATTCAGGGGCTGTGGTGACCTGTACTGTAACAAGTGGATGTACTCATCCCAGTACCTGGTAAGGCACCCAGTCCTTCTCCTGTACTGCTGTGTGTATTCTCCTATTGATTCAGGGGCTGTGGTGACCTGTACTGTAACAAGTGGATGTACTCATCCCAGTACCTGGTAAGGCACCCAGTCCTTCTCCTGTACTGCTGTGTGTATTCTCCTATTGATTCAGGGGCTGTGGTGACCTGTACTGTAACAAGTGGATGTACTCATCCCAGTACCTGGTAAGGCACCCAGTCCTTCTCCTGTACTGCTGTGTGTATTCTATTGATTCAGGGGCTGTGGTGACCTGTACTGTAACAAGTGGATGTACTCATCCCAGTACCTGGTAAGGCACTCAGTCCTCCTCCTGTACTGCTGTGTGTATTCTGCTATTGATTCAGGGGCTGTGGTGACCTGTACTGTAACAAGTGGATGTACTCATCCCAGTACCTGGTAAGGCACCCAGTCCTTCTCCTGTACTGCTGTGTGTATTCTCCTATTGATTCAGGGGCTGTGGTGACCTGTACTGTAACAAGTGGATGTACTCATCCCAGTACCTGGTAAGGCACTCAGTCCTCCTCCTGTACTGCTGTGTGTATTCTGCTATTGATTCAGGGGCTGTGGTGACCTGTACTGTAACAAGTGGATGTACTCATCCCAGTACCTGGTAAGGCACCCAGTCCTTCTCCTGTACTGCTGTGTGTATTCTATTGATTCAGGGGCTGTGGTGACCTGTACTGTAACAAGTGGATGTACTCATCCCAGTACCTGGTAAGGCACCCAGTCCTTCTCCTGTACTGCTGTGTGTATTCTATTGATTCAGGGGCTGTGGTGACCTGTACTGTAACAAGTGGATGTACTCATCCCAGTACCTGGTAAGGCACCCAGTCCTTCTCCTGTACTGCTGTGTGTATTCTATTGATTCAGGGGCTGTGGTGACCTGTACTGTAACAAGTGGATGCACTCATCCCAGTACCTGGTAAGGCACCCAGTCCTTCTCCTGTACTGCTGTGTGTATTCTATTGATTCAGGGGCTGTGGTGACCTGTACTGTAACAAGTGGATGCACTCATCCCAGTACCTGGTAAGGCACCCAGTCCTTCTCCTGTACTGCTGTGTGTATTCTATTGATTCAGGGGCTGTGGTGACCTGTACTGTAACAAGTGGATGTACTCATCCCAGTACCTGGTAAGGCACCCAGTCCTTCTCCTGTACTGCTGTGTGTATTCTATTGATTCAGGGGCTGTGGTGACCTGTACTGTAACAAGTGGATGCACTCATCCCAGTACCTGGTAAGGCACCCAGTCCTTCTCCTGTACTGCTGTGTGTATTCTCCTATTGATTCCGGGGCTGTGGAGAGGAACAGCAGTGTATACGATCTCTATACCTATATAGTCTGTACTTGCAGGTGAGAACAATTACTTTCAGTACATCCTTGGTGGTGTAGCTGTAACCTTGATCTTCTGTTGGCCAAAGAGGTCTGGATGCAGTCACTTGAGATCACTGCAAGGATGGTGACATTACTCTCCTGTGCATGGGATGCTAGTAGCAAGTATTACTGCTCTGGCCAGAGAATTCTGTGCCTCTGTTTTATACTGGGGCCTTCATAGCCTTCCTGCAGTAAACATTATCGGTGGTCATGAATAAAAATCTTGGACTCCACCAAACACAACTGCTGATCCCTGCAAGTTGCAGTACTTTCACCATCACCACACATTTTTAATGTCTGATAAATAACAGAGAAATATGGCAGTCACCTCATGGTCACACCCATGATACAGCTTGTAATCTGCCACACAACATAGGATGATTCAGTCGCATGGACTTTGTTGGGACTGTTTGGTGTGCACCATAGTACAATATTTGTACAATGGACTATAAGGCATGAAAAAATGGCAGCAACAGCATTGTGGCATGGCTTGGCTTATGAGACATTATTATAGCAGTCAATACAGTGACTCCATTTCAGTTAGCTAAGATGTACCTTTACTTCCCCTGTGCCATAGAGTTAACTGCACATGCACAATGCTGCCCACAGTGGCCTAGGTGTATGCCCCATGCCATGTAGAAGTGGATGCAAAGATTTTGGAGAGTGTGCAACATGTACATTAAACAATTTAGAGACAATAATTATCCGAGACTTCATTTGCATAACTACCATCCCTATGTGCACAATTTTGCACCATATAAGTGGGAGAAGACAGGAATGATCCTCATTGCACTGAGGAAGTCATTGTAGACCTGCAATTTGTAACAAGGTTACAAGTAATTCCAATACAGACTTGTTAGATTTGTTAAAGTACAGGTTGCTGAAGGTAGATACATGTCTTTCTCCATATTTATTTGCACTGAACACATTGTACATTGCATGTTACCTTATTTCTGGCAAAGCTGTGAGATCTTGCATACACATAAAGAAAACAGTAGTTGAAACCAATTAGTGTTTTGTGCTGAAGGGATAATCCAAGTAATGCCAGCAGCAATTATGCAGTACAGATCTTAATTGTAGCAGGCCAGCCTTAAGATAAGATATGGTGAAACACATTTTAATGGCTGTATAATTGTATGTGTGTAGCACATATACAGTAATTTTACCCCTGACAGAGATACATTTTAGGCAGTATGTGCACGTGCCAGTTGTTGAGGTTGTTTTATTTCCTTTGGGGGTGAGTTATCATAGTGTCTGTGGTGTTTGCATTGTTGACATGGTTGGAAGTTTAGGCTTGGATTCATTATATGTAGAAAATATACTGTCAGTGGCAAATACAGACAATAAGGGATGCAGTGAACCAATAAGTGGCTACTAGCAATGACTGACACAACGCTAGCACAACTGTTTTACTTTCCCACAACAATATACCTAGCAAGGATCAACTGAAAATGCACCAGCATCATCAGTGATAAACTCACACGCACACACACACACACACACACACACACACACACACACACACACACACACACACACACACACACACACACACACACTGTCCAAGAACAAGGTGCTGCCATAGGCCCTCTGTATCCACAGAAAATGGCTCTTCAGTCAGGATGTTTCCAACTAATCCTATCAGGACTGTGCATGGAAGGATCTTATGGTGGATATCAATGATGTTGGAGGCCATGACCACACTTATGAGCAGGACCACCACAGGGACACAGACATTCATTTGTGTGTATGAAAAATATGTTGTCTGCCTTTCCACAGGATTGTAGGTTGATGGGAGGTTGGCCATTGATTAAGCAACCTCTGATGGAGATGAAAGAGTTCCTGACTTCTGTGACAGGCAGTGCAACATGCATACAGTCCCACCATGTAGTGATGGACCTCAGAGCAGAGTTGTAATATGCACCTAGGATATCAGTATGAGATACACCATGTGGGTACTGTGATATGTGTAGTTACATAAATTGCATTTGCATTTTACAAGCAGACACTGTCCATCTTACTAATAATGTGTGTGTTTTGGATACCTTAGAAATATCAGGGATACAGTCTGCAAGGTCATCTGCATGTGGACAGGTACTTACCTGCACTGCTGGGCAACACGTTCACATTATTTTTGCATTGCAACTATATTTAAGGTGGTTGGTGCTCTTATACTGGGATTTATGATTTATTACATTCAAAGATGAATCGCTATTAGATAACATCACTCTGGAACTACTCGTGCCTGATGTGAGAAGATCATCTAGACAGGATGATGATGATGATGATGGCACTGATGAACCGCCAAAGTTTGGAAGTACACTGGGTGTGTTGGACACCATGTGTATCCATTGGATCCTCTTTTCAGATCATAAGCCCAGCCTCTCTGCCTGTAGTGACCCAGCAGACACACACCACACAGGAAGGAGAAGTTACTGGGGCCACTCAAAGTCAGGGTAATGTGATACCCCCACACAAAACAGTCATTCATATCTGCCACAGGCTTCATAGGGCAAGGGCATTCACATAGGGTAGTGAGTACTGGTGCTTGTTAGAGACAAGGGCACTTTCAGAAAAATGTGTATTAATGTATATGTTTAGTGCTTACTAGAAGCTAGAAGAGTTAACACATTTTCATTCTATTTTATGTACAGCTTAATCCTGTATGAAATTATAAGATGCTTTTTCAAACTGCAGTATGCTTTCTGAAATTGCAAGATGCACCCTGACCTAGTATTTGTTAGCACAGCAAAATTCATGTTATACCTTTTGGAAATGTACTGAGAAGCAGGTGATTATCTGGTAGGTCAGGAAAATGAATGAATAGTGAATGAATAGAACAATACTGTTTTCTATAATGTGATTGAATATGAACAATCAGCCCTGTTCGTGTTATGAGAACATGCACAGCTGCAGAAAAGAAGAGATACATCAGACAAAGACTGCTTGAAGAAATAAACTGTAATCTGTACTTGCTTTGTGCTCGAATTAGCCATAATACCTTGAATGGTAACATAACATAGTGGGAAGTTATATCTAACCGGTGGTCATCAAGGCCACGTTGTTTTTCTTAGGAAGTTTTTTATAAAATTGATAGTGCAAGCAGAAAATCATGGACAAACAGCTGCTATGAAGTAATGATGTTAGAACTTGTGATCTGTTACGTCAGCTTGGTAGGCAATGTCTTGTTAGAAAATGTATAAAGATGGTTTTTCTTCCTGATTCTAGTTAGACAAACTCTGTATTAGCACGTTTTTGTCTCCTTGCTGCAAGATTAAAGTGCCTTAACCTGAATCTGCCGTGTATTTATCTTTTTGAAGTTTATTTTTCCTTTGACAGGTACCATCCTCCCCTGAAGTAGCTGTGTTAATTGCTGCAACCCAGAATATGTCCAAGGCGAACATGAAGGCAAAGGATAGTACCACCACAGCCATTTCAAAGTTAGTACAGCATGGTGTGTTGGACAACTGACAGGAGTGCATGTACTATATGTTAATGTTTGAATAGACTGAATCACCTGCTAGCACGTAGCATGTCCCTCATGCTTGCATGCCATGCATCAGATGCTGTCCACAAAGCTGTAACACCATTACCTGAATGAATGGTGGCCATTAACAACCTAGATGGTGGTCATGCAATGCTAACACTTTTACAGCTACATCAGTTGTGAAGGCGACTATGGCCAGGAGAGGACTTCCCTGCTGTCAGGGCAGTCATGGCAGTGGTATATCTAACAACAGACATCATTTGTGTTCCCACAGTATGCCATCATCTAGCCTGGCCATGGGACCACCCATGCAACTCCTGGTTGAGACAGCTTACATGGGTAGGTATGTGCATGTGATGTCCAGTCCTCTAGAATGAATGTCCTATACTGGTACAAACAGATCGAGCCACAGTGCTGCAACTAGAACTGAGGCTGTGCCCTAGCAGGCGCACACAAACACACGGACACACAGGCACACACACACACACACACACACACACACACACACACACACACACACACACACACACACACACACACATTGCATTTCCAGCCCATATACCTTCTTCCCAGTTCCCTTGATGGGTCATTTATTTCAATGTTGGTGCATTTTATAGCCCCCAGTACCTCAGAGAAAAGGGCTAAATCATAGAAGTCCCTGTGGTGTTTGTTATCTCCTTTGTGTTATGTGGAACTGCATATGCTTCCCTATAAGCTGCAGCATGGCATTGAGAAATTGATGGAGTGTTTGTTAAGGCAAATGCCTGAGATACCCTTACTGTATCCCCAGATTACTGTAGCTAGCATATGTAAAGCCACACACATACCTTGGTATCACCTGGGCCATGGTACAGTAACTCCCCTGGCCCTGCAGATGAAATTGACATATGTCACACATGTCTACCAGGACTACAGATGTGTCTATTCACACAGTACTTGTACTCAATGTTGGTGTTGTGGAGTCCAAAAAATATTAATCATGGTCGGATGACTCGGCACATCCTAGGGTGATGATGTACACCACAGTGGTTTGTAATGGTAATAAGAGCTTCTTGCATATACTTATTAACTAATGTTCTGGCAATGCTATAACAGTTCATAATGTATTTCCATGGTTTGGTAGCATGAAAATGTGTTTTTTGCTGTGTTCAACAACACCAGTGTTAGAGCACTGTGTTGTGCTCTTTATTCAATTATGAATTGTACCACCATCCTGATTTACCTCAATTATGTACATGGCACCTCTGTTCCTCATTAGCATATGGCTGTTAGCATATACCATTGTTACCTTTGCTGCCAGGTAATCCTTGCTCACAATATGTGTGTCTTGAATTTCATAAATCCCATGCATGTCTGCTCATCATGCAAAACTGTTTACTGTAATGTGGCCAATGTTTCTAAATTACAGGGGTTGTGTGATTAATAGGAAAGTGGTTGAAAGTCTGCATCACTGGAAAACTGGTATTGGGAGCAAATAACTAGAGAGGGAAAGGTAATAGAATGGGAAGATGCCAAGAACTAATTTGGACTGCAGGTTAGAGATTGCCTTCCATATCAAGGATTGGTATCATAGTACAGGCACAGAGAATGAAAGTACAGTTGTGTACACTTACCATAAATGTAGATGTTCGAGTGTATTCACTGTTGCAGTCATTACATTTGGGTAATCTGCTGGCAAGTTTCCCTCAGTCGGCCTGAATTCCAAAGTCTTGGGTCTTGCGTCGGTTGCTGTCTCCTCTATAAAACAGGCAGCCAATGCCATTTTCTTTAGTTTTTCTTGCCCCAGATGTCAGGTGCCCCCCAAATGGGTAGCAAAAAAATATATATATGAACTATATATACATGCAACAATATAAACTTTACCTTCATCTACAAGCAAATACACCACAAAGGCTGTAGAAAATAGTGAAGGAAAGAGAAACCCCAGAATAAAAGGGGGATGGCGGGCGGGTAACCTGGACTGCAACAGTGAATACACTAACATCTACATTTATGGTAAGTGTACACAACTGTACTATGTTCTTTGTGTTTCACTGTTGCAGTCATTACATTTAGGTAGAGTCCCAAAGCTGTGGATGGGAGGCTGGAGCTAAACTGCATTAGGGGCGGCTATAAGGCCCTGCAGAACTGCAGTGGCAAAGCCTGCCCTGGACTTACAGAAGAGAGGCAAATGATAATGCTTTGTAAAAGTGTGAACAGAACTCCAAGTAGCAGCTTCTAGAATGTCTTTGGTTGGTACTTCTCTGAGAAAAACTGCTGATGTAGCTGCAGCCCTGGTGGAATGAGACCTAATGCCCTTGCGCACCAGTTTACAGTGATGTAAGTAGCAGAAATGAATGCAGTGGCTTATCCACTTTGAAATAGTCTGCTTTGAAATAGCCTTTCCCTCTGATCCTGCAGCAAATGCCACCAGTAGCTGCTTAGTTTTTCTTAGCGCTTTAGTCCTGCTCAAGTAGAATCTTAGTTGTCTGTGTACGTCCAAGGAATGCAGAATCTGCTCCCCCTTGTTTTGCGGATTTGGATAAAAAGTTGGCAGATGAATAGTTTGGTTAAGAGCCACACTGGAAACCACCTTAGGCATAAAGGAAGGATTGGTCCTGAGGGACACCCTGTCTGGGTAAAATATGATAAAAGGCTCCACAGCCATGAGGGCCTGTAGCTCTGAAACCCTTCTTGCTGAAGTAATTGCCTGGAGCAAAGCTGTTTTCCATTATAAGAACTTTAGATCTGGAGTAGCAGCTGGTTCAAATGGAGGCAGGGTGAGCTTTTCCAGCATAAAATTGAGGTCCCATGCAGGCATTGGTAATCTTCTGGGAGGCCTTAAATTTTTGGCCCCTCTGAGATACTGCTTTATCAAAGGATGAGAAAATATTGGTGGCTCTGTGTTGTAAAGAGCTGAGATGGCAGAGGTATGGATTTTTATTAATGAAAAAGATAGGCCTTTGTCAAGCATCTCAGTCAAGTATTGTAAAATCTGAGGAATATTTAGCTCTGCTGTGTCAGTTCCTTGTGCTTGGTTCCAATCACAGCATCTCTTCCATTTATCAGCATAGGATTTTCTAGTACTAGGCCTTCTGGCTTCCAAAATGACACCCATCACAGATTTACTGAGAGGTGTTTGAATAACTACATGATCAGCCATGTGCTAGCCTGTGTAACTGATTTATTACTGTTTCTGCATTTTCTGTGTGTTTTCTATCTAAAAACAAAAAAACAAAAAAATAATCCTTGTTTTCCCACCTCTCCTCGACTAGTTTAGACCAGTTTACAGACTTTGCTGTATTCTGGGCTGTGGTGTAGTTCCTGTGTTGTCCATTACCTTACTTGGATAGAAGGAAGTTTCTTTGCTCACCAGTGGGAGTGGGGAGCCTTGAGCAGCCTACCTGTCCCTGTAGGAAGTGACCTCAGCACAAGAGCTGTAGTAATTGGTTGTTTTGGACCATTTCTAGCTCTTTTGAAGTTCCCTGTTTAAAATCCGCATTTGCGTGGCTTTGCGTGATTGTGCGCATAGCGCAGCTCCGGTTAAACAAGGTTAAACTTCTTCTGGCTCCGCCACAAGGTTAAACTTCTTCTGGCTCCGCCAAGTCTGCTCTTCAAATTTTCCCTTAAGGAAGCTCTACTCTTAGTATAATCAGACTACTCGCTATATTATAAGCCTAGCACTTGTTCTCAAAACTTCTCTACTAAGTAAGCACTCTCATACTAAGTAAGCACTACATCCACCTACCACCCCCGTGAATATCCACTTCCCTTAAAGGCACAGCACTCCATTATACTGTTCTAGCATGTCGAATGGTAGATTACTGGCGTCCTCTCCAGTTCAGCTGGTTAATCTGGGTATCTTGAGACAATGCTACAATTGTCTCATGTACACAGACAACCCTCTCCTCCTCCCAACAAACACAAATACATGTGAGAGATGCAACTATATAGCCAAACTGGAGGCTGAACTCTCTCAACTCAGGGCTAGCATGACCAGACAGGAGGAGATGGTAACCACACACACAACAAACCCAGTCCCACATAGACCTACCACAACTGCAAACCAAACACATAAAAACACAAAGACATACTCGGAGGCTCTAATAAAAAACTTACCAAAACAACAGAGGCTCCCAAAGCAGACATCCAAAAATCCACCACCTCAAAACAAAACGCATGCAACACATACTTCAATAAATCAGTGTGTCAATCAATCACAGCTCTTAAAGCCAAACACCATGCCTGATACACTAGTAATAGGTGACTCTATAGTCAGACACACTGATGTCCCGCTTACCAGGCTGAACAAGGAGAGGGTGACTGTGAGCTGCCTATCAGGAGCTAGGATCCGCCACATAACACACGCACTCAGGTCACTCCAAAGCAAGTACAAATATGACTCCGTCATTGTCCATGCTGGCGTGAATGACCTGAGACGTACCTCCCTGGACTACATGAATAGAGACATAGAGGAGCTCTCTGATTATGTAGCCCAGGCTGGTATGACCCTGACCCTGAGCAGCATCTTGCCCTCACCAAGAATGATGCCACAATACAAAGACAAGATGATCAGCTTTAATAATTGGCTCAAGTACTGGTGTCATTCTAAGGGGATCCAATGTCTGTCTGCTTGGGATGACATGTTGGGCAAGCCACGCTGCTTCGCAAGGGACGGCTTGCACCTGTCACCACTGGACTTCCGGATATTGGCTAAGGCTCTTGCCACCCCCATAGTGCCTTTTTTAGGCAAGGCTCAAAAGACAAACCCACCTCCTTAGAAAACAAAATGGAAAAAAACTAAAGGTAATGCTGCTCAACACCAGAAGTCTAAATCTCAAGATGCAGGCACTCGATGCACTCCTCAGTATGGAGAACATCGATGTCTGTGCAGTAACTGAAACCTGGTTCAAGGCTCCTGAGAGCACCCCAGCACTACCAGGCTATACCTCGTATCATGCTTTTCGGCCACAAAACCTGGGCCAAACCACAAAGGGAGGGGGAGTGTCCATATTCATCAAGGACACCCACACCTCCAGGTTAGTAGCAACACATGAAGCATCGGAGACCATACAGGTGCAACTAACCATAGGCAAAACTGCTATACAACTGGTAGCATGTTACAGACCACCCTCCCAATCTCAGGAACCCCACTCAGCCTTCCTGAAGACATTGGAGGATATGAATGTATCACAAAATACCATCATACTGAGAGACTTCAACTACCCTAACATAGATTGGGTACATTATTCTAGCCCTAACACCCTAGCCCAAAGGTTCCTGGAATTCATAAATTCAAATGCACTGGAACAACTAGTCACCTCTCCCACTAGGGGAGATAATATACTAGACCTGATCATCCCAAACATGGGGACAAAATGCTCCACACCGGAGGTATACCCCTCACTAGTGAGATCTGACCACAAACTAATCACCCTGGATATACATATCTCACCTCCACCCCCAGCCCAAAAGACCACAGTGAAAAACTTCTCAAAAGCAGACTTCACTCTTCTTAAGACTGAGATGGTATCCTTTAAGCCCACTGGGCCAGTGGATACTACATCCCACAATGCTGAATCCTTCACAAATGCTTTCTATGGACATCTCCAAGAATGCATGGATCATGCAATCCCAAATAAATCCAAAACCCTCTCCACCAAAGGCAAGCGTCCTGTCTGGTGGACCTCAGCCATTAACAAATTGTATAACAAAAGGAAGCTACTGCACGACAGAGCAAAATCCCATAAAGGGAAGACATCTCTGATCAACACTAGCAGAAAACTATGTTCTCTCATAAAAACATCCAAGGCCAACTTTGAGAGAAAAATCACTAAGGACACTAAAGATAACCACAAAGCCTTCTTCAGCTATGTTAGAAACCTGGGCAGAAACCCTCAGATATGCTCAGAGTTAGTTCACAACAACAGAAAATACACTGAACCCACAGATATTGCCAACATTCTGGCTGACAGGTTCAGTGCAAATTTCTCCCCTCCCTCACCCCCAAAAGAAGAAATACTCATCCCAGCTGAATGTAATCTCCCTGTCATCTCAGATGTCCTGGTGAGAGCAGCCCTCAGCAAAGCAAAAAACACAGCATCAATGGGACCTGATGGTATCCTGGGTTGCGTGCTACGTGAACTCCAAGAGGAGCTAAACCCGCACATAAAAATGCTATTTAACCTTAGCCTTACTACAGGATATGTACCTGAACACTGGCGTACAGCAACAGTGGTCCCACTCCACAAAGGGGGTACCTTTACAGACCCTGGGAACTACCGCCCCATAAGCTTAACCAGCCTGGTCTGCAAAGCTATGGAAAGAATCATTATGGAACTCATAAACAGAGACATTGGGGACCTACAGACACATGATCCCACCCAGTTCGGCTTTGTAAAGGGCAGATCCTGCCTTTTGAACCTGGTTGACTTTTTCAAAACAGTCACTAGAGCCATTGATGAGGGCAAAGCAGTCCATACAGCCTACCTGGACTTGGTTAAGGCCTTCGACACAATACCCCACTCAGGCATCATAGATAAGCCCAACAGCTTAAATGTAAACCCTTATGTCACTAGATGGGTTGCAAACTGGCTAAAGGACAGAACCCATAAAGTTAAAATTGCTGGAGCAATGTCAGACTCAAAGCCAGTCACAAGTGGTGTCCCACAGGGATCTGTCCTGGGACCCCTCTTGTTCGGCATTTATTTCTCAGATGTTAAAGGAAACATGGGAGGGTTGTGGCTGACAAAGTTTGCAGATGACTGCAAATTAGGCGCCATAGTCGATACACCAGCGGACACATACATCCTACAAAAAGGCCTCACAGAAACGGACAACTGGTGCCGGAGTCATGGCCTTAAACTAAATGCCAAAAAATGTATAGTCATCCCCTTTGGGAAAAACAAAGTACCCACAAATTATCACATAGACAGCAACCCACTGAGTACAGAAAAAGTAATCAGAGACCTAGGGACCCAAGTCGACAGCGACCTCTCATTTGACACCCACGTTGCCAAAGTGGTTAGAAAGACATTCTACCTTGCACACCTTATCATGAAGGGATTCACATCCAGATCCAAGGATGTCATTGTACCCCTATACTCCTCCCTCATCAGACCCATAATTGAGTACAATGCCCCATTTGGTATGTACCTCACCCGGCATTTGCAACAGCTGGAGAGACCACAAAAGTACCTCAACAAGAGGATCAAGGGTCTCCAACATATGTCTTATTCTGCCAGACTAAAGAAACTCCAGCTCTATTCAGTAGCATACCGCCTGCTCAGAGGTGATCTGTGCCTGACGTACAAGACCATGTCCAATCAGGAACTGATGGACATGCTCCACCTCAAAAAATCCAAATCCATCAGAACCACAAGAGCTAAAGACTTAAACCTCGGCACAAGTATGAATAGGACATGCTGGAGGGATAGATTCATAACCCAGAGGCTTCCCATGCTCTGGAACAGAATCCCAGTTCATGTCAGGCAGAGCCCCTCACTAACTCTCTTCAAGAGAAATCTTGATGAGTGGATGGGAGATCGTAAGTTTACCCCAGGGGTCACATCTGTGTCACTACTAGACAGGGGCACAGTAAACTAATTCTATTATATAAGGGGACTTTCACTGTGTCACTACTAGACAGAGGCACAGTATTCTAAATCTATTCTGTACATTTTTGTACCATTTCATGGGGTGGCGAAAGCCACATCACTATGGCTAGGCTTATAAATGCCCCAGGGCAGATAGCCTAGTACTAAACTATGAAACTATGAAACTATGCTGCCAGGTTCAGTGTTTGGAGCTGATTGTGCAGGATCTGATTGTTTTGCTGAGACAGTAAGTAAGGTATTTGAGGCAAGTACCAAGCAGGGAATTGAGACATATTCCTTAGGGCTGGGCCAGTCTGGGGCAATTAGTATCATCTTTGGTTTTTCTTGTCTGACCTTTAGTAGAACCTTGGAAAGAAGAGGCAGAGGAGGAAAGGCGCAAACTGATAGTTTTTTCCAACTGAAGGATAGGGCATCCACTTTCCATGCTTGTCTGTGATAAATCCTTGTGCAGAATTTGTCCAGTTGATAATTCCAAGGAGAGGCAAATAGGTCTATGTCCGGACTTCATTTCTTTGTTATCATGCTGAAGACTTGTGGATCTAGTTTCCACTCGTGAGGGTCCATAAGGTTTCTGCTTAAGTCGTCTGCCAGAGTATTTTGCTTTCCTGGCAGGAATTGAGCTTGAAGATGTACTTGGTAAGTCAAGGCTGTGTCCCACAGTGCCAATGCTAGTCTGCAAAGGGGGTATGAGTGCGTGCCCCCTGCTTGTTTATGTACCACATAACCGTGGTGTTGTCTGTCTTTATCAGTAGTTGTCCTTGATGAAGTAAGTCCTTGAAGGCTGTCAGGGCATTTTGAACAGCTAACATCTCTTTTTGGTTGATATGCAGATGCATTTGTTTTGGGGTCCATATGCCCTGAATGCATCTTCCCACCAGGTGGGCCCCCCATGCATAGTCTGATACATCTGTTGTTAAGGTTTGGCTGGCAGGGGGTAGAGTGAAAGCTCATCCCATGTTTTGGTGACATGCCTTTGCCCACCAAAGAAACTCCTGTTGTAGGCAGGGAATGAGAGGAATCATTGTTTCCAGACTGTGACAATGTTGACTCCATAAACGTTTTAGGTACCACTGTAGTTTCCTCATATGCAGTCTTGCATATGGAATCAGTAGAATGCAGGATGCTATGAACCCCAAAACCTGCAGAGTTTGTCTTGCAGATAACTGGGTTTTTGTTGCCATCTGTTTGAAGTAAGTAGTCAGTTGCCTTTGTTTGTCTGGCTTGAGGAAAGCCATCTGGGCAGTTGTATTCAAGCTTGCACCCAGGAATGTTATCTTTTGAGAGGGTACCAGCTGTAATTTATTTTTGTTTATTGTGTACCCTAGGCATGTTAGAAGCTTTTTCACAAACGCCAAATACTGAAGAAGAATGTCCTTGTTCTCTGCTTGAATGAGACAGTCTAAGTAAGGATAGATTTGTATACTTCTTTGTCTGCAAAATGCAATTACTGGTGCCAGGCACTTTGTAAAGACCCTGGGCACAGTAGATAAGCCAAAGGGCAGTGCAGAGAATTGGTAATGCATAAAGCCAGCCTTGAAGATTAGTTTCCTCATATGCAGTCTTGCAAAGATTCATAACCCAGAGGCTTCCCATGCTTTGGAACAAGATCCCAGTTCGTATTAGGCAGAGCCCCTCACTGACTCTCTTCAAGAGAAATCTTGATGAGTGGATGGGAGATTGTAAGTTTACCCCAGGGGTCACATCTGTGTCACTGCTAGACAGGGGCACAGTAAACTAATTCTATTATATATGGGGACCTTCATTGTGTCACTACTAGACAGAGGCACAGTATTCTAAATTTATTCTGTACATTTTTTGTACCATTTCATGGGGTGACAAAAGCCACATCACTATGGCTAGGCTTACAAATGCCCCAGGGCAGATAGCCTAGTACTATACTATGAAACTATGAAACTACGAAACTATGAAACAGAGGTATCTTCTGCACAATTTCCTTATTGGGATATGCAGGTATGCCTCTTTTAAGCCTAATGTCACCAGCCAAGCGTTCTTGCCCAGCATGGGCAGAAGCTGCTGCAAAGTTAGCATTTTGAATTTTGGAATGTCCAGGAATGTATTCAAAATCGATAAATCCAGTATTGGCCACCAGGCCTTGTCTTTTCTCGGTACAAAGAACAGTCTGGAATAAAACCCTTGTCCTTTTTCATGCTCTGGCACTGGCTGAATAGCCCCCATATCCATGAGGGACGTAACTTGTTTCTGTGCCTCTGCCCATTTATTTTTTGGCAGATCTGGCCAACCGTTTGCAAATGGCAGAGTGTGGAAGTGGAATCTGTATCCCTGAGATACTATGTTTAACACCCACTTGTCCTGGGTTATTAACTGCCAGTTCTGAGCATAAAGTGCTAATTTTCCCCCTAAGGCTGCTGCCAAAAGATAAGTGCTTGGTGATGGCAGAGGGAAGTCATTGAGACTGTTTACTGTAGGGTTGCGCATTATTTTCTCCAGATTTGGAGGTAGAAGCACCCCATTGCTTTGACCTGTAAGAATCCTGTGACTGGTATCTAGAACCTTTAGGGTGCCTGGATTTGCCCCATGGAGCTCTGTCGGACACAGAAAAGGACCAATTTTTTGTAGGCCAGTATCTACTGAATCTTGGTGGCTGCACTTGTAAGAAGTCTTTTACAGTTTGCATAGACTTAGCTTTGTCTTCCATTTTCTTTAAAACCTCTTCTGCCTTAATACCAAACAGAGTATCATGCTGTAAAGGTGCATCCAGCAATTTACCTTTAACATGATCAGGCAAATTTTGCTCTTTTAGCCAGGCATTCCTCCTAATCACAGATCCAGTAACTGCGGCCCTGAAGGAGGCCTCTAAGGAATCAAAACCACATTGCAAAGTATGCTTTCCAACTTGTTCTGCTGCATGCAATAATTCCTGCAATTCTTAATTTTCTGCACATTCAGAAATCAACATCATTTTCTGTTTCAGTAATCCCATAACATGTTGTTGATACTTGAGCATATGAAACTGGCAGTTTAAGGCCATAATTGCCAAGGTTGCAGATGTATAAATCTTCTTTCCCCATCTATCCAGTGCCCTGGAATTTCTGTCAGAGGGGGTAGGATTTTTTGCTGTTGAGGCCTTAACACCTTTTGGACCCTGTGAAATAGTTTCAGGGTCAGCAGCAGGGTTTCTAAATAAAAATTTGTGTGAGTCAGGAACCCTGTAATATCTGTCTGGCTTGCTAGGAGCCGGAGGTAAGGAGTCTGGAGTCAAGCTTGACTCTGAAAACACATCATCCACAATGTCTAAAACAGGAGGTATGGCTAAAGGCCTATGCTGAGGGAGAAGAAGGAAATCCTTAAGCCTCGTTTTTGATTCTGAGAAATCTTGACTCTCCCAGTGAAAATGCTCCCTCAAAGTATGCAAGGTTTCTCCAAAGGAATAATCTTCAGGAGGAGATGCAGATGGGATAGATTCCTCTGCATCAGAATTCTCATAGGGTGGTAGAAAATTCCTGATCAGAAGAGGAATTAGAAGAAATAGAAACCTGATCTGAAGATTCATAATCAGTGTCTTGCCTAGGCCTCTTATCAGGAGGGGGTTGGGAACCCCTGATCAAGGTAATTAGGTCTTCAGCCACTTTGATCATCTGTTTTTTGGGCATAGAGGCCTGTGCACGTGGCACATGCGTCGGTTTTTTAGCTTTAGAAGTTGCTTTTGTCTTTGTTTTTGAAGCTGGCGTCGGTTTTATATAGAAATGCTGTGGCCTGAAGACACGCTCAGAAGCCAGTGCCTGCTCAGCGGCTCCGGACCCATTTGAGGGAGAGACATCCATGGGTACAATACTTTGAGAATCTCGCAGTGTGCTGGACTCCACATGGCTCTCGGTAGAGGCCTGCAACTCGAATGTAGCGGGTATCAGGGGCTGCAAAAGTGCCTCACTGAGTACCAGTGAATCAGCGACTGGCTTAGGAGAAGCTTCGTCGTTGGTTTTGGACCGCGACTGTCTGTCTCTGTTCTTTTCTTTGCGTTCTTTGTAAACTCCGGTAGTCGGATTGCTATCTGACGACATTTCAGAATAGTTAAATCTGTTTCCGAAATATTTTGAAGCAAAGCTATACCGACGCTTAATAGTGAGTTGGTTAAATCTAGCACAAAACCGACAGCTAGGCACATTATGATCAGGGCCTAGGCAAGGAATATTTGCTTTCCACAAGTAATGCAATTATTAACTTTTACTGACATCGGTATGGAGCAAGATAAAGTTTCCCCAATGGGGTACTTAGCTTTAGTGAAGACTTCGGTTTTGAAACTCGAATTCGAAAATTTCAGAAGTCGGCCGACTGGCACTTGCGAACTGCTTCTGCTTCGGGCACCGTGCGGCAAGAAAGACTAAAGAAAATGGCATTGGCTGCCTGTTTTATACCCCTGACGACCTGACATCATGGAAGAGGAGACAGCAACCGATGCAGGACCCAAGACTTTGGAATTCAGGCCGACTGAGGGCAACCTGCCAGCAGATTACCCAAATGTAATGACTGCAACAGTGAAACATGAAGAACATCGGGGGGGGGGGGGGTCCTAAAGAAAGACCAGCACTGGTAGAGTTCTTAGTAGACTCTAGAACAGAAGTGACCATTAAGAAATTAATAATTAGTAAAGCATATAAACTATTACATGATAATTATAAGAATCAGAAGAGGTTAAGAAGAATTGAGAAGAGAGATTGGATAAGCAATTCAGAAAGAAACAGTGGGGTGATATATGTATGTCTCCCTAATATGCAACAAAATCTAGAAGATTTAGAATCTTTGCCTGGAAGTGTTTACATAGATATTTTTATACCCCAATCAGGCTCCAAAGAATCTTTGTTCAGGTAGACAGCAAATGTTGGAGATGTGATGGGGAAGAAAGAGGTAACTAGGAACATATTTTCTGGGAATGTAATGAGTTGGTTGGCTTTGAAGATTCCCTGCAGACTGCTCTGTTGGAGATGCTGGGTGAGCAAATTGGAGTGACTAGTGAAATTATTTTTTTTTACTATGATACAGAGTTGGAATTGTCTAGCTGTAGTAAGGCCTTGCTGAGTCTAATTATGATGGCTGCCAGAAAAGCAATAACTAGAAAATGGAAATCAAAGTCTAAACCAACTTTACTAGAAGTAACAATGATAGTAATGCAGATAAAACAACTGGAACTGGGATCTTTAGAAAAGGGTAGGAGTAAATTACACAGGACAAATGGGAAATGTGGGACCACTACATGCAGAGGAGAAACGATGTTTAAAAGAAAGCAGGATCTGACTGTGTTATGTAATGGCTGACTGACAATGACTGGATATATTATAAGTGATGTGTAATGTTTGCATCTACAGTTGCATTTGCATGGTTCATAAGGTATAATGTTTTCAAATGAGATTGTGCCGCTATGATTTATTTTCATTTATATAAATGTAAGATTGTGTGTCACACATGGTAATTTAATAAAGATGTTTCCTGTTAAAAAAAAGAAAAAAATAAATGCAGAGAAGGAACAAGGTTTAAAAGAAGGCAGGATTTGATTGAGCTATGTAATGTTTGCCTGACAATGGCTGGATTTATTGTAAGTGATGTAGAATATTTATCCAACAAACACAAACTGCAGCACAGATGGTAAATAGATCAATCCCCACAAAACAGGAAAACAAAGAACTCATAAAAGGATTGATTCAATGGGATGAATAAAATATATAGTCCTTTTAGTAATGAAAAATGTGGGCGCTTTCGCAGTATGAGTACTGTTTCATCAAACATAACAAAACAACTGACACCACTGTTTAAATAGTGAAAGCATCACATCCAATATGGTGTGTACTATAAAATAAAAGTGACAAGCACATATAAAAAACTTTAAAACCAAATGCATTAAAATCTCACAGTAGCTTTTAATAACCATAACAAGAACTACCTGTACAGCTCCCTTTGTTTCAAAAAGGGCTTTAATGAAATCTTTTCATTTAAACCTTCACCCCTATCTGCTTGTAACCTCAACACCCATTTAACCTCCTGTGTTTCTGTATAACTCTCTGTGTCACCACCCCTTGTTACTACCATACACTCTCTGTATGACCATGAATTTAAACTCATGTGATGACCCAACAAGGGCATTGTGCTTCGCCAATGCATTATTCTCTGAACTGGTGCTAATGCCATATATGTGTTCACGAATATGGTCCTTTAGCCTACGGTTGGTCTTCCCAATGTAGAAACTGAAACATGCCTGACAGCTAAATATATCAAATTGGCTGTATTACAGTCTGCTTCTATCCTAAAAGTGTAGACTTTACCAGTATCTGGATGTGTGAATATACCTGTGGTATCTATATAAGTGCAGTACTGGCAACTATTGCAGGGTTGCATGGTACCTAGTGTGTGCCCTGTACTGGCCTTGTTGTCATCTCAGTAACATAACATGCTCCTAAGAGACTTTTGTTTTTAAATTAAAAACTGGGGTTATCTCCCACTATTTTCCTGATCTCATCATTGCTGGTCAATATAGGCCAATATTTCTTAACCACATTTGTGAATTTATTCACATCACTACTATAAAACATTGGCATCCGAGTATTATTTTAATCCTTAACTAAACCCAAGGTGTCATCAGTAAATGCTGAAAAATAGGGTCGAGCTGTAGTGGACCTTACATGCATGACATTACTCAAAGTGGTGTCCACTTCCTGCATTTGATACCCCCTATCAAGAAGCCTACCTCTCAAGGCTTTTAAGTCTGTTTCAAAAATCGACTGTTCAGAGTTGCGTCTAGACATCCGCATGACTTGACCTTTCACAATGTTTTAAAAATATGTCCAGGGTGCATACTTCTGCAGTGTAAAAGGTTATTGCTAGTGCATGCCTTGCAATGTAAGGTAGTACTGATCCTACCATTGTTCTTTTTGAAAATCTTGATGTCCAAAAAATCTATCTGACTGGGCTCTACTTTAATGTTAAATTACAAAAAAGATGTACTATGTTGTAAATAATCTGTAAACAACATCAACTCATCTATACTACCATTCCATAGCAAAAAAAAGGTCGTCTACAAAACGTCTGTAGAAAAACACTTGTTGCCCCATGTTCAGATTCAGAAACGTACTGTTCTCCCATTGAGCCATGACTAAATTAGCATAGCTGTTAGCCATGGTTGTGCCCATGGCTACTCTTTCTACCTGCAAGTACAATTCCTGGTCGAACATAAATATGTTGTTCCCTAGAACAATCTTTAACAGGGAACATATCAAATCAATGTTACAACTGGTTTATGCACTGTGTGATGTCACGTAGTCACGCACCATATCTATGCCTATAGAGTTGGGTATTACAGTAAATAAGGACCGAACATCAACCATTACTAACAAAACAACATCCATTGATATCTGCTCATGTTCAGTAAACATATATAGATAATGCAGAAAATGTTTAGAATCTCTTAAAATGTAAACAATACTGTCAAGTAATGGTCTCAGATTCTTGTCAATAAAGATAGAAAGTAGGCATAGATATGATGCGTGACTACCTGTCATCACACAGTGCACAAACCAGTTGTAACACTGATTAAATTAAAATAAGAGATAAACATGTGGACAGTCTCTTAAAATCTAGACAGTTCAGGGCTAAGGCTGGAAACACAGAAAATCATGTTTACAGCTTAAAATCTATACTACTGTATATCTTAATGAAGTTACTAATATTTTTGCTTTTCTGCAGGCTGTTCCTCAGATTCAGAAATACATTTGACAGTGCAGTGCAATAAAGGGGCCGCTGTATGAAGGTACCTGTGCAATGTGCAACAGCTGATGCACTAGTAAAGACCACATGCAAATGCAGCAGTCAATGGGCATGGCCAATGCAAAATAACTATGTGCTGTTCCTTGGAAAACTTGCATGTATTGGAATAGCACAGTACAGCAAGTCAGTATAACTGTACTTATGACAGTGTACACCAATTCATGTCTATGGTAGGAGCAGGGCTGTTAGTGATACGGCGTGAAAAGCACTATGATTCCATCTGCATGCACGTGCGTGCATGTGTGTGTGTGTTAGTGGGTGCCTTTGCAGCTGTGCTGCATGGGTTTATTGGCAGAGCATTATGTCTAACTGTGCCAATGTTCAATTCAGAGATGGTAATGAGTTACTAACGAAATGCTGCTCAGTGTTACTTTATTATATATCTGACTTACAGAATATCACCATTGCACTACTGGGTACAACAGTGATATTTCAATACATCTTAGTCTATGCTTTCAACTTACTTTTTAGTTGGGCACTTGTATGTTCAATGTCTTCTTTAGGTTTATAGGATCAAATGCGAGTACTAGGTGGTCAGTCTGCAGACTGTTACAAGCTTGGCTAAGAAGCAATATGCAAACATTCCCTGTCCAAGACAGACTGGCAAAAATCTGAATATAATTGCATAAGTGCATAGTCATTATTTACTGATTTCTTGTCTGTGTATGTTATTATCTAAATGTTTGCTGTATATTACTTTTCATGTCATTACTCTGTTTTGAAACATATGCATTTATTTTATTTTTGAAACATGCAGATATCAAAGTGTGTACGTATATATATATATATATATATATATATATATATATATATATATAATGCACTATAATTCTAACTACCATGATAGTCAAAAAGATTCACAAAAAAAATTGGTATTATATAACCTTAATTAACATTTTCTACCTGACACAAAAGAAAGAATTGTAGAAGCTCTACTTTTGTCCTAATTGTTATTGCCTTTGTCTGTATTATTATATGGTGTAGCAACCATCAGAAATCCCAAGAAATCAATACTAATTAGTTTGTCCTTGAGTTGTAAGGTTACTAAGCGTTCTGGCAGTGAAAAGACAATTATTCATCATTATTCAAAAATCAAGAAATTAAAGTGTTTGTACCTTGAAAATTAAGCTAAGATTCATACATGCAGAATTAAGTCACAAAGTACTGCACTTGCGTACCTGTGCAGACCA
This sequence comes from Protopterus annectens, assembly GCF_019279795.1. Lineage (NCBI taxonomy): Eukaryota > Metazoa > Chordata > Ceratodontiformes > Protopteridae > Protopterus > Protopterus annectens. The sequence goes on from NC_056745.1 coordinate 291,846,502, forward strand.
TGATAATACACCCACCAGAACAACATAATCTAACCAAAACCTTCTTAAGGTTTACAAAACAAATGCTGGGTTAGGAGGCAGAGCCTCAAGGCTCGATTTTACAGTACAATGGAATACGATACTTTACAAACTGAAAACAATATCACATCATGCAAAATTTAAAATGCTGGGTAAGGAACAGTTCCTCAACCTACTCAGTTGCATAATAATAAGTAATAAGTAATGCCCAGGAAGTGCCACGTGACCCAAGCACATAGCAGCATCCATACTATACGTCTCCTACATTTAACTCCATTAAATAATTTCATTCCTAGCACTTGATTTTCTCTGTTGCATTCACCCTTATTCTTCTTGCCTTCATACCTATACCTACCTACTTCCTCCCATCGATTTAGATATGCTCTCCCCTATTCTAATTTTCATTTCCCTACTTTTTTTAACTTTCAGTTCTTTAGTTAACTCTTAAACACCAGAGACCTCCCAAACACAAACACAAGAATGCTTCACATAATACATGCTCTGCAGAACATAGTGCATATAAAATATCACACACCAGTGTCTCACCAGTCACACCCCTAAGGCATAACACAAAAATGAACAGATTAGTACTCAGTTGTGAGACACACAGATGTGCCTCTCACCAGGTTGGATAAGGAAAAGGTCACAGTCAGCTCTCTGTCAGGTGCCAGGATGCACCACATCACCCACACACTCACGTCTCTCAGTAACAGGCACTGTTATGACTCTGTCATAGTCCATGTTGGTGTGAATGACTTGAGATGTACATCACTTGACTATATGAAGAGAGACATGACTGAGCTTTTGGATTATGTGTCTCAGGCAGGTTTGTCCCTAGCCTTAAGCAGCATTTTACCTTCACCTAGGAGGATACCTCAGTACAAACAAAAAAATGGTTGGCTTCAACAATTGGCTTAGTTTCTGATGTCATTCAAAGGGGATCCAGTATCTGCCAGCCTGGGATGACATGGTTGACAGACCTCGATGCTTTGCCAGAGATGGTCTTCATCTGTCACCCCTGGGATTTCAGTTATTGGCTAAGGCTCTTACCATCTCTGTAGTGCCTTTTTTAGGCAATGTCACAAGAACCAAATCATATTGTAAAAATGCCCTCTAAAAACAACCTCAGGGTTATGCTGCTGCTAAATGCTAGGAGCCTAAACCAGAAACTGTACTCACTGGAAGCAGTCCTCACCCTCGAAGATGTTGATATTTGTGCAGTCACTGAGACCTAGTTTAAGGCTGTGCAGAGCACCCCAGCTATACCAGGTTACATTTCCTTCCACACATTCAGACTACAAACTGAAGGCATGAGAACTAAAGGAGGTGGTGTATCAATATTCATTAAAGATAAATACACCTCTAGATTGGTTAAACAGTATGATTCCCTTGAATTACTTCAGATGCAATTGACTGTAGGTAAGACTCCTCTTCAGGTCATTGCCAGCTATAGTACACCCTCCATGAATCAGGACATCCACTCAGCCTACTTGGATCAAGATACAACCAAACACCCTGGTTTTGGGTGACTTTACTTACCCATCCATAGACTGGGGAAATAATATGTGTTCTAACTCACTTGCCCAAAGGTTCTTGGAGTTCGTTAACTCTAATGCCTTGGACCAGCTGGTTGAAACACCCACAAGGGGCTCAAACATCCTGGACCTGGTGGTCACCAATATGAGTGACCGCTGCACCTCTCCCACTGTGTGGTCATCCCTGGTGAGACCTGACCACAAATCAGTTTTGCTAGAAGTAACTATAACACAAGACCGACCCCCTTAGCAACAACTAGACTAAAAAGCTTCTCCAAGGCTAATTACAGCCTTTTACGTGACAGCATAAATAGCTTTATAACTCCTCCTCCAACTGATGGAACACACACCTATGCTGAGTTATACACCAAAGCTTTATATAAGCACCTGTACAATTGTATTGACTCTGCCATATCTGATAGAAGCAAAGCAAGATCTTCACGGAAAAACAAACCCGCCTGGTGGACAACTGCCATTAATAGGCTATACAATAGGAGAAAGAAATTGCTGTCTAAGAGCAGGAAGGAACAGTCTCAAAATTTACAGTTGTGTACACTTACCATAAATGTAGATGTTCGAGTGTATTCACTGTTGCAGTCATAACCTGTGGGTTATCCCTGCTGTGGTAGCCCTTGGCCAGCCCAAATACCAAAGTCAATGTTTTTCTGCATCAGCTGCTGTCACCTGTAGACTGATATCAGGTCGTCAGTGCTATAAAGCAAGGCAGCTGATGCCATTACATCAGCTTTTCTTGCCCTAACCAGTCAGGAGCCCCAGGAGAAATGGCAAAGTGGTCCTGGTGGTTAACAACCACCCCAAGAAGCTTATGTCTCCCTAATGAAAGAGGATATAAGGGGAAGGAGGGAGGGAAACCAAGACTGCAATGGTGAATACACTTGAGCATCTACATTTATGGTAAGTGTACGCAACTGTACTATGTTCTTCATGTTTCATTACTGCAGTCATCACCTGTGGGAGGATTCCCAAAGGTGAAGAGAGGGGTGGCAGGATTAGTTAGAGACCTAGGCATGGATAAGGAGGCCCTGCAGTACTGCAAAGGCAAACCCTGCCCTAGCCCTAGAGAAAAGTGGAATGTGGTAATGCTTTGTAAAGGTATAGACCGAGGTCCAGGTGGCAGCTTCCAAGATGTCCCTGGTGGGAACACCTTTGAGGAATGCTGTGGGAGTAGAGGCTGCCCTAGTGGAATGGGTATGAATAGACTAAGGGGGAGGTTTCCCATGAAATCTGTAGCAGAAATGGATACAGTGTGATATCCATTTAGAGATAGTCTGCATGGAAATGGGTTTCCCCTCTGCCCCTAGGGCAAAACTGAAAAGAAGTTGGTCTGTTTTTCTGAAGGGTTTAGTATGGTCCAGGTAGTATCTGTGCTGCATGTGCATGTCCAGAGAGTGCAGAATTATTTCCCCCTTGTTTTAAGGGTTGGGGAAGAAGGTAGGGAGATGAATGGCCTGGTTGACAGTCACATTAGATACCACCTTGGGCATAAATGAGGCATTAGTCCTAAGGGAAACCCTGTCTGCATGGAAAATGATGAAGGACTCAATGGCTATCAGTGCCTGAAGTTCAGAAACCCTTCTGGCCGAGGTGATATCTAGAAAAAAAGCAGTCTTCCACGAGAGGAATTTCAGTTCTGCTGAAGCAGCAGGTTTGAAGGGAGGTAAGGTTAGTTTTTCCAAAACATAGTTAAGATCCCAGGCTGGCGTGGGAGGCCTTCTGGGAGGTCTGATATTAGAAGCCCCTCTGAGGAATTGTTTAATCAAAAGGTGAGAGAACAAGGGCTGGTCTGTATTAAACTGAGCTGAAATGGCTGAGGTGTGGATTTTAACAGAAGAGAAGGAGAGGCTACTATTTAGTAATTCCACTAGATAGTCCAGGATAAGAGGGACAGAAGGTTTTGAGGAACTGTCCCCTCTGGAATGGCACCAGGAGCAGAATCTTTTCCATTTCCCTGCGTAAGATTTTCTGGTGCTGGGCCTTCTGGCCTCTGTGATAATGTCTAGGACCTCCTTGCTTAGCAGAAGCCCCTTGCTTACCTTGGGAGTATCAGCCATGCTGATAGCTTGAGAGTCTGCAAATCTGGGTGCAGAATCTCCCCCCCCCCCCCCCGCTTGAGTCAAGAGATTTGGGATCTGGGGAAGCTGCCTGGGAGGATGTGATGTCAGGCTGCGCAGCAAGGGGTACCAATGTTGTCGGGGCAATCTGGAGCAATGAGGATGGCCCCTCCTTCTTTATATTGATGAGTACCTTGGGAAAAAGAGGCAGAGGGGGGAAAGCGTACACGAAGAGGGAGTTCCATGGGAAGGTCAAGGCATCCACCTTCCATGCCAGGTGGTGATATTCCCTGGTGCAAAATTTCTTTAGCTGATGGTTGAGGTGCATAGCAAAGAGACCCACCTCCAGATTTCCCCATACTAGAGTGACTTGCACAAAGATATTTTGTGGAGCTGCCATTCTTGGGGGTCCATTAAGTGTCTGTTTAAGTGGTCTGCCAGGGTGTTGTTGATCCCTGGTAGGTATTGGGCTATTAGGTGTAATCCCATGAAGGAGGCAGTCATCCAGAGGTTCTTGGCTAGCCTGCACAGAGGGTAAGATTGTGTCCCTCCCTATTTGTGGATGTACCACATTACTGTGGTGTTGTCTGTTTTGATAAGGAGAACTCCTGACCTGAGATGGGGCTGGAAGGATGTAAGAGACTTTTGCACTGCAATCATTTCCTTCTGGTTGATATGCAAGGGAAAGTGTTGGGCATCCCAAAGACCTTGGGTGCACCTGCCAACTAGGTGGGTGCTCCAAGAGATGTCTGAGGTATTGGTTATGATGGTCTGCCCAGTGGGGCGGTGGATGAAGGGGAGACCCTGGTTTCTGGCACAGGCCCCTGCCCATCACAGCAACTCAGCCCTTATATGGGGGATCAGAAGGAGAGAGGTCTCTAGAGGTTGTGAGTGTTGATACCAAAGGTTCCTTAGATACCACTGATGTTTCCTCATGTGTAGACTGCCCAGAGGAATCAGAAGGATGCAAGAAGCCATGTACCCCAAGGCTTGCAGAGACTTCCTTGCTGTGAGGTGACTTTGGACACCAGCTCGGTAAAGTAGAGAGGCAGGAAGCTCTGCTTTTCTGGGGCTAGGAATGCCATTTGGGTTACTGTGTCCAACAGTGGTCCCAGAAAAATGATCCTCCTGTTGGGAGTTTGCTTTGATTTCTTCTTGTTGATGGTGAATCCCATGGAAGTTAGGAGGGTTTTGACAAAGTGTAGGTCCTGGAACAGCTTTTCTTTGCTCTCTGTCTGGATGAGGCAGTCCAGATAAGGGAAAATCTGTATATTTTTCTGTTTGCAAAATGCTATGGCCGGGGCCAAACATTTGGTGAAAACCATGGGAGCAGTAGATAAGCCAAAGGGAAGAGCAGAGAACTGAAAGTGCTGTGAGCCTGCTCTGAAATACAGGAATTTCCTGCAGGACTCCCTTATGCGGATATGGAGGTATGCATCTTTTAGGTCCAGGGTCACTAACCAGGCATTTTTTTTCAGAATAGGCAGCAGCTGGTGCAGGGTTAGCATTCTGAATTTAGGGACCACCAGGCATGTATTCAGAATGGACAGATCCAGGATGGGGCACCATCTGCCCTCCTTTCTGGGAACAAGGAAAAACATAGAATAAAAGTCTTTGCCTCTTGACCTGCAGGGACAGGTTCTACTGTCCCCTGGGCTATGAGAATTTGACTTGCTTTAATGCCTCTGCCCACAGATTGGGAGGGAAGTTTGGGTACCCTCTGGGAATTGGGAGTTTGTTGAAGGTGAATTTGTATCCCTGAAAAATGATCTTTAAGACCCATTGGTTCTTGATTACAGACAGCCAATTTTCTTTGTAGACGGACAACCTTCCACTGAGCTTTTGTTTGAAAGGAGGGCAGGGGGGTAGGGAGTCATTGGGAGTTTATGCCATAGAGGGATGGCTTAGAACTCCCTGCCTTAGAGGCAGATGTGGTCTACTGTTTGGTTCTCTGTTGTCCCTGCTGTAGAGACCTGGGTGGCCTGTCCCTGTGGGGCTTAGCTTGCCCCTGTCTACTAGGAGCAGGAAAGGACCAGTGCTTACAGGGGAAAGTCCCTGGTGAATCTAGGAGGTTGACACTGAAAGAAATATTTTATTGTTTGCATAGATTTTGCTTTGTCTTCCATTTTGTTTAAGAACCTCTTCTGCTTTTTCTCCAAAAAAGTGGTCCAAAGGTGCATCAATTAATGTAGACTTGACATGATCAGGTAGAGGTTGTTCCTTCAACCATGCATGTCTCCTAATGACAGATCCTGACACTGCTACCCTGCTTGAGGCTTCTAGTGCTTCATATCCACAGTGTAAAGAGTGCCTTGCCACTTGGCAAGTAGAGTGCAGTAAATCTGCTAACTCCTTAGAAATTACACCGTCAGGAAAAGTAAAGATCATTTGCTTTAATAGTGCCAAAGTGTGCTGTTGATATTTTAACACATGGAACTGACAGTTGAGAGCTCTGATGGCTAAGGTTGCAGAGGTGCAAACTTTTTTTACCCCATCTGTCCAGAGCTCTGGCAATCTTATCAGAAGGAGTAGGGTTCTTTGCAGAGCTAGCCCTAGCTCCCTTGGGGCCCTGTGTAATGACCTCCAGGTCTGCAGCAGTACTTCTGTACAGGTATTTGTGAGTGTCTGGTACTCTGTAATACCTGTCTGGCATACTGGGAGCAGGAGGAAGGGCGTCCGAAGCTAAACTGGATTCATGGAAAAAATCATCCACCATTTCTAAAATGGGGGGATGGTAAGGGGTCTGTGCTGGGGTAGGTCTAGAAATTCTCTTAGCCTTTTCTTAGACTGAGGGAAATCCTGAGATTCCCATTGGAAATGTTCCCTGGGGGTATGGAGGGTTTCCCAAAGTAGAAGTATTCTGGTGGGGAGGCAGAAGGGATGGATTCCTCTGCATCTGAATCCTCATAAGCAGTAAGAGGCTGTTGATCCTCTTCATAATTTGAATAATCTCATTCCTCCGAATCTTGCTCTGTCAGTAGTTCAGGAGAAGGGTGTCTTTTCCTTTTAGAAGTTGTGGCTTGACTGCCCCTGATAAGGGAAATAAGATCCTCCTTAAGCATCTGGGCCTGGGGTGGAGGGGTGGGAGTAAGATGGTGGCTAGAGGTAGATTTTCTAGGGATGGCCTGGCTGTTAGGCCTAAGAGTAGTCATCGGTCTAAGGGGAACGGTAGTCGGGTGTGAAGAAGTTGGTTTCTGACTAGAATCGGTAGTGCGAAAGACCTCCTCGGAAGCTGGTGCCTGCGTAGTGGCTCTGGACCCAACCGAGGAAGAGACTGCCAAAGGCTCTGAAGACGAAGAAGATTTCTGAGGCATACCAGACTCTGAAAGGGTCTCGGTAGAGGCCTGTGTAGCAATCGCATCGGGCATCAGGGGCTGTGAAAGTGCCTCACTGAATTCCAGAGAACTGATGACCTGCTTAGCGGAAGAGTCTTTGGAAGGCTTAGCCTTGTGAGGTCTGTCTCTGTCTTTATCCCTACACCTTTTAGGAGGCTCTACAGATTGTTGGCTGATCGACGCCATATGAGAAGATGGAGGACAAAAATACCTGTCTACAAAAAGAGCTCTACGAGAAATGGTTCTAGCGTTAAAGAGGGCACAGGACTGGCAATGGGTGATGTCGTGGTCTGGGCCTAAACAAGTGACAGTATGAATGGAAGTCTTGGTGTGGGATCTGCTTTCTACAGGTGAGACAATTGTTAACTTTTTTGGACATCGTTAGTGCAAGAAAAAGATATCCTCAATGGGGTATTTAGCTTTAAACGTTTTCAGCTGTGATCTGAACTCTGGTAGCAACCAACCAGCACACTTATGAACTGCTTCTGCTATGGGCTCCACGGCAAGAAAGACTAGTGTAATGGCGTCAGCTGTCTTGCTTTATAGCACTGACGACCTGACATCAGTCTACAGGTGACAGCAGCTGACGCAGAAAAACATTGACTCTGGTATTTGGCTGGCCGAGGGATACTACAGCAGGGATAACCTACAGGTGATGACTGCAACAGTGAAACATGAAGAACATCTGGAAACACTCCCTCCTCAACTTAAACTAGCAAATAAGACTCCTAGTGAAGTCCTCCAAAGCTACCTATGAAGCCAAATTAGCTTCCTTAACTAAGGATAACCACAAGGCATTCTTTAGTTACATCCATAACCTCAAAGGTAAGGCCCAGATTTGCACTGAACTCATAGTTAATGGCACTACATATATAAAACCTGTGGATACAGCAAACCTGCTGGCTGACAGGTTCAGTGAAAATTTCACTCCCCTGTCCCCGTCACATATACCCCAAAGCATCTCAAACACCTGTTCCTCCACCTAATATCTCTGAAGAGAAGGTCTTAAATGTCCTTTCCAAGGCCAAAAACACAGCCTGTATGGGACCAGGCAACATTTCAGGCTGTGTTCTACATGAGCTAAAACAGGAATTAGCATCACCATTGAGCACACTTTTCAACTGCATCCTAAGCAATGGCTTCATCCCAGTGGAATGGAAAACAGCTACTGTCATCCCTTTGCACAAAGGGGGTGCATCCACAGACCCCAGGAACTATACATCCATTAGCCTGACCAGCCTTATCTGCAAGGCCATGGAACGAATCATCGTGGACCTTATTAACAATAATATAGAAAATCTGCAAATGCTCCCTTTGTTATGTTCATTTGCAAACACCTGCAGCAATTGGATAGACCACAAATGTTCTTTACAAAGAAAATTCAAGGTCTTCAAGATCTGTCTTATGCAGACAGACTGAAATCATTGTCACTTTACTCTGTGTCATACAGACTGCTCAAAGGCGACCTGTGCCTTGCATATACAGCAATCTCTGACCCAACATTGAGGGAAATGCTGCACACTCGCAAGTCAAATGGCAAATGGGTCACTCACTCAAAGGACCTTAACCTGGTATGTGACATCAACAAAACTTGCTGGAGAGACAGATTTGTCTCACGGAGGTTGCCACACCTTTGGAACAAGCTTCCTTTTGATATTAAATAAAGTTCTTCTTTGGCCCTATTTAAGCGCAGTTTGGATGATTGGATGAATAACTAGAAATTCACACCAGGGGTTCCACCTGTGTCCATCTTGAACAGGGGCAATAGGTGCTAATTTTAGTGTCTGCTTGAACCAAACACCCTTGGGAACACAGGTTGAACTTGGCTAGGCTTGTAAGGGCCCTAGGGCCATTAGCCTAGTAACCTCCTATTATCCTATAATCCCTTTCCTAATAAATACATACAAGTGTTCATTAATTTATCCCTGTTAAATTTATCTAAGTCTTTTGTGTTTCTAATACCATGATGGGAATGGACCCCATTCCTAAGTCAAAATATGTTTTAATCTTTGATGTTAGTCAAACGTTCTCTTTTAGCACTCTCAATGTGCCCAGAACTGAGTCCTTCTGTAATTCATATGGCATTACATGTATCAGTAGCATATCTAAATACATCTGCATATTTTTTTTATGAGAGCAGTTAGTCCTGTTGCTATTGGAATGGTCTAGCTATCCTTCTTCCCCATTGCCCTCATTTCTGCCTGCAAATCCTGATATTTTATGACTTTGTATCTCTCTGAATGTAAGACACTGCAGTCCTTGGGTGTAGCAATTTCAGTGATCAATGGCATCTGTCTTCTTTTTATGGACTACTATATCTGTTTTTCTCACATCTGTTTTTTGAACAGTTGGTAATGAGTGATCCCATATGATATAAATGTTATCATTCTCTATAATACTTTGTGGCTCATGTTTCCAATGCTTCTCAGCTACTTCAATATTGTATTGCTTGCACGATCCCAATGCAACACTCATGCCACATTATTATGTCTTTCGGTATGAAGTCTTCTGGCATTAGTATATCACATTCAGCAACAAGATGTGTGACTGTTTCCAGTTGTGTTTTACAGAACATGCACTTGTCTGTTTCTCCCACACGTTCAATGGACTTTGCAAACCGACATGTATGTAGTCCACTATCCTGGGCCGCCAATATTAATCTTTCATCTTTTGGTTTAAATTCACCTCTCTTTTGCTATTCTTGCATCAGAGCCTAATCAACATGAGATTTCTTCAGGAATTTTCTGCACTTGCAACTATATTTATGCCATTTACACATTTCTTGCTTTCTCATCTGATCCTTCTGCTTATATTATTTTTTTTGGCACATTCAGCTGCTGTCTGATTTTTGCCTACTTCTGGTTTGAGTTTCATTCCTACTTGACACCATTAAGCAGGGGAACCATCTTTGACTTGTTTTCTTCATGTTTTAAAACTTTCACTATGTTTGGATCTGGTGATGTGAGCAGATATGTATGCAGTCTTACAATTGTAGAGCTATACATGCAATCAGTTTTGAGGAGATCCATTCCTCAAATGTTTGTTTTTATTTATTGAATTCAGTCCTTGCTGATTTGTGAGAAAACCATACATTTTATGAGGAACAGACCAAAAATATGAGGCTAAAATCTGGACATTCTGCAAAAATCTGGAAAGTTGAGAGGTATGGCAGTCAATCACCCCAAAACAGAAAGGCAGAACAGGAAGAGCAAACTGGTTAATAGATGCCAGGACTGTTTTCAGAATTAATTTTAGTTTTCTAAAATATTCCTTACTGAGTTTTATTAGCATTTGTTCATGTTTTATTGTTGATCCTTTATCGATTCCCAAATATTTAAACATTCCCTCCTGCTCAGTTTCTTTTGGGTCACATTCCTGTCCCAAACTAATATTTTCTTGGTGCTGCAGCCTTCCTGCTTTAAAGATTGCTTTTGCTCATTTACCAAGAGTAAATGACATTCTTGTATTATCTGAGAAAGTTCTGACCACTTGTAGTTGTGCTTTCAGCTCCTCATCTAATGAAATATACAGCTTTAAATCATCCACAAAATGAAGATGAGATGTCTTTACACATTGTTATTTTCTGCTAAGAGATGAAGAGATGAAAATTTGCCTGAACAAGTCACAAACAGACTTACAATCAGGTCATCTCAATCTCACATTTTAATTTACAGAAATATTTAATTTAACTTTTGCATTACAATATCTTTGATTTACAAAGTACAGTTTTGTACCTACCATAAATGTAGATGTTCGAGTGTTCACCCTGCTGCAGTCATCACACTTGGGTTATCCTGCCATCAGGCGGTCCCGCAGTCGGCCTGAGTTCCAAAGTCTTGGTCCGGCGTCAGTTGCGGTCGCTTCTTCCCTGACGTCAGTGCGCCAGGGGTATATAAGAGGCATCCAAAGCCATTTTCTTCAGTTTTTCTTGCCCCAGATGTCAGGTGCCCCCAATAGGTAGGCAAAATATATATTACTATATAAAAATGTACATATAAAAATAAAACAATACCTTCAGGCACAAGCAAATACACCACAGAGGTTGTATAGGATAGAATGGTATAGATAAGTCAAGCTAGTTCAGAGGTGATGGAGAGAGGTAGCCTGGACTGCAGCAGGGTGAACACTCGAACATCTACATTTATGGTAGGTACAAAACTGTACTATGTTCATCGTGTTACCCTGCTGCAGTCATCACACTTGGGTTGAATCCCAAAGCTAAGGATGGGTGGAGGAGTTAAACAGGATTAGAAGAAGCTAGTAGGCCCTGCAAAAGTGCAGTGGCAAAACCAGCTCTAGTCTTAGAGTAAAGAGGTAAGTGACAGTGTTTGGTGAAGGTGTGCACTGAACTTCAAGTTGCAGCTTCCAGAATATCCTTGGTTGGCACCCCCCTGAGAAAGGCTGCTGAAATAGATGTAGCCCTGGTGCAGTGGGACCTAATGTTAGCAGGTACCGGTTTCCCATGATGCGTGTAGCAGAAACATATGCAATGTCCTATCCATTTAGAAATGGTCTGTTTTGAGATAGCTTTTCCTTGTGATCCTGCAGCATAGGCTACAAAGAGCTGGTCAGATTATCTGAAAGCCTTAGTTTTATCCAAGTAGTAACGTAACTATCTGTGAATGTCCAAAGAGTGCAGGAGTCTTTCTCCTTTGTTCTGGGGATTTGGGAAAAAGGTGGGCAAATGAATGGTTTGGTTTAGGGCCACACTGGATACCACCTTTGGCATAAAGGAAGGGTTAGTTCATAGAGAGACTCTGTCTTGATGAAAAATGAGGAAAGGCTCCACTGCCATTAGTGCCTGTAGCTCTGAGACTCTTCTAGCTGAAGTTATTGCTAGTAGCAGGGCAGTCTTCCATGAAAGAAATTTTAAATCAGCTGTAAAAGCTGGTTCAAAGGGCGGCAGTGTAAGCTTTTCCAGAACAAAGTTGAGATCCCAAGTAGGTGTTGGTGCTCTCCTGGGTGGTCTTATTTTCTTAGCCCCTCTGAGGTACTGTCGTAGGAGTGGATGTGAAAATAAAGGAGGATCCTTGTTGTAATGAGCTGAAATTGCTGAGGCGTGGATCTTAACAGATGAAAAGGAAAGTCCTTTGTGCAACACCTCAGTTAAATATTGTAGAATCTGAGGAATGTTTGGATCAAGGGGATTTTGGCCTTTAGCCTGGTTCCAGGCGCAAAATCTTTTCCATTTGTCTGAATAGGTTTTCCTGGTGCTGGGCCTCCTGGCCTCCAGAATGACATCCATAACAGCTTTGGATAGAGGTGTTGGCTGGTTGTTTAAGTAATTTGCCATGCAGTCAGGTTTAAAGTCTTGAGCTGGCTGTGTAGAATCTCATTGTCTCGCTGGGTTAGCTGGTGAGGAATTTGTGGAAAAATCCATGGTGGGCCGTGTGCCATGTTCCTTAGAATTGGATACCAGTGCTAGCGTGGCCAGTCTGGTGCAATGAGTATCATTTGTGGCCTCTCTAATCTGACTTTCAGCAGTACCTTTGCTAGAAGAGGCAGTGGAGGAAAGGCATACACTGTTAATGTTTTCCAACTGAGTGAGAGGGCGTCCACTTTCCAAGCTTGTGGGTGGAATGTCCTTGTGCAAAATTTTTGAAGTTGGTAGTTTTGGGGGTTGGCAAACAGATCTATGTCTGGGCGTCCCCATTTTTGAGTTATCATTGCAGATACTTGTGGATCTAGTTTCCACTCTTGGGGATCCATGATGTTTCTGCTTAGGTCGTCTGCCAATGTGTTTTTCTTTCCTGGCAGGAATTGTGCTTGTAGTTGAACTTGGTAAGACAGTACTGTGTTCCACAAGGTCATTGCTTGCCTGCATAGAGGGTAGGAATGTGTGCCCCCTTGCTTGTTTATCTACCACATTACTGTGGTATTGTCCGTCTTTATTATTAGTTGTCCTGGGTGTAAGAGGTCCTTGAAAGCTGTTAGGGCATTCTGTACTGCTAGCATTTCTTTTTGATTGATATGCAGATGCCTTTGATCTGTAGTCCATTTGCCCTGAATGCACTGTCGTGCCATGTGTGCTCCCCAGGCATAGTCCGATGCATCTGTTGTCATAGTTTGCCTGGCTGTGGGTAAGGTGAAAAGCTGACCCTTGTTGAGGTGACATGCCTGTGCCCACCATAGAAACTCCTGTTGTAGGCAGGGAATGAGTGGTATCATTGTTTCCAAGCTGTGGATGTGCTGAGTCCATATGCTTTTCAGGTACCATTGTAATTTCCTCATATGCAGTTTTTCAAATGGTATTAGTAGTATGCAAGATGCCATGAATCCCAAGGCCTGCAGAATTTTTCTTGCAGGGAGTTGGGTCTTTGTTGCCATTATTTTGAAGTATTGAATCAGCTGTTGTTGCTTGTTTGGCATGAGATAAGCCATCTGGGCCATTGTATTCAAGCTGACACCCAGGAATATTATGTCTTGTGAGGACACTAGTTTAGATTTCTTTTTGTTTACTGTGTACCCTAGGCAACATAGAAGATGTTTGACAAATGCCAGATGCTTTAAAAGAATGTCCTTGCTTTCTGCTTGAATAAGGCAGTCGTCCAGGTATGGGTATATTTGAATTCCTCTTTGTCTGCAGTATGCAATTACTGGTGCCAGGCATTTTGTGAAGACCCTGGGCGCAGTAAATAAGCCAAAGGGCAGTGCAGAGAATTGATAATGGGTTGAACCTGCAATGAAGCGGAGGTATCTTCTGCAATTTTGTCTGATAGGGACATGCAGGTATGCCTCCTTGAGGTCCAACGTTACTAGCCAAGCATTCTTGCCCAGCATGGGAAGAGGCTGCTGTAGTGTTAGCATCTTGAATTTTGGTACTTGCAGATAGGTGTTCAGAACTGAAAGATCCAGAATGGGTCTCCATGCTTTGTCCTTTCTTGGGACTAGAAAGAGTCTTGAGTAAAATCCTTGTCCTTGCTCCTGTGTAGGTACCTGTTGAATGGCTCTCATGTCCATGAGAGCTGTAATTTGTTTTTGTGCCTCTGCCCATTGATTTGTTGTCAGGTTTGGCATTCCTTTTATCCTTGGCAAGGTATGAAAGTGGAATCTGTATCCTTGTGAGACAATGTTTAGGACCCATTTGTCTTTTGTGATGATGTGCCAGTTGTCTGCAAAAAGTGCTAATTTTCCTCCCAAGGGAGCTGCCAAGAGAGATTTGCTTGGTAGTTTGAGGGTTGAGTCATTGTGTTTGTCTTCTGCTAGCTTGGGGCCTGTCTTCTCCACCTTTCTGGGTAGCAGTACCCCATTGGCGAGGTTTGTAAGGGCCTTGTGACTGACCTCTGCCCCTTGGGCATCTGTATTTGCCCCTCTGTGATCTGTCAGAAGCTGGAAAGGACCAGTTTTTTGTTGGCCAATTTCTGCTGAAACGAGGGGGTTGTACCTGTAAAAAATCCTTGACCATCTGCATAGACTTTGCCTTATCCTCCATTTTCTTTAAAACCTCTTCTGCTTTGACACCAAATAATACATCCTGCTGTAAAGGTGCATCCAATAATTTTGCTTTAACATGATCAGGTAGGGTTTGTTCTTTTAACCAAGCATGTCTATGTATGACAGACCCAGTAACAGCTGCTCTACAGGAAGCTTCCAATGAATCAAATCCACATTGTAAAGTATGTTTGCCCACCTGTTCAGCTGCATGCAACAGATCCTGCATTTCATTTAATTCAGACTGTTCAGAATGTGTGCTCATTTTTTGTTTTAATTGAGACATTAGGAATTGCTGATATTTCAGCATGTGAAACTGACAATTTAATGCTCTCATAGCCAGAGCAGCTGAGGTGTATATCTTCTTTCCCCATCTATCTAGGGCTCTGGAATCCCTTTCAGAGGGCACAGGATTTTTAGCCATAGAAGCTTTAGCCCCTTTGGGACCCTGGGAAATTGTTTCTGGGTCAGCCACAGGGCTTTTATAAAGGAATTTGTGTGAGTCAGGTACTCTGTAGTATCTGTCTGGTTTGGCTGGAGCAGGAGGTAGAGAGTCTGGATTTAGACTAGATTCCAAGTAAACATCATCCACAATGTCTAAAACTGGAGGGATAGCAAGTGGTCTGTGTTGGGGTAGTAAAAGGAACTCTCGGAGCCTTTTCTTAGAATCAGAGTAGTCCTGGCCTTCCCAGTGGAAATGTTCCCTCATGGTATGTAAAGTTTCCCCAAAGGAGTAGTCTTCAGGGGGAGATGCTGAGGGAATAGAGTCTTCAGCATCAGAGTCTTCATAAGGGGGAAAAGTGTAATCCTGTTCCTCAAAGAATCTGAGGAAATTGAAACCTGGTCAGAGGAAGCATAATCCTCCTCTTGTCTTGGTCTTTTATCTGGAGGGGGATGGAAACCCCTGATTAGGGTAATCAAATCTTCAGTCATCTTAAGCATCTGTTTCTTAGGCATGGGGCCTTGAACTGGAGACTGACGTGCAGTCTTTTTTGGTTTTAATGGAGTTTTAAGCTTAGCATAAGATTTAATGGTGAGTGTAGTCGGTCTGAAGACACCTTCTGCAACTGAAGGTGTTTGTACTGCACCGGGATCTCTTTCTGCTCCGGTGTCGGAAGGGCCTAATGAAGATGGCTGTGATGGCCTAGTACACTCCGCTTTAGAATCCAAAGCTGTCTGGGGTTCCAATTCTGCGGTCGTCAGGGGCTGCATAGGCACCTCACTGAAAACCGGAGAACCGGCGACAGGCCCAGCAGAGGCCTCGGAGTCTGGCTTGTTCCTAGGCTGCCAGTCCTTATCCTTGTGTTTTTTATGCATGCCGGTCATGGGCTGCTCCGACGACATGATATAATTAAATTTCCTACCAAAGTAATGTTGTGCAAAGTCAAAACGGCGTTTGATAGTTTGTTTATTAAACCTAGCACAAAACCGACAACCTGTGACATCGTGGTCTGGGCCTAGGCAAGGAATACCATAAGAATGGAAGTCCTTATGAGGTATTTGCTTCCCACAAGAAATGCAATTATTAACTTTTTCTGAATTGGACTGAGGCAAGAAAAGGTTCCCCAATGGGGTACTTAGCTTTATTGAAGACTTCGGACTGAAATTCGATTTGAAAATCTCAGGTGTCGGCCGACCAGCACTTGCAAACTGCTTCTGCTTCGGGCACCACGCGGCAAGAAAGACTGGAGAAAATGGCATCGGATGCCTCTTATATACCCCTGGCGCACTGACATCAGGGAAGAAGTGACAGCAACCGACGCCGGACCAAGACTTTGGAACTCAGGCTGACTGCGGGACCGCCTGATGGCAGGATAACCGAAGTGTGATGACTGCAGCAGTGTAACACGATGAACATCATGAATATGGACAGACCTGTACAGGACCAAGGTTTCATACATCTTATAATATTAACGTCTAGTAACTCAAGATGATTTTTTAATAAATCTACCTCTATTTTTTGTGAAATCTTTCTCAGTTATAGTCCAAGCAGAATAATTACTGACGACCATAGTATTGATTAAAATTAAGTCCCATAATTCTACAGGCAAGTAACTTTTTACTTGGAGTTAGTTTGGCTAACAGAAGATGAGTTAAAATAAATTATGGCACAATTTCAGATTTACCTTTATATCGTTAATGTTGTTTGTAACCCAGCCACTGGGGATGCACAAGCCAGTGCATGTCTTTGTGCCGGTCCCAAGCCCGGATAAATGGGGAGGGTTGTGTCAGGAAGGGCATCTGGCGTAAAACTTCGCCAAATCATTTCATGCAATCACCAGTAAATATTTCCATACTGGATCGGTCGAGGCCCGGGTTAACAATGACCACCACCAGTAATATTAGCCAACAGTGTGCTGGTGGAAATTGGGCTACTGTTGGCTGAAGGAAGAGAAGAGGCGGAAGGAATGGCTGAAGGCAGGAAGAGTGGAGAATGGCTAGGACTGTGGTAGTGAGGGTCGGAACTTTGAATGTTGGCAGTATGACTGGTATAGGGACAGAGCTAGCTGATATGATGGACAGAAGGAAGGTTGGTATATTGTGTGTGCAGGAGACCAGATGGAAGGGGAGTAAGGCTAGGTGTATTGGAGGTGGGTTCAAATTGTTTTATCATGGTGTGGATGGGAGGAGAAATGACGTAGGAGTTATTCTGAAGGAAAAGTATGCTAAGGGTGTTTTGGAGGTGAAAAAGAGTGTCAGATAGAGTGATGTTTATGAAGCTAGAAATTGATGGTGTAATGATGAATGTTGTTAGTGCATATGCTCCACAAGCTGGGTGTGCAATGGATGAGAAAGAAAAATTTTGGAGTGAATTGGATGAATTAGTGATGACTGTACCCAAGGGTGAGAGAGTGGTGATTGGAGCAGATTTAAATGGGCATGTTGGTGAAGGGAACAGAGGGGATGAGGAAGTGATGGGTAGGTATGGTGTTAAACAAAGGAATGCAGAAGGTCAGATGGTAGTGGATTTTGCGAAAAGGATGGACATGGCTGTGGTGATTACATATTTTAACAAGAGGGAGGAGCATAGGGTGACATACAAGAGTGGAGGAAGATGCACACAGGTGGATTATATCTTATGTAGGAGGGCCAGTCTGAAGGAGATTGGAGACTGTAAAGTGGTGACTGGAGAAAGTGTAGTTAGGCAGCATAGGATAGTGGTTTATAGGATGACGGTGATCAAGAGGAGGAGGAGGAGGAGTGTGAGGGCAGCACCAAGGATCAAATGGTGGAAATTGAAAAAGGGTAATTGTGAGGTGGAGTTCAGGGAAGAGTTAAGACAGGCACTGTGTTGCAGTGAAGAGTTACCAAATAGCTGGGTAACTACAGCAGAGATAGTAAGGGAGACGGCTAGAAAGGTGCTTGGTATCACATCGGGACAGAGGAAGGACGACAAGGAGACATGGTGGTGGAATGAGGAAGTACAGAAGAGTTTACAGGCAAAGAGGTTGGCAAAGAAGAAGTGGGATTGTCAGAGAGATGAAGAAAGTAGACAGGAGTATCAGGAGGTGAGGTGCATGGCAAAGAGAGAGGTTTCAAAGGCTAAGGATAAGACATATGAAGAGTTGTATGAAAGGTTGGACACT
This sequence comes from Protopterus annectens, assembly GCF_019279795.1. Classification (NCBI taxonomy): domain Eukaryota; kingdom Metazoa; phylum Chordata; order Ceratodontiformes; family Protopteridae; genus Protopterus; species Protopterus annectens. The sequence goes on from NC_056745.1 coordinate 291,864,480, forward strand.
TAGGAGGGAGAAAAGGACCTGTACCAATTGGCTAGACAGAGGAACCGAGCTAGGAAAGATGTGCAGCAGGTAAAAGTGATAAAGGATAATGAGGGAAACATACTCACAAGTGAGGAGAGTGTGTTGAGGAGATGGAAAGAGTACTTTGAGGGGTTGATGAATGAAGAGAATGAGAGGGAGAGAAGGTTGGATGATGTGCGGATAGTGAATCATGAAGTACAATGGATTAGCAAGGAGGAAGTAATGATAGCTATGACGAGAATGAAGAATGTAAAGACTGTTGGCCCAGATGACATACCTGTGGAAGCATAGAGGTGTTTAGATGAAATGGCAGTGGAGTTTTTAACCAGATTGTTTAATGAAATCTTAGAAAGTGAGAGGATGCCTGAGGAATGGAGAAAAAGTGTTTTGGTACTGATTTTTAAGAATAAGGGTGATGTGCAGAGCTGTAGTAACTACACGGGGATTAAATTAATCAGTCACAGCATGAAGTTATGGGAAAGAGTAGTGGAAGCTAGGTTAAGAAGGGACGTGATGATTAGTGATCAGCAGTATGGTTTCATGCCGGGAAAGAGCACTACAGATGCGATGTTTGCCCTGAGAGTGTTGATGGAGAAGTACAGAGAATGTCAGAAGGAGTTGCATTGTGTTTTTGTAGACTTAGAGAAAGCATATGACAGGGTGCCTAGAGAGGAGTTGTGGTATTGTATGAGGAAGTCAGGAGTGTCAGAGAAGTATGTAAGAGTGGTACAGGATATGTACAAGGGTAGTGTGACAGCGATGAGGTCTGCGGTGGGAGTGACTGATGCATTTAAGGTTGAGGTGAGGTTACATCAAGGATCAGCTCTGAGCCCTTTCTTATTTGCAATGGTGATAGACAGGTTGACAGATGAGATCAGACAGGAGTCCCCATGGACTATGATGTTTGCAGATGACATTGTGATCTGTAGTGAGAGTAGAGAACAGGCGGAGGAGACCCTGAAGAGATGGAAATATGCTCTAGAGAGAAGAGGAATGAAGGTCAGCAGGACTAAGACAGAATATATGTGTGTGAATGAGAGGGATGATAGAGGAATGGTGAGGATGCAAGGAGTAGAGGTGGTGAAGATGGATGAGCTTAAATACTTGGGGTCAATAGTTCAGAGTAACAGTGAGTGTGGAAGAGAGGTGAAGAAGAGAGTACAGGCAGGATGGAGTGGGTGGAGAAGAGTGTCAGGAGTGATTTGTGACAGATGAGTACCTGTAAGAGTGAAAGGGAAGGTCTACAAGAGGGTAGTGAGACCAGCTATGTTATATGGGTTGGAGACAGTGGCATTGACAAAAAGGCAGGAGTTTGAGCTGGATGTGGCAGAGTTAAAGTTGTTAAGATTTGCACTGGGTGTGACGAGGCTGGACAGCATTAGGAATAAGTATATTAGAGGGTCAGCCCAGGTTGGATCGTTTGGAGACAAAGCCTGAGGAGGGATGCTGAGTATATTGGGAAAAAGGTGCTAAGGATGAAGCTACCAGGTAACAGGAAAAGAGGGAGGCCTAAGATAAGGTTTATGGATGTGGTGACAGAGGACATGCAGGTGGTTGGTGTGACAGAGCAAGATGCAGAGGACAGGAAGAAAAAGAAACAGGTGATCCGCTGTGGCGACCTCTAACGGGAACAGCCGAAAGAAGATGATGATCATCATCATTAAAGTTGTTTGTGCAACGATGTTAGAGAGCTGTAAGTTGGTTTACTGCATCTTTCTACATAAGAAACTCAAACACATGTGAATATGCACAAAATATGATAAATGGCAACATAATCACTGGAAAAAATAAAACAATAAAGTTTCATAGTTATCTCCACTTTCCTGGTCTGCCCCTAACTGCTGACAGTCACATTTTTGGATGCACTTGTTGCCATCTTGTCATTTTCTCATGTTATTGAATACCTTTTGTCATTAGCACAGAGCATGCTAGGACTTCATTTCTTCCCTCAAATTCATGTGTGGTTAGAGGATGCTATATAAAACATCTAAAACTTTTCAAAGTACAGATATAACTCAGATGGTAACTGTATGTAAGTTTTTTCTTGCAGTATGTATGCTTTACTATTAAAATATTGGTAAATGGAGCTGCATTTAAATTTCAAAAGCAGTTCTTGATCTTATCACTAGGGGGTAGCATTGTTCAAGAGTCAAAGTTTGACCTCACTAGCAAGTAGCTGGGCTGTGAGCACAAGTTGTCTGAAACAGTCATAAATAAAGCATTGCTGCTTTTAAATCTTTATTAATGTAACAGGACACTGACATACTAATTAATGTTTATTTCTGGAACAATGTTAGTCGTTTGGGATCCACACCATTACAAACAGATCATAGGATCTAAAGTCTTAATTTACTTGAGTTTTGGTCAAATGAATGATAAAATTAGGAAGAAAATCAATGAAAAATCCAATGGATAAATAAGACTGCATATATATATATATATATATATATATATATATATATATATATATATATATATATATATATATATGTGTGTATATGTTAATGCATATTGTTAATCTGGCAATGAATAAATAACTCAGTAATACATATTACTAGGAACACTGAAGTAAAAATACATATTCTTTTTTCCTAATAGAATTACTTCTTTCTAGACCCTTCCAAAGCCTCTAGAAATAAGATTAAGTCTCAGCAAAAATCAGGCCACTCAGCCACCTCATGCATTACCTATCATAAAGATTCACCTAAGAAAAAACATGCAAAACTTACCACTTTGAACCACAACAGCAACAGAAATGTTTACATGATAGATTACTTTTTGTCAGGCACACTGGCTCATCACTTAGAATGCTGGACAAGGAGAGGGCTAAAGTGAGTTGTCTTTCAGGTGTCAGGACTTTTGACATTACAAAGCCCTTAAAAGATCTTAACTCCAGACAAACATGATAATGACATGGTAGTGGTACATGCAGGAGTAAATTAATTGAGATACAAACCCCCAGGGGACAGGCATGCAGAGAGAGATGTCAGACCTTTCCATGCATGTTACAAATGCAGTTAAGACACTGATCCATAGTAGAATACTTCCTTCACTCAAATTTATGACTAAATATAAAGAAAATACAACTGGTTTCAATAAAAGATTAAACAGACAGTGCCATCCCAGGGGCATCCAGTATATAATAGCATTGCATGAGATGCTCTGCGGTCCATCTTGGTTTGCTAAGGGTGGCCTGCACCTCTTGTTCAAAGGCTTTCACATATATTGGCTAAAAGTTTTTTGCTGCACCAGTGCCTTTTCTAGGCAGAGACCAGCTGAAGGACATTCCAATATAAGTAACATATTAATTGTGAAAGTGGATCACAGAAGGGTGGATCTCCTCACCACCAAAAGTGTAAACAATAAATTGTTTGATCTTAGGGACTCCTGCATTTAGAAAACATCCATGCCTGCAAAGTTACTGAGACTTGGTTTAAATGTAAAGAGAACACCCCACCCCTCTACAACAGGGTTTATGCTTTTCATGTCTTCAGCCCCAGTGTCAACTGTGATTGAGTCTCCATGTTTGTCAGGGAACACATTCCCTAGGGATTTGCCTAGAGGTAATTGCAAACTTCATTGAAGTACAGATCACCCTAGATAGAATTAATTATCAATTAATAGTTTGCTGCAAAACATGTTCTTTGTCCCTGATGACCATATAAGAGTCCTCAGTGTTATAAATGATACCACTATTAGAAAAAAACAAAGACATAAAAAAAAAAAAAAAACATTACTTTTGGTTACTTTAATTATGGTTCAATAAAATGGTACCTCCAATACAGGATATGAAAAAAAATTCTAAACTTTATAAACAAATTGCAGCAGTTTATAAACCTACTAGAGAACAGAGTATTTTTCTTTTTTTAACCATTTAGGACATTATTTTAGTGGCCCAACTCCCAGTGCCTCACACAGGGTCTATCAGTTTGTCTCCTACCTCCCCCCAGACATACTCCAGTATCTCTGGGGCCAGTCATGGAATCTAAGGGTGTCCTGGGAGCTATGTCATCTTTGCTTCCAACCTGACATGTTTGTTTATTAGATGTCCTTCCCAGTCCCTGCCTGACCTCCCTTGCTTGTTGAGGCATACAAAGGTAACTCCCCTCTTTGGTGCACACCTCCTCTAAGGGAGAATTATCAAAAAATGCCCTCCCACCCGAAACAGGCAGCACCCTCCCTCCCTTTCGCTCTGTCAGTCACATGAGCTGCTAATCGAACCCAAGTCAAATGGGCTGTAGTTAGAGCTTTAGCCCTGTCTCTCTCTCTGTATATATATATATATATATATATATATATATATATATATATATATATATATATATATATATATATATATATATAGATATGGGCGTCTATATTAGTACACCAAACATTCAAAATTTTGAGTGTTCTAATATCGAACCCTATTAATCGAAAATTTAAAACATCGAACATACAGAACAGCATATTTTTTTCTAGGGAAAAAAATTGCTGTTCCAAAACACATACACACAACACAAGCACACCAAACAAACAGCAATCCATACACATACACCTAAACTCTTACACCTAACCCTACACTAAACTATACATACACCACCAACTATCCACTTACCTTAACCCAAACCCTAACCCTAAGGTCTGTCACTATAGCACAGTCACTTAACCCGTGCCCTAACCCTAAGTCATCTACCCCGCCCTAACCCTCACGTCCACACAATCGCACATTTACCTGAACCCGACCCGTAACTTTCCACCACAGCGCTGAAAATACCGAAGCAACAGAAACGGACAACTGAATTCTTTCCCTAGGAAAAAATTTGGTTTTCTGTTTCTTCGATATTTTCAGCGTTCGCTGAAAACTGGTTGATATTAGAACACTTGAAATTTTGAAAGTTCGGTGTTAATACAGACCCTAGATATAGATTCACTTCAGAATCCCAAATTTCCGAAACATCAAATTTCATATGATCAAGACCATATGATCGATGTTTTGGAATACTGAGATTCCAAAACAAATCCAAAATAAAAAAGAAACATCTTTTTAAATGTTTCTGCTCACCCTCGCTACTTAAATATGCCAACTCCGAAATCACACTACAGCGAGGAAAAGGGAAATCTGCCATTCTACACTGTATGCAGATCTCCGTTCAGATTTGAAGTCCTAAAGCTTTGATCATATGGTCTCGACCATATGAATTTTGAAGTTTTAGGATTTCGAGAGTCTGAAGGGAACCTATATATATATATATATATATATATATATATATATATATATATATATATGGATCTACCTGACAACATCGACAAGTCAGAACACCGACAACAACTTCACCGACACCACATAATCGACAGTTCACAAACACGACACCCATACACTCGACACATCATAACAACAAACAAAACAAATCCCCTGTCCAAAACCCACACACACAACACAAGCACACCAAAATCCTTACAAACCAACACTAACCCTTACATACACAACTATCTGCAACCCTAACCGAAACCCTAACCCTAAGGTCCGTCACTATCGCACACTCACCTAACCCGCTAACCTAACTCACTTAACCCGCCCTAACCCAAAAATATCACTACTGCACCCTTACCTAACCCGCTAACCCTAACTCACTTATCCCACCCTATCCCTACAGACCATCAACATCGCACACTTACCTTACTCGCACCCTAACGTCCGTCACTACCGCATACTTACACATCCTTTCCCCATCTCAGTGTTCTCAGCGTCGGTGTTTTCCTCCGTCGGACTTGTCGATCTTCTGAGTCGTTGTCGGTGTTCTGACTTGTCGATGTTGTCAGGTAGATCCATATATATATATATATATATATATATATATATATATATATATATATATATATAATCAAAGTGGCCATGGACACAGCATACTTGACCTGATTTTTATAAGTTTGAAAGAGTGGTTCATTACTCCTCTGCTAGCTCCTTCCCCAATGAAGTTGAACCACAAACTTGTGTTATTTTCCTTTAATATGCCACTATAGCAAGTCCCTCCGAATTTGAAGACTACAAAATTGCTAATCTCAGCCTAGTCTATGATGAAATATCAAATTTAATTTATGACTGCACAACCCTTGAACTTGATACAATAGTAAACTTCCCTTAGGAACTGTGCACTCATTTAGGAAAAATGCATAGCCAAGTATTATGGGGAATTCAAAAATAAACTATCCTGATAGTCCACCACCACAAATAAAGTCTATAATAAAGAAAATCCATAAATGACATGTAGAAGAGCCAAAACTCCTCTTTCACGGAAGATATCAAAAACATAAAAAAAAAAACTGAAAGACACCATCAGTTACACTAAAGGAGCCCATAAACTTAGGTTGGCCTCTGACACCAAAACTAATTGCAAATCTTTAACTATTTTAAAAAAACCTAAGAAAGAATACCCTATACTGCTCTGAACCTATTCATAAGGATAGCTCCTATTCTGACCCAACAGACACTGTCAATACCCTTAGAAACAAATTTAGTAACAACTTCAGTCCCAAAAATTCTATCCAAAGCTCTGAAATACTTGAATCCCTTTGTTCCCCAATTATCTCTAAAGATTGTTTATTAAATGTACTAATCAAGATCAAAAATTCTCGCTCCGTGTGAGCTAACAATATTCTTGGTTGATTAATAGTGTTAAACATGCACTCGCAAACCCACTCATCTGTTTAACCTAAGATTAGCTACTGATTTCACCCGTGATGAGTAGCACACTGCAGTGGTGATACCTCGTCATAAGGGTGACCTTACAACTGATTCAGGTAATTACAACATATTAGTCTTACAAGCCTCAGCTGCAAAGCTATGGACTGTATAATAACTGATCTCATAAACTATGATATGAGGAATATTATTAGATTTTACTCACAGCGGTTTGGCTTTCTGAAGGGTATATTCTGTCTAGTGAATCTGGTAAACATCTTCACATGGGTTATGGACGCTACAGATGGTGGCCATGTGTTACACACAGCATGATATGACCTGGTCAAAGGCCTTCCACAACATACAGAAGCTAAATGCTTTAAAAATTAAACCATTTGTAATAGGATGGACAGTAAGCTTGCTGAAAGACAGCAGTGCGACTTGCAGGAGTTCATCTTAGAGTATGAATGTAACCAGTGGTGTTCCTCAGAGCTTGCTTCTGGGAACTTTCCTTTTTGGCCTTCTCTTCTCAGAGAGCAAAGGCCTCTTACTAACAAAGCTTGTAGAAGAGTTTAAACTGGGCTGTTAACGCACCCTCTGACAATCAAATGCTCCAGAATGAACTCTCCCTAATAAACATGTGATAACTAAAAAATGGACTCAGACTAAACGCTAAAATGTGTGCTATTGTCACTTTTAATGGACAGCCTGTCTCCTTATTATACTGCATGGCAGCATTCCTCTGCAAAACAAAAATCTAGTCCATGACCTAGGAATTTGGGTTGATAATTCCCTCTTTTTTGACCATAATATGGCAATGATTGTTAGGAAATCCTTATATTTAGCACATGCATGTTAAATAGTGCAACTCACTATCTTCCTTTAAACATAACCTATATAACTTCATAGGATCATAGGAAGTTAGTAGGCTAATGGCCCTTGGGCCCTTACAAGCATAGCCAAGTTCTACCCTTATTTCTACGATCAGCACCTAATGCCCGTGTCCAAGAAGGACACAGGTGGAATCCCTGGGGTGAATTTATGGTTATCCATCCGATCGTCCAGACTGCGTTTGAAGAGGGCCAATGAGGTGCTGTCTTTGACATGAAGTGGGAATCTGTTCCAAAGGTGTGGTAACTTCTGTGAGACAAATCTGTCCCTCCAGCAGTTTCTATTAATGTCATATAATACCAGGTTAAGGTCTTTAGAGCGAGTAACCAGTGTACCATTTGACTTGTGGATATGCAGCATTTCTAATAAAGCAGGGTCAGAGATTGCCTTATATGCAAGGCAGAGATCGCCTCTGAGTAGTCTGTATGAAACAGAATGAAGTGACAGTGATTTTAGATGATCCACATGATGGTCTTTCACAAATTTACTCTGGGATTGACTGGTATGGCCCTCCTGGAGAAAGGAGGTGTGGCTTAAGGGATGGTCCTTCAAGGCACAAATGGCTATAAGACTCTGCAGCCTTGTTATATCTATGAATCTGTGTATTTCCATGCTTTTGACATTTACTGGTAAGATATTAAGCAAGCAGTACCCTCAGTTAATACCATTAAACTGCACGTGTTGTCTGACCTTGGTTCTAGAATTATTAACGTTTCCATGCAAGTGATTTATCAACACCATATGAAAAAAATCAAGAAAAGTTAGCCTGCTCAGGTATCAGTTAAGTTATCCCACCATCATAAAAGAAAACTTCAAGTGGTCTTCTTTCTGTGTTTATTTCTTTATTTTCTCTGCTGAAAAAACAATCCACTGTGCACTCTTGGTTCCCACAAGAAATACTGACATCCCAGGGGAAAAAATGTTCATTTGCACATATGGATATTGCTGCCTGTTCCCTGATTATGAGGAAAATATGAGAAAACAGTATTCAAAATAAGAGCATTTATTTTCACATCTAACAATCCATTATTGGTAATAATCAGTTTATTGCAAATTAGTTAGTCCTTCACCATTTACCACCATTTTAGACTCATTCCTTAAGAACTAACAGCAGTTGGCATACTGGGTGAAAGTTTGATTACATCACATTTCACCATAATTAGCCATTTAGCTGCTGCATATGCAATTGGTAAAATTTCTTATAACCCTCTAAAAAGAACTGGACAGTGAACAAATTCATACAATAACTTCTAAGCATTGCTTAATTCTGGGATCACAAGAAATAGCAACCGATAAACATATATGGTTTTGTATCATTGATTGGGTGTTGTAGTAATCAAATTCCAGTTTTAGATTGGTGAAGTGCAGGGTATATTGAGTGGAGGACAGATCAAATTAATTTTGTCAAATTTAGTTTAGTAGGAAGGTAGCAGAATGGCTAAACTGTCATTATAAACAAAGGTTTCAGCATTGGGGCTGAATATGTGTTTGTGTGTATGTTCTCCATTCACAGGCTGGGATTAGGTCTAGGGAAGGGATAGGTTTAGGGATGTGTGTGTGTGTGTGTGTGTGTGTGTGTGTGTGTGTGTGTGTGTGTGTGTGTGTGTGTGTGTGTGTGTGTGTGTGTGTGTGTGTGTGTGTGTGTGTGTGTGTGTGTGTGTGTGTGTGTGTGTGTGTGTGTGTGTGTGCACGTCTGTATGTAGGATGGTAGGATGTCTACTGTAGTAGTACTTTTTGAGAAAGGGTATTAGTGATCCTAATGTGGGTCGGGCTTAGGGCTTGTGGTAAGGTTAGAGTTAGCACATGTGAGTAAGGTGGTACATCATACCTATGCATTCTGTATAAAAGGCTGTGGTCTGAAACAGGAAATCATGAAGCTGGTTCCTGTATTGGGAGGATCATCATGGGGCAGAGCAGGGTCTCTGACTGAAAATTCATGGTTCCAGAAGTTGAGTGATCCTTTTGGGATCAATTGTGGATGTAGCCTGAAGGAAGATCAGTCAAAGGGTTTGTGTGGAACAGGAATGAAGGCTGAGTCTAAACTTGAGTCTACATGGAGAGAAATTGGTGGAGTTAATTCTAAGCACTGAGAACCTTACATATAATGTTGTTGTCTTTCGGCTTTTCCCGCTTAGGGGTCGCCACAGCAGAACTCCAGTCCGCTAATAATTGGCAGTCGTTTTTCACGAACGCCAAAGTGCCAGCTCAACGTTCAACCTTCAACGAAGGCACGCCCATTTACGCATGTCTTTTGAACACCCACCCAACCACGGGGAGGACATGCAGACTCCCCACAGAAGGCACTCCCCGCACTCCAGCTGAGAATAGAACGGGAGAACCTCTTGCTGTGAGGCAACAACGCTACCACTGCACCACCGCAGAAACTTCTGTGTAAATTGTGTAAACACATTTCAAAATTACTATGCAAGGAGGGTTATTTTCATTTCGTCTTTTAAATAAGCATGTGTTCTTAACATATCTCTGTATCTAGCACACACAAAACAGAGGGTCTTGCACAGACCATTACAAGGTTATGAACTGAGAAAAAAATAAAAATAAAAACAGATTTTCAGATGTCAATTAACAGGAATCAGTTTATTAAAAATGTAGGCACTTTCATTTTCTAGCGTTAATATAATAATTCTTCAGTCTGAATTTATAAAACAATGATAACATTTAAACCCTTATAAAAAATCACGATAGAAAATAAATCAAATAATATCAGTGTTTAAGTGGCATAGACTTAAGCAAACATTTAAAATTGATTACAGCATACAGTTCTGGTACACAAGCATTCAATAATATTTGTCATCAGCCCCAAATCCACAGAATATAACATACAAAACAAAAACCTTTTACACTTGATGCATTGTTTTAGTACCATACCTGATGCACTGTTCTCATTCTTAATTTCTGATGCATACAAGTTCATATATCATGTGCTTTAACTTTGAAATGGTCCTTCCAATAAAAAAATGAATCATATCCTTACAGTGAGCAATATAGGTTCATAGGTAGGTACTAGGCTATCTGCTCGAGGGCATTTCTAAGCCTAGCCAGAGTGTGTTGGCTTTCACTGCCCCATTGATTAATTAACTGATCCTCTGTCAATCAAAGCCAGTGAAGTGATCCCAGGGTTGTATTTTCTGTTACCCATCCACTTGTCAAGGTTTCTCTTGAAGAGTGTTAGTGAGGGGCTCTGCCTGATGTAATTTGGAATTTTGTTCCAAAGCATGGGGAGTCTCTGTGACAGGAATCTATCCCTCCAGCATGTTTATTTATTGTTATGGTGAGGTTTAGCTCACTAGAGCACGTGGCTCGCAGTGACTTGGATTTCTTTAGGTGGAGCATGTCCATCAATTCTGAGTTGGACATGGCTTTGTAAGTCAGGCAGAGATCACCTCTGAGTAAAGCGATATGCCACTGAGTACAGCCAGAGTTTTTTTCAGTCAGGCTGCATAGGACATATGTTTGAGACCAGTAATCCTCTTGGTGAGGTACTTTTGTGGTCTTTCCAGCTGTTGGAAGTGTCTTGTGAGGTACATCCCAAATGGGGCACTGTACTCTATGATGAGTCTAATGAGTGACTAGTAGAGGGGCACTATAACCTCTTTATTTCTAGATGCGAACCCTTTAGTAATTAGATGGGCTACATAGAAGGATTTCCTAACTACTTTGGCAATATGATTGTCAAAGGAGAGATTATTATCTACCTGGGTCCCCAGATCTCTTAATACCTGTTCTGCATTAAGGGGGCTGCCACCTATATGGTAATTCGTGGGTGTTTTGTTTTTCCCAAACGGGATGACTATGCCTTTTTTTAGCATTTAGCTTGAGGCCATGACTTTGACACCAGGTGTCCATCTCAGTAAGGTCCTTTTGGAGGATGTCCCTGTAAGCCGGACAGTCAATTATGGCTCCCAGTTTGCAGTCATCGGCAAACTTGGTTAGCCATAGTCCTCCTGTGTTTGCCTGTACTTCTGAGAAGTATATGCCAAACAGTAGGGGACCCAGGACCGAGCCTTGTGGGACACCACTTATGACTGGTTTAGAGTTGGACCTGGAGCCCACTATTCTTACCATGTGAGTTCTGTCTGTAAGCCAGTTGGCAACCTATCTCATGATGTAGGGGTTTATGTTCAGGCTGGTAAGTTTTTCTGTAATACCCGAGTGGGGAATGGTGTCGAAAGCTTTGGCGAGGTCAAGGTAGGCTGTGTGAACCACCTTTCCCTCATCTATGGCCTTGGTGACTGTCTCGAAGAAGTCAACTAGGTTTAGTAGGCATGATCTGCCTTTAACAAAGCTGAACTGGGTCGGGTCAGGTGTTTGGAGGTTCCCAATGTCTTTGTTAATGAGTTCCATGATGATGCGCTCCATAGCCTTGCAGACCAGGCTAGTCAGGCTTATGGGGTGATAGTTACCAGGGTCAGTTGTGGCCCCTCCTTTGTGGAGAGGAATAACCGTTGCTGTGCACCATTCTATGGGCACGTAGCCTGTGGAGAGGCTGAGGTTGAACAGCGTGTTTAGGTGGGGGGTTAGTTCGTTCTGTAGTTTATGCAAGATGCAGCCTGGGACACCATCTGGTCCCATTGATGCTGTGTTTTTGGCTTTTGAAAGGGCTGTTTTCACTTGTGCGTCTGTGATATTTGGGACACTACACTTTTCCGGTATTGTTGTGGGCCCTTTTGGAGGTGAGAGGGGGTGAAGTTTGCACTGAATCTATCTGCCAGGAGGTTGGCAATATCAGTAGGTTCAGTATATTTTGTGCTATTTTGCACTAGTTCAGTTCATATCTGCGAGTTGCCACTTAGATTCCTAACATAGCTAAAGAAGGCTTTGTGGTTATCTTTTGAATCCTTGGCTCTTTCGAAGTTAGCCTTGGATGATTTCATGAGGGACCTCAGTTTCTTACTGATACTGATCAGGGATGTCTTTTCTTCTTGGGATTTGCTTTTTTTCTGAACAAGTTTCCTCCTTCTATTGTATAGCCTGTTTATTGCAGGGGTCCACCAAACTTGTTTCCTTCTCTTAGAGGAGTGAGTCTTGGTTTTGCTAGGGATGGCACGATCCTTGCAGGTGCTCATAGAGTGCATTTGTAAAGGTTTCTGCATCTTGGGCAGCATTATCCTTTAGCGTGGGGGCTGTGAAACCTACCACCTCTGTCTTAAGTAAGGTGAAGTTTGCTTTAGAAATGTTTTTACTGTGGTTTCCTTAGTTGGGGGTGGTGGTGGTGTGTGGACATCCAGAGTGATTAATTTATGGTCTGATATAACCAGTGATGGGTTGACCTCCAGTGTGGAATGCCTGTTGTGCATGTTAGTGATGACCAGATCCAATATGTTTTCACCTGTGGTAGGGGAGTTTACCAGCTGATCCAGGACATTTGAGTTGATGAATTCCAGGAAGCGCTGGCCCTGGGAATTTGTACTCGAGTAGTATTCCCAGTGAATGGTAAGGTAATTGAAATCGCCCAATATCAGGGTGTTTGGTAGGACCTTCATGTTTTCCAGTGTCTCCAGAAAGGTGGCGTGGTGGTCCTGGGTCATGGAGGGTGATCTGTAGCAGGCCATAATTTGCATTGCAGATTTGCCTGATGTTAGCTGCACATGGATGATCTCAGAGGTATCATGCTGCACCACTAACCTGGAGGTGTAGGTGTCCTTGATGAATATGGATACACCCCCTCCTTTTGTGTTGTGGTCCGTGTCCTGTGGCCGAAACATGTGGTATGAGTTGTAGCCCAGTAGTGCTGGGGTGCTCTCTGGAGCCTTGAACCAGGTTTCAGCTACTGCACAGATGTCGATGTTCTCCATACTGAGGTGTGCTTCGAGCTAGTGCATTTTGAGATTTAAACTCATGGTGTTGAGTAGCATAACCCTCAGTTTTTTGTTAATTGTGTTGTTTATGGAGGTGGGTTTGACTTTTGAACCTTGCCTAAAAAGGCGCCATGGGGGCAGCAATTGCCTTGGCCAGTATTCAAAAGCCTAGGGGTGACAGGTGCAAGCTGTCTCATTCGAAGCAACGCGGCTTGTCGAGCATGTCATCCCAGGCTGACAGACACTGGATCCCCTTTGAATGACACCAGAAGCTGAGCCAGTTGTTGAAATTGATAATTTTTTCTTTATACTGAGGTATCATTCTTGGTGAGGGTAGGATGGTACTCAGGGTCAGGGTCATACCGGCCTGGGCTACATGATCAGAGAGCTCTTCCATGTCTCTTTTCATGTAGTCCAGGGAGGTACGTCTCAGGTCATTCACACCAACATGAACAATGACAGAGTCATATTTGTACTTGTTCTGGAGTGACCTGAGTGCTTATGTTATGTGGCGGATTCTGGCTCCCTACAGGCAGCTAAGAGTAACCTTCTGCTTGTCCAGCCTAGTGAGTGGGACGTCAGTGTGCCTGACTATAGAGTCACCTATTACTAGTGTGTTAGGTATGTTATTTTGGCTTAAGGGCTGTGATTGTGCGGCACACTGACTTTGTGTTTTATGTGTTGTCTGGTTTGTGACGGGAAGTGCAGATTGTTTGGGTGTCTGCTTTGGAGGTCTCTGATGCTTTTGTAGGTTTTTATTTAGAGCCTCCGAGTATGATTTTGTGTATTTATGTGTATTTTTTGCCAGTGCTGTTTTAGTAGGTCTGTGTGCGGCTGGAGTTGTGGTGCAAGTGTTAACCTTCTCCTCTTGACTGTCTGTTTCAGTCTTGGGTGGAGACAGCTTAGCTTCCAGTTTGGCTGTATAATTGCATCTCTCACATATGTTAGTGTTTTGTGGTAGGAGGAGAGGGTTGTCTGTGTACATGAGGCAGTTGTAACATTGCCTCAGGATACCCAGATTCGCCAGTTGGACTGGAGAGTGCACCTGAAGTTGCCCTTTGGTCATGCCTGAATAGTAGGGTGAGCTGCTTCTTCGCTTGGTTGGTGATATATACCACCTTCATTGGCTTCTATGTGAACTCTAACTTTTATTAAAGCAGAGCAAAGTACTGAAGCACCCATTGTAAACCTGCATTAATTATGATCTAAACATGTGTAAGTGTCTTTGCTATTGCCTTTCTCATTCTGGATGATTTACACACTTTGTTCTCTTCCCAATAACTCATAATTACATTTGTAAAATTAAGAGCCACCTTGGCTTCCACTGCAACTCCTGTTTTTATGAATAAATTGTATTACCAAGTGCAAACAATAGAACTGGTTTTCTCAAG
>NC_056745.1:291884259-292086759 GCF_019279795.1 Protopterus annectens
AGTCACTCAACAACAATTACTGTTATGACATAGTCCATACTGGGTTGAATGACTTGAGATGTACCTGTCTTGACTATGTGAACAGAGACATGACTGAACTCTCAGATTATGTGTCCAGGCAGGTATGTCCCTAGCCCTAAGCAGCATTCTACCTTCGGCCACAATGCCACAATATAGACAAAAACTGATTGACTTCAAGAATTGGTTTAGCCTCTGGTGTCAATCCAGGGGGAGCCAGTATCTGTCAGCCTGGGAAGACATGGTTGTCAGACCACACTACTTTGCCAGAGATGGTCTTTGCCTGTCTCATCTAAGCTTTCGGATACTGGCAAAGATGCTTGCCTCCCCCATAGTGCTTTTTTTAGGCTATGTCAAAACAACAACATTTCTGATGTGAAAAATGCACTTGAGACAAACTCAAGGTTATGCTGCTTAATGCCAGGAACATAAACAGGAAACAATACTCTCTGGAAGCAATCCTCACCTTGGAAGATGCTGACATCTGTGCAGTCATTGAGACAAAGTTCAAGGCCACAGAGAGCACCCGAGATGTGCAAGGCTACAATGTTTTCCACAAGTTTAGACCCCAAAATGATTGTGAAAGAACCAAAGGTGGAGGTGTATCCATCTTCATTAAAGTCAAATACACCTCAAGACTGGTTAAACAGTATGACTCTCTTGAGCTACTTCAGGTCCAAATAACTATAGGTAAAACACCCTACTATATTACTGCTAGCTACAGGTCCCCCACCATGAACCAAGAGAAGCACATCACCTACCTGGACTTACTAGAGCCACTCACTATACATCCAAGCACTTTGGTCATGGGAGTGGGAGATTTCAACTGTCCTTCCATCGACTGGGTGACATACACAAGCACAAACATGCTCACTCTGAGGTTCCTGGTCCTTATCAATACAAATGCCTCATAGCAGCTAGTCTGCAACCCCACAAGAGGGTAAAATGTCCTAGACTTTGTACTCACTACCATGGGGGTGCACTGCACTACCCCCTATATGCTGCCCTCCCTGGGAAGGTCAGACCATAAATCTTCAAAGTAGCAATCAGACCTGAAATCCCCCACGAGAGCAAAAAAAACACTGAAAATTTCGCCAAAGCAAACTACAGCTACTTGGCGATGATATAAAAACTTTCAAACCCCTGCTAACACAGCCAACAATGACTCCTATGCAGAGGAGTATGCAGATGCCCTGAATAACCACCCGAACAACTGTATAGAGTTAGCTCTACCTTACCCGATCAGAACAAAGTCCTCCTGAGAAAAAAAAAACAGGCCACAATGGTCAACCTCAAATATAACAAAAGGAAGAAACTGATGTCTAAGAACAAGAGGCAACTTACTTAGCAGAACAAGAATATCCTCCACAGCTTGAACAAGCAAATCAGATATCTTATAAAGTCCTTTTAAGCTAGTTTCAAAGCTAAATTAGCATCCCTAGCTAAGGATAATCATAAAGCATTCTTTAGCTTTGTCCATAATCTAAAAGGGAACACCCAACTATGTGCTGAAATTATAGTGGATGAATAATAATGAGCCAGAGGAAATTGCCAACCTGCTAGCTGACAAATTTGGTGCAAACTTCACCCCCATGTCCCCACCTGCCATACCCCAAAGCATACCTGACACCAGTCTTCTACCTAATATCTCCAAAGAGCAGGTCATATCTGTGCTCTCTAAGGCCAAAAACACAGCCTCTATGGGACCAGATAACATCCCAGGCTACTTACTAAACAATCTAAAACAAGACCTAGTGGAACCACTTTGCACTCTTTTTAACCTCAGCCTGAGCACTGCCTTTGTTCCAGCAGAGTGGAAAACAGTAACAGTAATCCCCTTGCACAAAGTGGGTCTATCAACTAACCCTGGGGACTATAGACCTATAAGTCTAACCAGCCTTATCTGCAAGGTCATGGAAAGGATCATCATGGACCTTAAGCCAAGATGGCAGTGCCATGTATGGCAAGGTCTCTCCGGCTCCCAATATGCACTTTCTGTTTTCATGTTGGGCCATGTGAATCTTTCAACATGGTGTGTCCGTTTTTGTTGTCTAGTTAGCAAACATTGCGGTGAAAATTGTGTCTGTTTTGCCTGTTTTTCTGACAAAATAGTGTAGAGCGGTGGAAGTTGGGGCTTGCAATGGTGATCGAGTTGATGTGGAGTGTGGGAAGTGGAATTTTACTTGGTTTTGGAAATGGACTCCTTGAATGCAGTGAGTGGGTTAGCGTGATGTAAAAGGAGAAGTAGATGATCTGGATGGTGGTCTGTGAGGATCAGTGGTGTCGGCAGAAAGGAAGGACTTGGTGGTTGCTATTGATGGCATGATCAGTCGTGCCTGCAGGTAGAGGTGGTTGAAAGACTGTGGTTAGAGAGGGTTGGAAGGAAAAATGTTGGACTGAATGATGCTATGGATGGTCAGGACTGCAGGTAGTGGCAGTTGGATGGTCATTGGTGGTGAGAGGATGGTCAGATGGAAAGGACTGTTTATATAATGTTGATGGAGATGCATGGTGAAAGCGGTGGATGTATCATGCATGTTTATAGCTTGGTTGACTCTTTCACTGTTGTTGCAAGTAGTTGTGGTCTGCTGTTATGTTATTGTGCACAAGTTGTACTCAGTATAGTTGGGTGACAATAAAGTTTTGCTTTGCTTATCAGCAAGGACATAGGTAACCTTCAACCTCTTGACCTGATCCAGTTTTCTTTGTTAAAGGTAGATCATGCTTATTGAACCAGTGGACTTCTTCGAGAATGTCACCAAAGCCCTGGATGTAGGCAAAACAGTACATACTGGCTGTCTTGATTTAGCCAAGGCTTTTGACACAATCTCCCACTCAGGTATAATTGAGAATCTCTCCCAACTGGGGATTAACCTATACATCATTAGATGGATAGCCAACTGCTTCATTGACAGAATGCATACTGTAAAAGTTGGAGATTCCACCTCTACCAGTAGACCAATTACCAGTGGTTTACTACAAGGATCTGTGCTAGGCCCTCTACTGTTTGGAATATATATCTCAGAAATCCAAGTGAAAGTAGATGGCCTGTGACTTATCAAGTTCTCTGCTGATTGCAAACTAGGCGCAATCATTGAGTCCCCATATGATGTTGACATACTACAAAAGGAGGCTAACACAGACAAATGACAGGTGCCAAAGCATGGACTAAAACTGCATGCAAAAAAGTGAATTATTATCCCCTTTGGCAAAGAGGAAGTCCCTGCAAATTACAATATTGACAGCACCTCCTAAACTCAAACCCAGTGGTATGAGATTTGGGAGCACAGGTTGATAGCACTCTAAACTTTGATCAGCATGTGGTCACAGCAAGGAAAACCTTCTACATTGCTCATCTCATAAGTAAGGGCATCTCATCCAAGGCTAAGGATGGTATAACTCTTCTGTACTCTATCCACATCAGACCACTAACAGAGTAGAATGCTCCCTTTTGCATGTACTTCACCAGACACCTGCAGTAGCTGGAGATACCACAAAGGTTTCTCACCAGGAAAATTCAGGGCCTCCAAAACATGACCTGCATGGACAGACTGAAAGCCCTGTCACTGTACTTTGAATCCTACATGATGCTGAGAGGTGACTTGTGCCTGGCCTACAGAGCAGTCTCTGAATGCTGCACATCTAAAAATCAAATGGGGCAAGAGTCGCTCATTCCAGGGATCTCAACCTAGCCTGTGACATTAACAGAACATCCTGAAGACACTGATATATCTTCACAACAATCTCAAAGAAGGCAGGAAGCTTTGTCAATGAGGTCAACGATTAAAACATCAGCAATCAAGCAAAAAGAACCGGACCCCAAATGGCACCATGATTAATAACAAAAATAACAAGCAAAGATTCTGGGACTCTTTCCTTAAACATAGAAGTAAACTCATCATTGTTATGCTAATCACATGACACAGGAAACCAATGCAATTTATTATAATCAGCATCATTCATTATGTTAATTTCATTAAAGATGCAGCAACATATATATATATATATATATATATATATATATATATATATATATATATATATACACACATACAAAAAACACACACATAAAACATCCTTAAAAATCGTACATATACAGTAATTATACATTGCATTAAAAAACAGTATTAAAAACAATGTTAAGAAACCTATTTTAAGTGAAACCAAATTATAAGAAACATATTAATTATCAGTAAATCACATCAACCATTCATCACTTATAGTTTCATCCATTTAGACTTTAATATTGGTTTAAGGCTTACTGCAGCATTTCAGCCTAGAGCCCTATCAGCCTTTAGTCTTAACATCCATTTATATTCAGCTGTTTCCTTATCATTAATAATATTACCCCTCTACTCTTTGATGTTATAATTTGTATAGCTCTAAACTTAGTACTATGCTGTGCTCCCTTTCTACTACATGCTTGGCTAAAGAATTGGTTGCAACTCCTCGTCTTATATCGGTTAGGTATTCACAGATCCTCTCTTTAAATTTCCTATTACATTTACCTATATAAAAACCTTCACATGCAACACAATTAGCCATACTAACAATGTTCATATCTTCTTCTAGTAACCGGATGCACAAACTCAGTACTAGTCCATATATGCCTACAATGGGAACAACTGTAGCATGGGAAAGTACCTTTCTTTGTACTAACAATACTATGTTTATTAATATTCATTTCTCTGTAACACAACCTTTGTTTCAGGTTACGACATTTTCTAAAAGCAAACCATGGTGCAGTCCCAATAAACCTATTGGAATCTGGCAATGCACTTAAAATAGCCCAGTTATTCTTAACCACACTTACAACCCCATTTGTTTTAGAGCTATAGCAAGTAATAAATCAGAAATTATTCATCTCCTCTCTTGTAGTATTAAACACCCTTTTCTGATGAGCATGTGGAAACTAGGGTGTAGCCTGTTCTTGCCTTTCACTAGTTACATATTCCGATATTTCATTCAAGGGTCACTCATCATACTGTTTAGCCTGAAGCTCTTTGTCATTTCATCCATCTGTTCATTATAAATATCGCCATCTATAGTCAATCTACTAACTCTCAAAAATTGACACTTAATCCCTTTAAATATGTGATGGGGATGCATGCTATGCCGGTGCAAATGCCTATTAGCCTACAGCTCCTGCTTATAAATACTAGTAGATATTCCCCCTGCTAACCTATTAATCCTAATATCTAAAAACATTATTTCTTCTCAGGAATATGCAAGTTTAAACTTCAAAAAGTCTACAGTACTGTCCAGGTAACACACAAAATCTTCCAAACTTCATTCATCGCACCTCCAGATAAGAAATACATAGGTTCATAGGTTCATAGGTAGGTACTAGGCTATCGGGCTAAGGGCCTACATATACCTAGCCAACAAGGTTCCCTGGCTTACGCCACCCAAGAAAGTTATTTTCCTGTGCCACTGTCGAGCAAAGACACAGAAGTGATCCCCAGGGGTGTATTTCCCATTTCCCATCCACTCATCAAGATTTTTCTTGAAGAGTGCTTATGAAGAACTTTACTTGACATAGATGGGTAGCCTGTTCCAGAGTATGGGAAGTCTCTGGGACACGCATCTATCCCTCCAGGATGTCCTGTTTATTGTGGTGACAAGGCTTAGGTCCCTAGAGCGTGTAGCTCAGAGGGATTGGGATTTCTTTAGGTGTAGCATGTCCAACAGCTCTGGGTTTGACATAGCTTTATATGTTAGGCAGAGATCACCTTAGAGTAGGCGATATGCTACGGAGTAAAGCTGGAGTTTTTTTGAGGTGGTCAGTGTAGGGCATTTGTTTGAGGCCAGTAATCCTCTTTGTGAGGTACTTCTGTGGCCTTTCCAGCTGCTGCAGATGTCTTGTGAGGTACATTCCAAAAGGGGCGTTGTACTCTATAACGGGCCTAATGAGTGTCGAGTAGAGGGGAACAATGACCTCTTTTTTTCCTGGATGAGAACCCTTTTATGATGAGGTGTGCCACGTAGAAGGACTTCCTGACTACTGTGGCGATGTGACTATCAAAGGAGAGACTACTGTTCACCTGGGTCCCAAGGTCTCTTATCACACATTCGGTGTTAAGTAGATTGCTGCCTATGTGGTAGTTCATGGGTACAGAGTTTTTACCAAAGTGGATGACACTGCACTTTTTGGCATTGAGCTTGAGGCCATGGCTCTGGGACCAGGCATTAGTCTCAGTGAGGCCCTTCTGTAGGATGTCCACATCATTTGGGGAATTGACTATGGCTCCTAGTTTGCAGTCATCTGTGAACTTCATTAGCCAGAGGCCTTCTGTGTTAGCCTGTACTTCAGAGAAGTAGATACCAAACAGGAGAGGTCCCAGGACGGAAACCTGTGGTACTCCACTTGTCACTGCTTTGAGGTCAGATTTGGAGTCTGCAACTTTTACAGTGTGGGTTTTGTCAGTGAGCCAGTTGGCAACCCATCTTGTGATGTAGGGATTTATACCTAGTTTAGTGAGTTTAGCTATAATTCCAGAATGGGGGATGTTGTCAAAAGCCTTGGCGAGGTCAAGATAGGCTGTGTGAACCACCTTACCCTCATCTACAGCTTTGGTGACTGCCTCAAAGAAGTCGATCCGGTTCAGGAGGCATGATCTGCCTTTCACAAACCCGAACTGGGTGGGGTCCAGAGTTTGGAGGTTACCAATGTCTTTGTTTATGAGTTCCATGATGATACGTTCCATGGCCTTGCAGACCAGGCTCATCAGGCTAATAAGTCCATAGTTCCCAGGATCAGTGGTGGCTCCTCCTTTGTGGAGTGGGATAACTGTTGCTGTGCACCATTCAGTGGGCACATAGCCTGATGGGAGGCTATTATTGAACATGGTGCTTAAGTGGGGAGCCAGTTCGTTCTGAAGTTCATGTAAGACGCGAAACATCTATAGGCAATCTACTAACTTTCAAAAATTGACACTTAATTCCTTTAAATATGTGATGGGGATGCATGCTATGCCTATGCAAATGCTTATTAGCCTATTAGCCTATTCGACTTATTAGCCTGATGAGCCTGGTCATCATCCACAAAACACTTATAAAATAACACATTAGCAGTATACTGTCCTGAGGGGTTAAATATATGTATTTTCCCATTACATGCTATGTTTGCATAAGTGTAGCAATCGATGTCCCCATTGCTACATCTGATATTTGCTGAAATAATTTCTCTTCATACAAAAACACATTGCTATTTAATATCATGTCTAAAAACAGATATACTATCTCAATTCTTCTACCTATAAAAGTACTATTATCACAGAGATGTTCCCTTACTGCCTGAATCCCATATTGATACTGTAAACAATGAATTAACATCCAATGTTGCAAAAATGAACTCATTAATTTGTTTTCATACCACTGGTGTAATATTTCCAGAAAATCACTAGTATCATGTACATAACTTTGCACATTACTTAGGAAAGGTCTCAGAACATCTTACAAATATAAGGAAGTTGGTTCAGTAACCCATCCTTTGCCTGAAACAATCACTCTCATCAGGGAGTGATGTTTATTCTTACAGATCTTCCGTAGTCTGTATGGGACTGGTGTAATAGGAAATGCAACATAAAGAAAATTTTACAAATCCTATGATATTTCATCTTGAGACTGCAGGTCATAAATAAAAATTCATTCATAGAACTTAAATAATCTGAATTCAGACATTGTAATTAAGCAAGAAGAAAAAGAGGGTACCATTGCTATTAAGAATATGAAAGATTATCTAACTTCCATGAGTGGAGATTATGTTTTATCTATTCATGTCTCATTTCAGTGAAAGCACAATGGACTGAAAGCATTTCATGTAGGATGCAAAGTCTCTGACTTCTGTGCCTACTTAATTGATAAAACTAACTGAGAGTTAAAATACAGAAATTTTTGGTTAGTACCAGTTCTCTGAATTGGTGTAATTTTTTTTGTCCATCCTTGTCCATAAGTGTTACTGGCCCAGCACCATGGTGCTCTATCATACTGGGTCTTCCAGCTATGAATTTGCCCTAAGGACTATTCTAGCATTGCTGCCACTGGTCATGACCTTAGACATCCATGGGCTCAACACATCTTTGTATCCACCCACGTTTTTTTTTATATGACCTACCCACTTTCCCCCCTCCCTTCAGATCTAATGGTATGCCTGAGTGGCAAGCAATGGAGATGTGTGCTGACTCACCCTGCCTCTACAGCAGCTTGTCTCCAACTTTTCCTCTCTTGCCAAGCATACCTAACACCATGCCATCCACAGTCTCCACTATGGACTGACACCAAAACACCCATAGATTCACATTCCCACTCCAGGATTGTAACGCCCATCCCTCCTTGACGCTAATTAGTTGCCTCAGTCAGTAAACGAACCCAGGTCAGCTGAGTCATAGTCAACACTTTATCCCTCAATTCCATCAGATGAATTGGACTAGTTTGATTATGCTTTTCCTTAGAAAAGACTAAATTAGATAACCAAATATTCTGCAAGATCAAAGCAATCATTGACTCCTTTCTCTTTTTTATTATGAATGATGTTTGTCTGGCATACATTACTCTTTTCTATTATTACTATTATACATTTCTATTATTTATGTATTTGTTTGCTTGTAAATCATGTAAGGAGACTGAGCCTGCACCATTCCTTTCAGCTATGGCCCAGGCCATGAAGGCAAGAGTAAACGCAATACACTATGATAATTTAAAGTAGATGGTCAAACATTTTTGCAAGGTGGAAAAAACTGAAGTATTCAGAGGAAACCCGATGAGGGAAGACCATGCAAATTTTCTTAGGCAATAACTAAAAGTGAGGGTAAAACTCCAAGCACTTGCACTGAGACAGAAACATTAACCTCTAATCAACCATAAGACCCACATTTTCTCTTCCGGTATTCAAACAACTGATTTTGAGCTTTTTTTTATTTATTCTTTTATTAATTTGTTAATGAAGTAAGTCCACTGGTCAGAAGTTTTCCTTTTGAAGTGTGACCTGGGTTTATTATCTTGTTTAATGACTTGCTCAGTTACACAAATGGAATCAAACTCTGTACCCTGGGTTTCAGCAAAGTGAAAAGCAGGTGGGAGATGCTAAAATACTTTTTTTCTGTTCAGTCTTTTTCTAGGTTCCACATCCAAAAAAAATAATAAGATCATAAGAATAAGTATATGAGAATGTTAAAAAAGGGTAGATATACTTAAATAATTCATCACAACCATCAGCTTGGAGACATACTCGTCTGTGCTAACTGCCAGGCAAAACTACTATGCAGTACTGTCCATTTTGTTTCGTAGATGCATGGATGGTTTTAGAGACTGAGCATACAGCTCTACTACTGGTGTTCTTAGCTAAGGGAATGTTATGAATTCAAAACCACTTATAATGAATGCTATAGCAATAATGGAAACCTATTGAAAGTAATGCTTAATGAAGCAGTTCTGCAAAGAAACAAGGTGGTGTTTGTTATGGTAAAATAAGCAACGCTGTTAGTAAACTGGTTAGAGTTGCTCTGCAACACCTGGCACTATGGATATTGTCTCTGGATGATGGTCATTGTTGATGTGACATCCCTACCCCATACATAAAATGGGAAACATTTATTCAACATTTGTTTACCAGGAAAGTCTATCTTGGAAAGAAGCCAATTTTCAGTGGAGATCCAGGGAGAAATGCCCCAGACGCATGTCTTTGTAACATGGGAGGAAATCGGAGTACCCGGAGAAAACCCACACAAATGCAGAGAGGACATGCAGACTCCACACAGAAGGCACTCCAGCCAAGAATCAAACCACAGAACCTCTTGCTGTAAGGCGACAATGCTACCGCTGCACTGTCCAAAGGGTGTTGTGGATGGATGGATGTATTGACAGTTGACAGAGTTGCTCTCTGTATCTATAGCTATATCAATATCATCATCATCATCTTCATCAACATCATCAACCCCCTTTTCCCATTTTCTACATATCTGGTTGGGATATTGCATTAGCTGTTCCACCTTTCTTGATTCATTAACACTGTCCTACTTCCTTCAACATTATTATTAGTGTATTAGAGACAAATATCTCCATGTGGACCTCTCTTGCTAAAAGTACCATTTATGTTTGCTTTGATTTTAGGTTTGGATTGTGTATGTTTTTATTCAGGTGGATCATTGTTATGTTACAGAGAAGTTTAATATGTGAGGCTAGTCATACAGCTGTACACTAATTTGTTACAGCTTTTGATTTGCTTTTTGTACCTGGATGGGTTTTATGATGTTGGGTGTCAGCTTTGGGACATGAACCCAAAGGCCAGGCCATGCATGCTAGGTCTCATGGCATATACCTGTCGTCCCCACTGTATATCTTACCTCTTAGACATTCCTCTCAGCTTTTACCTCTGACATTACAGACAAAATAAAAGATAATGACTGAAAAATTCCAAAACCAGGGAGATTTTTAGAATGCTTATACTATTAACTTACAGCATCTGAAAATAACTTCCAGTTTATTGAGGGATGGCACAAATGTTTAAAAAAGAATTAAAGGCTTCCCTCCAAAATTTGGACAGTTGACAGGCAGGCTTCTCAGGGAGAAGCTTAATGGGCAGCCCTGAGGGGATAAAATTTCCTTGTGGTTAAGCCCACCACTTCTGTCCCTCACCCCTGGGCATTTTTCAATAAGAATAGATACTAAAATCATTCCAATTGCAATTCTAAAGATCCTCCTCTGGTGAAAGGTCATATTGAGGTTCAATGGGAATGATCCATGAGGAGAACAAAGCTGCAGTAAAATGGATATAAACATATCCACAGGGACAGTCAGGAACAAAGGATCACTTCAGCATTTTGTTGTCTGTTGTTTGAATATTGCTGAGGTCCTGAAACATCTCCTTTATAGAAGTAGTACAAATAAACAGACTTTGTAACATTTATGACTAGTAGTACCCCTTTTCAGTTTTGTGAGTCATTAAGCATAAAATTATTTGCTATTTCATCCAAATCAGGAAAAATAAATGATGCACTATTCTTGAGATGTCAGATACCCTTTAGTGAAATGTGTCAGTAAAGTGTAAATGCTTGCTAAGAAAAACACTGAACATTGTTTAAAAATGTAATAAGACCCAACAAAGCATCTATACATGAAAAAGTAATACTTGTATGGGCAATTTATTTGCTTGGTAATTTATGATAAAACAGTGTATATGTACATCTTATGTAAAAGTATTGGTTATGCTTCAAAAGTTCAGCGGACAAATATTATAAAGTTTATAGTTCCTAAATCTGATTTCTTTACAATTCATATAACAGGATGGCAAATCAGACCATTTAAAATATGTTAGTCATATAAAGCACATGTACACTAAAAGTGCCTACTTTATATTTCTTTGTTGATTTCATATATGATGGTTAAACAATGTACCAACAGGTGATAAAAGAAGATATTCAAAATACTTCTGCCTTAAAATATTTGGAAAGTCTTCACATCTTGCATCTGTTATATACCTTGCAAAATTATAAGTCCCAGAATAAAAAATGGAATGAAAGAATAGTAAATGTGTATTAAAATTGCACACACAGCAGCAGAACAGAATAAATACAACTTTCCAAACACATCTGTGATAGTCATCAAATGGAATATTTCATTTTAAGAACTGGACTGAAAGCACCGTTATTTTAGTAAAGGGAATCATATGACTATATTGCCATTAGAGAAAATAGTTTGTACAACCTCTTTGGGGATAAAAGCTGTGTCAGGCAGTCTCATTAGTTAGGGTCAGGAGAAGCATCCTCTCCAATTTCTCTGAGTTACGCAAGCTTCTAACCTTTTCAGAGTGACTAAGCAACATAGATGCGTATACAGTGCTGTTTACAGCATCGAGTTTCCTGAATTCTTAACTGCTATAATTAGACTGTGTTACTAATGAACATATAAAAGGCCTCTTCATGGTTGAAGAGGATCGAGGGGGTGGCCTGCTTCCTTTAATATATTATAATGGAAAGCATTTTGTTGGCATAAACAGGACAGAAAGAGCCAGAACAATTATCATTCTTACTGAGATTGAAGGAAAACCCTTCAAAACTGAAATGCTTTATCTGCCTTTTGTATGAGAAAAAAAAAAAAAAAACTAGGTCTGAGAGGTCCTTATCAGATAGGCCTTCAGTGGAGAAAAGCATGAATAATGCATGCCACTGACTCTGAAGCAAACACCACTGCAGATGACAGAACTCTGACTGCTCTGTCGCTTTCTGATAGACCTTCCCTCTTTCACTTATAAAGAAATGTCACAGTTTTACAAAAGGCACTGGATGATATTGGAGATGTTTATGGTTTCCTAAGGGCACGCATGTTATCTTTAGCTAGAACTGTACTTTCTGAAAGTCTTATCAGTTTATGTCTTTGCAGGCAGATGAAGTAAGGAAAGTGCACATACAGTGGCTTTAGAAATTTTCATTTTTTTTCTGTTTTTTTCTCTCCACAAAGAAAAGCCTTTAGATGGTTATCATTCTATATACAAAGGACCGGAGAACTATAAAATACTGAAGAAAAGTTATTATGTCTCTCTGCAGCTCCTTATTTTCTTCTTCTAAAAAGCTTGCAAACATACTTAGGTGGAACCTAGCCATGCTTCTTAGGGATGTGTCAATTGAGGTATCTGGTTTTCATTTTTACCTCCTTGACACAAACACATTTCAGATATTCTCATTTTTGTAGAGGGCTGCCAGAAAAAAAATAACAAAGTGCGAAATAAAATCCCAACATATTTACCATTTTATAAATTTGTATACCCAACAAGTTTTACTAATTTTCATTCAGTGCTGGTAGCTATTTTTTTATTCTCATGAAGTTACCAGATCTTTGTGAGCACCTTTTCCATGACACCCTGTTTATTATTATGGCTTAGGCACTGTTATCATGTAAAGAATATAGGTGATCCTTGCTAGTATAGTACAAACAAATTAAATTAAAAACACCTGCTAAGTAAAGAAAAACGAAATGGGAAGTAGCATAGTGCATAACAAACACACACACACACACACACACGCACACTGTGCTGCACAACATAACTTTTATGATGCTAAACGTCATGTTTCAGAAATAACATGGTTCTGGGTTTGCAGGTGAGGTTTACTGATCATTAATACGTATTACAGTGTGGTAGCGGCATTAGAAAACGAGTTTATTGCAAGGGTTCCCATTGTATATATTGTGTTCTAATGTGTTTTACAAAGTAGAAGATTGAAAACCTATTATTTGTAGAATTGGCAGCATTCTTTGTTCTGGCATAAGGGTGCTTGAATGGTTTACAGAATATGTACAACAACTACTGACTATGCAAATAGATCAGACTGAGACCTATAATCACTTGGTCATGCATTTCTGTTTTTACCCTGAAAGGACCATCGTAAGTGATATGTTTTTTAGTGATTGAGTGCACTTTTGTCTGTTTGTCAAAGTACTTATTGTTGGAACACTCTGGAACATACACAAATACTATAGCAAGTGAATCTTTTGACCTGCTTTTATCAATAGCTTCTCGTGTTAGGATTTATTTCAGCAATGTTTTAATTATAACAAGATATTTCAGACTTGAATAAACAGGTTATTTCAATTATAATTGTAATGATGTGTCATAAAGATAGATTAAGTTACAGTTAGTAATATTAATTTCAGGTCTCTTTTCTACATAGCTCTGCTGTTCACAGAGTCATTGTACTCTTCTTAGACCGAATCCATGGCAGGTTTAATAGCAAAAGGTAAAATAGTTTAACTGCATGTTCTTCTTGAGAATAAAAATGATAACAGGAAGAATTCATATTTTGGTAAGCAGTAAATTATTTTCCATCAGATAAAACAGAAATACATATTTTACATTGAACAGGATGGGTTACTTTTACTGCATGAATACTTTAAAAGAATAACATGTACCATTCATTTGCACACATTTTTTATATTGCAGTGAAACTTGCATCTTGGAAAGAAAAGATACATGTTGCTTTTGAGGTTATGTTCACTGCATGGTATTTCCATATAAAGCAAATTTAAATAAAGAGTTGAAAGCATTAGATATGATTATCATTTCACAATTTCCTTCTCTGAATCATTTTCTGAAAAACTAATTTATTCCCAACACTGCAATAAATGTGCAGCTCTGAATATGAGAACAAATTGTTTGAATACTTATCAGATAATATTTAAATATATATATATATATATATACACCATCATTTTCACAGTTTCTAATCTGCATGCCAATTATAAAGTATGCTGACAATGCAATGACTCTTAGCTGTTATTTTGTCATATCCTGGATAAATGTGTTTACACTGAGCAACAATACAATACTCAGCGATACTAATCAGCACTCAGGTATACTAATCAGTACTCAGGTATACTAATCAGTATTAAAATATTCTCAGACTTTGATTTATAACAGATTCATATAATTTTAGATGAATGAAGCATGTTTGACAAGATGTCAGTTGCAAGCAGCAAAATAATGAAATAGCTAAAAAATCTGGCAGACTTACAAAACAGGCTATGTTAAATATTTTTTGTAAACGACCAAGGTCTTGTAAAGGATCCAGCATATGCATTTTACTATAATTCAGAAGAGTGACATCTGAAATATTTTACAATAAGAATTAAGCAGAACCTGGATATTTTTCAGCATATTGTTTATGTAGATTTTGTAAGGGTAACAGTTTAATAAGAAGAAGCAGTGTATCATCAGAATAATTTGTTACATGCAAAGGCTTTTATTTATGTGATGTTAGTCTAAGCCTGTTATTAGCTGTTTTACGAAAATAAGGTTCAAAGTGGCATATGATCTAGATGTATAGAATATGATTCTCTAAACTGTTTCACGGTTAACTTAATAGACATTTAGAAATTACTTGTGGGTTGCCATATTTATTTAAAATACACATTCCCACAGAAGTATAATCAATAATTTTTGGCTAAAACATTCAAAATGGAATGGGTTATCTCATGAGATATGTCACTTTGTTCAATCAGCTCTGTAATGAATCCTGAGCTTGTAGTCTTTGAAAAGAATTATAGTTCAGTACTAATCAAATAAAAGAAGTCGACTCTTTGAGGGTCTAGGTAAAATGAGCACAAGATATATTCAAAATTGACAGTCATTACATTAAGCATAATTAAGCTAATTTTGGGGCAGCCTTTTAGAATGCTTATTTCAGGGACCTCACTCATGAATACTGCTGCTATCACTCTGTAACTGTCTCAACTGATTTTTTTTTTTTTTGTTATTGTGGAAATTTACTTTCCATGATAGAAATACACAGTCAGAAAGCACTGAAACTTGATGTTTAAAGCAAAAAAAGTTTTCACAGTAAATGCAGGTTCTTACTCTGGCAGTTCTCATGCATGTTGAAAGAAGCATTTGCAGGTCACATCTGAGGATGCCATCTCAGACATTATGGTACTACCACCCTAAAACTTACATTCCAGAAGGTACAAACACATCACTAGACTTCTACTATCTTATCACTTTTACCCCAACACTTATTTCTTAACATTCATACATTTTATCTATACCAGGAGTAGTACACAGAGTATTTAACTTTGACTGTCAATGCCGTTTCCAAAGGGAATTTGCATGTTAAGTGGTGCACATTACTTCTACAAACTCACTTGGGGTAATCACCACATGGAGGCTTGAAGCCCATTTCCAGTGTCTCAGGTGCACCACCCAGAAGTTACATGGGGCCAAAACCTGGGGAATACAGCAGCAAATATGAAAAAAATATATTTGTTTTCATGGATTTATGTGTTTGTAAGTGTGGAAGTTTGATTCACAGTAAAAAATGCTTCAAATGCAACCATCTGGAATTCTATCTCTGCAAGAAAACTGGAAACTTTCGATGCAAAAATTGGATGTATTTCTCACTGTGAATGAAAGAGCTGAAAAGTTTAAAAAGGTGCAGTGTTCCACATTTCTTCATGTCGATAGTGAAGAAGTCTTGAGTGTATAGTGTATTTAAACTCTTTTGTTTATCCTGAAGTAGAGAAATACAAAATAGACTTGAGCAGATGCTGGTATTCAAAAACACAACATTCAGAGGGACGTGCACACTTAATGTACAATTCTGGTGTTTGGTGATAATACTAACAGACAAGAGTGGTGGTATTAAATATCAGAGTAGAAAATAATGTTGTTTTTTATGAATGGCACACAGGAGCATATATTACTCAATATGTACTCTGCCCGTCCATGCTACAGACATTCCTCATCACTGAGTTGAGCTTCTGCCATCCCTGCTCAACACCGCACAGGAGGAAAGGAATAGTTAATAAGATATGTGGTAGACAAATATGCTATTATCTGTCTGTTCCCTGCCATCCCACCCAACTGCAAATCATAAAGAATTACCATTCAATAGTCATGACAGGTGAGATAGAATAACTGTAATATAATAATGAGAAGATCACATACAATCTCCAATTGACTGGAGGTGGGTAGCATCACTGTGTGTGGGGGTGGGGTAAATGTGGTTGTCATAGCAGGGTTGCCTGTACTATTGGGAACTCAATTTCCAGTAGCATTTTTCTATCATGCAAAATAGGTATTTTTAATTCTGTTTATAATTTAGCACAGATATACTGCTTAGCTCTACCAGGGGTGTCCAACCTTTTGGCTTGCTGGGGCCGCATTGAGTGAACAGAAATGGTCATGGGGCCACATATAAAATATATCATATAGTTAACTCTTTCATTGCTCCGGAAGACCACAGTCAACCGCTGTACTGTAGGTGCATTTGAACAATGAATAAATGTAATAAATGCCTAATAGTTGCCTTAAAATTCTAATTCTAATTCCCTAATCTAACAGTTAACTCTAACATCTTAGTTAATATCTATATCTATCTATCTATATATATATATATATATATATATATATATATATATATATATATATATATATATATATATATATATATATATATGTATATATATATATCTATATATATATATATATATATATATATATATATATATATATACACATATACATATATATATATATATATATATATATATATATTTTTTTTTTTTTTTTTACAAATAAACAGATATTCACTACAGCACTAGCATTTCTCACTGGGAAAACCATTCCAGCAGTAAAACTACGTAAAATGTCAACATCAGCAGTCCTACAATACTATAATCCACAAAAATAACCCAACAAATTTGCAATAAAGTAAAGAATTCACATTACTGACTTAATAAAACAATTCTGAAAAAGCTACAAAAGGGTCTCACCCAAACAAATAACTGGTGCCAGAAATATGGCCTCAAGCTAAATGCCAAAAAATGCATCATCATCCCCTTTGAGGAGAGTGATGTCCCCACAAATTATCACATTAATAACAATGTTGTAAGCACGCAATAAGTCGTATGGTACTTGGGCACCCGGGTTGATAGAAACCTGACTTTTGACCACCACGTTGTCTCCGTTGTAAGGAAAGCTTTTTACATGGCCCACTTCATTAGTAAGGGTATCTCATCCAGGGACAAGGAGGTCATAACATCCCTGTATTCTTCCTTTACAATAGCCATTATTGAGTGCAATGCCCCTTTTGACATGTGCCTCAGCAAAACACCCTGCCAAAAGAAAGACCACAATCATTTCTGACAAAAAAGGTCAAAGGACTAAGTTCACTTAGTTATCCAAACAGACTAAAAAGCTTCTTGCTTTCCTCTGTCTCTCACTAGCCCCTGTAAATTTCATCATTAGCTTGCTTTACAGGCTAAGAAAGATCCTGCCTTAAGATACTTCCTCTACCTCAGAAATACTGGTTATACTTAAAATGCTCACTACAAAGACCACAGCTTTCACTGCAACATAAACAAGCCACTTTTTATGGACAGGTTCTTGACACAAAAACCTTCAACTTCTGTAAAAAGCTCCTCTCATTATCAAACAATGTAGTTCAGCCTCATGATGGCTGGATGGATAGCCATAAATGTAGTTCTTGGGTAAGTAGCATAGCCTTCATCAAACCAGATGGAAAATCCACATACTAACCTTTCCTAGCTGGATGGCTAAGATCTAATATTGGTTACTCAAATCTAGTTGCCCATGAAGAGGGGCATGTTTAACTAAGAATTCCATTTGCAAAATTATATTCAGCTATGTACAAACAGCTTTCTCCTAAAAACTTAACTCATTGATATTTGCCTTGCTGTAATTATAACTGTAAAAAAAATGTTTTTAAGTTTATTCTGTACCTCAATGATTCTCACTGTTACAAGATGTTATCTCTGCCATATTGTATGAGTACTACATCCATAATTTGCTGTCTCTCTCTCATGTATTGTATTATATTGTTTTGTGTTATTTTTGGAGCTTTTCTTCCCGGGCCTCTGCTGAAAATGGACCTGTGCCCAGTCGGACTTTCCCGTTAAACAAATGTAAAATAAAATAAAATAAATACAAATAAACTTCCCTCCAATCTAAAGCCATTTGACAGACATTTTAATTTGTGCAGAAGTTACTCACAAGACTGACAGTTTACTGAGCTGTAATGCTGACCTTCGCTTTTGAAAAAAAAAAAACAAAATTCCCAGACTTTTGTCAATAGCTCAAAGTGTAGAGAGGAATATTTATTTATTATATATTTATTTATTTTTAGAAAACATCTTTAAAACTGTTAAATTGATTACACACCCAGAAACACAGAAAAGTTATTGTGATTATGTAAACTACAGACTGCTGCAAGAAATCAAAGTCACATTTGCACTCTGTGCTTACGTCCGAACCGTTGAATCATACCTGTCAATTCCAAAAGAAGTAAAGTAGCTTAATAAGAAGGTTATTTGCAAGGTTACATGGCAGTTTATATTGGAAATAAGCAGAGATATTAAAAAGGCTCTGTTTTTCATAATTATGCCGAAAAGTCTTCCAGGGTAAATACAACTTCTGATTTAGTATGGAACCATACCTCTCAACCTTAGAGCAAGAAATCTGGACAAAGCGAAAAATAAAAGTGGGACACAGGCCCAAAAATAGTTATGCATCACAGACACCATTGAAACAACTGTAGCTGCAAACATTATACATCCCGTATAATCTTTCTATCCCATCATTGTCAGTTAAGCATTATATGGCTCATTCAGTCCTGCCTTCTTTTGCAACAAAGAAAACCATGCTTTGAAATGACAAATGCATTAAAAATAATAAATAAAACACATTGCATCAACATCCTGCAACTTCCTACCTGCAAGCAACCACAGAGCTTTCACTGAAACTAGGGCTGCTTGTTTCCCCAGAATGACAACTCTCCCTAATTAAGTCTAATGGTATACAACCTACCAGTATCTGGATTACCTGAAATAAATTAAATTATGGCCTGTAAATTGAAGGTACACTTTGTTTAATTAAACTATATTTCTAAGCCCACTTGCTATATTTTTTCAGTAACATCCCAATATCCAGGTCACTTTACAAGACATTGGCAGTGGTAGACTTGGCATCCTTCAGAACCCCACAGGCCCAAGCTAATACATTGTCCATTAAATGTAAATATCCATCCACTGTAAATGGCAAGAAGCTATGTCTTAAAAAATCTACTTCTGGCATGCGTGCCCAAGTATTAGGTTTTAAAACAAAGAAAAATATTCTCCACAGTCCGTAAGTCCTCTGTCTTTAATAATCATGTACTGTTGCAACATTCCAACACATAATCACACACATACACACTAAAATCCCCAACATTTAAAAAATGACATTGTGCCCACTTGATTTGCCAGTATTGATGATCCGCCAAAGCTATGCTTACTGTTGTCCAATCAACCACTGCTTAGAACCCACCAATGAAAAAACAGTACTAGGTGCTTTTTTGTTTGTCTGAAAAAACAATACAACTTTGTATGCTACAGTCCCACATAGTCAGTCCACTACTGACCCATTAACCCTAGGCTGCTGTCTCATTCTTACTCCCTGGAACTGCATTACCTTGGATGACTACTTTTATTTCCTAAGCAAAAGACACAAATTGGAAGATGAGGCAAAAATCCATACATTCTTTGAAAATCCATACAGTTAAGAGGTATGAGTTCATGTTCAATACAACACCCTCCCTGTCAGGAAAGCCGCAATTTAATGTAAGTGTACTCAATGTATGATATATTTGTGAGCTAACTTGTTTGTGTTCAGTAGGTAGACTGATCATTGTTAGCCTCATTGTTAGCCTCTTTGTGCATGCATCTCTCTCTCTCTCTCTGTCATGCACACATATACACACATACACACACACACACACACACACACACACACACACACACACACACACACACACACACACACACACACACACTCTTCTACTTTCACGCACACAATTCTGCTTTCATGCATGCACTCACTCACTCCGTACTTACCTATTAACACAGGAAATTGCTGTCCCTTTCAAAGGCAACAACGGCAAATCCATACATGTGCCCCTCTTCAGCGAGAACACACACACTGATTGTTCGGCGCAAAATAATGGAGTAAACACACTGACCCTTTTTTGGCTCAAAAACAAAACTAGAAGGGTTCTTTGGCGCATGTGCACACCGACATTAGCATTACAGGTCACGGGAGCAAAAAACACAAAACAAAAAAAGTGTTTTGGGGCATGCGTACATCGATGTTGCAGTTAGAGGTTGAGGGCCACATTGAAGAGCTCTGAGGGCCGCATGCGGCCCGCGGGCCGCAGGTTGGACACGTCTACTCTAGACTCTGAGAAACATATCGATGAAGAAAATGGATTACGGTGTGAACACTCAGTATACCATCTGTTTATATCCAGCTGGTGTCTATAATTTAATGCATTGGGACCAGTCTTGTTCAGATGATATAGTGCTTATGAATAGTTTATGATCCTGTGTAGGGATGATTTGTATATGTGGATGGTGCACTGTGTTGGCTGTTGGTTAGGAGCTTGTAAAAGATCTTGCCCCACTGAGTACAATTAATTATGAATCAGGAAGGGCATTGGTCCATAGTTATACTGCATTCCAGCTGTAGTCCATGGCACATATCTGCTTATGAACAGTTGCCAGAGAGAAAAGGTCAGTAATTACTGTAAGCCTAGAAAGAACTTGCATTTTTTGCAATTGTTTTTTAAAGGATCCTACAAAGATTATAAATGTATATGTTAGTAGGCTAAAGAACTGAGGCAATGAATGTATAATTGTTGAGTTCCTTGATTCATTAATAAGAGACAGAACAATTTGTGGTATGTAAAACAATGAAATAAGAATCAGGTTGTTTTTCTAAACACAATTAACCTTATCAAAATTGTGGATTTAAGTAGAGCAAGAAAGATTATGATAAAATATAATTAAAATAAAAACGCAAAGAGAAGAAAAGAATGAAAATGCATTCTAACTATAACAAAGACAAGAAAAAAAGACACAAGTTGCTTAAAAAATGGTGTGGTTAAAATGTAACCTTTACTTACTACATATTATAGAATCCATGTTGTAGCCATTTTTCAGAGAAGTAAAAAAGGA
The DNA here is from genome assembly GCF_019279795.1 of Protopterus annectens. Lineage (NCBI taxonomy): Eukaryota > Metazoa > Chordata > Ceratodontiformes > Protopteridae > Protopterus > Protopterus annectens. The sequence goes on from NC_056745.1 coordinate 291,905,773, forward strand.
AGACTAGTGTATTTAAAAGAGTGGGCATATTGCTGAACAGAAAGAAGACAGTGACTTTTGCACTGGTACTACTGAAGTGAAAACAAATTACAGAGTGAAGTCTGAAAATGTATCAGAGGTATTGAGGCAAGAGTGCGAGTAAGACTGTTGCCAAGAAATGTCAAAAATGAAGAAAGGAAATGTTGAATATAAACTGTACACAGGCGCAGAGTGTAATCTGTCATTTAAATATATTTTTGAAATATTGAGGAGTCAAGGGTACAGAAAATGGGAGATTTGTACACATTGATAACATATTCAAAGCAAGAAGTAATGCTACTGGGTCAAAAGTTACTGCCACGTATTTAAAAAATAAGACATATGAGACTCTTTTTCAAATTGCATCACTTTATTGTGGTCCATCTGGCATGGGAGAAGCTAGGAAAGCCACAAAGGAATCCTCAATGTAAAAATAAAGAGTGAATTTGTATAGAAACAGTCACATAGTTGTAAAGGCATTTTGTGTTGTGCAGAATGATAATGATAATATCACTGGAAAGTATGATGATTTATGGGTCTATATCAGAATGATGAAAGCTGAAATCCGCGAACGCCATAACATCGACACATAAACGTCAACCTATGAAAAGAAAAGATGGAAACGCTGAAAGACACAATGCCGAACAAATTTCCCTGGCCAACAGGGTGATCGTGGGGATGAGTAAATATATCCTTTTCCCCACTGTAGTGCGGTCTCTGAGTTGGTATATATATATATGTAGGGGATGTGGGGGGGGTGCAGGGGGGCTTGCCCCCCCCCTGCAAAAACATTTGTAAAACTGTTTTACGTTATGTTTGTTTACTTAGGTTTTACTTACTTGTATGGCACTGTTGCTTCCGGGAATCCGTTCGGCATTGTGACTTTCGGCATTTCCGTCTTTCGCTGTTTTCGTAGATCAACGTTTATGCGTAGATGTTATAGCGCTCACAGATTTTAGCTTTCGTCTTTGTAATATACACCCATAATTTATTTATAGGATTAGGAGGTTTACTAGGAAAATATTACATAAAAATACATTTTGATGCTGTACCAGTGATACATGCATGCCCAATGAAAGTCCCAACAGTTGAAAAACAAAAAGTACAAGTAAAAAACACTTTATTTTGGATATAGCACCATCTTAGCATGCCACATAGGGCAAATTTCAAAGGATAAACTTTCTGGACTAAACAAAAAGAATTTATACAACCAAATCAATTAAAAAGTGTCCAAAATCACATTAAATTATTAAAACAGGCCTATTCAAAACAGATCCAATAAATCACGACACAAATGAAAAAAACAACACTATATTATCTCTATATAAAATGTTAAGACAAGTAGGACTCTGGAGTAGAAATGAATGGGAATTAAAGTGAACATAAGGCTCGACTGTCATTAAAAAGCAATTAGAGGATATAGAAGGGCTGAACTGAATGGTTACTATTGTAAAGCAAGAAAAGATTTGCATTCATACAGACTTGCAAAATTTGAGTAAAGTGATTCAAAAAAAGACATTTCCACTGGTTATAGCGGAAGAAGCATTTGCAGCAATATCATTTGCTGAGCACTTTCTAGCACTAGTATGCAAGCTAGGGTTTCTGGCAGAAAGATGAACAAGCTCTAAAATGTGCACATTTACTGTGCAGTTAGATAGGTATAGATTCCTTAGACTTCCATTCTAAACAGACAGCTGAAGGTATTGATGCTGAAAAATTATTGATGCTATATTAGTGATTGGTTATGCAAAAAAGGCATGGCAAGAGAATGATACAGCTGCTAAACTGATAAATATAGAATAATTTAAAGTGAAATGAGAAGAGACGCAAAACAAATGTGTCAAGTGTGAAATACATTGGTCACACTGTAATGACAGAAGAACCGAAGCCTGATAAAAAATGGAACTGCCACAGCAAGAGGTTAAGCAAGTATCATACACTTTTCTAGGATTTTCTTTTATCCAGTACCCTTACCATCAAGACTCCCCCCCACCCAACAAGTTCACCAGTCTTCCCATCTGAGGGCTCACCTTCAGCATTTTTCTCTTTGTAGAGGCATGGGTCAAGCATCAGGAGTGCTGTTACCATCCACTGAGTCTGTCATTTTTTGTTATAGTTCCCCCATGTGCCTAGTATCAAACTATGGTTGGCTTGGCATTAGGAAACTTTGGAGTGCAACTTCTCCTGGCCCTAAGGGGTGTGTACTATGCCATATATATTCCTGCCCCCTCAGTCTGAGATCTGTTTCTTTATGATCTCCAGCCTCCATCAGATTACTGGAAAGAAAATGAGCTATTGCCAATAGTGCATGCACCGTCCCTCCCAGAATAGTAACACCCAATCCTCCCTGACAGCTCCATCAGATACCCAAGCCACTACTAAACTCAGGTCACCTGGGTTATAGTCAGGGCTTTATCCCTCATTGCCACCAGAATGACTATTATAAAAGTTTCTAGGAATGATGCTGTATTACTCATAATCTGTATCTAATATATTTGTAATATATCTAAGATAACTATGGTTCAAAAGTAGCTATTAGAGGAAGGTGTAACCAGGGAATGCAGTTAATAACAGGTAAAAAGTGTTGCAATTCTTACGAAACTAGTTATAGATACAACAACACTGCAACACTATGATGTGAGTGAGCAGTGTGTGTCACAAGTAAATGCAATCAAAACTATATAAGAGCTGTGGTCCTACAAGTGAATAGGCTGGCTGCCTATGGGTCAGGAATATTTGTAGATGCATAAAAAAGAGAAGCGCAGACAGAAAATGAGCTATTGGCAATTATGTATGGAAGTCAGAAATTCATTGAATATGTATGTGTAAAGAAATCCAGATGCAAATAGGCCAGAAATGTTGTAAAGAACATTCAGGAATGTCTGTGAACAAAGCTCTTCTCAGATAAACAAACATATTACCTAATGTACCAAAGTACGATTTGAAAGTGAAATACAGAAATACAGATTAGGTAATGAACTATATACAGTAGGTATGGTAAGTAGAGTATACTTACCAGAGAAGAAAGAAGATATGTTAGAAAAAGAACTATTGAGTCTTGGATAATACTGCAGCTACCAATGACAGAAAGATAAAGTAAACAAATTTTAGAGATGTACTGAGACTAATTTAGAAATGTAGTTACTGAACTATGCTGTAATGAGAGATTAGTGTGATGGAAAAATCATCACTAAGAAAATAACATATTTTTCTTTCAAGAAAGAAATTAATTGTAACAAGGGCTTGATGTAAAAAGTGATACACTAGTTCTCAATTAACTGATAATATGAACACTTGAAAGACTATAGGAATCACATTTAGGAACAGTGTAGTAAAAAGAAACAAAAAGAATTATAATATACTGACAGGGAATGTTGGCGAAGATTGAACACTTACTGCAGATTTATGCCACCCGCAATGCAGACTACATCAACAATCTAAAGAAGGAAATTATTGCATACCCAGTAAAAGATCATCTGTGGGTATGAGTGGGCATAACTTTGCTAAAAATCAAAGACGCCATATATATTCTATCTACCTAGAAATAGTTTAACTAACAGACAGAAAAAGTGCAACTGTAATTGATGCACTAACGTTCACATTCTCAAGAAAGGAGATACCTGATGTCATAGCACATCTGTAAAAGAAAGCAACTTTTGTGTAGAATTTCCTCAAATAAAGTCTTAAATGGGTAGGGTATTCAACTTGTGCTGGACACACTAATGACCAACTCCTATATGAACAATCATTAGTTTGTGACTGCTGGCTTTTTGCACTAAAATTCAAGGTTGAGGTAGTCTGAGAATTTCTACTTTCCTTGAGATGGTGTAACCTTGGAGTAAGACTATGTAAGTATTAGGGGCATATGGTTACAGCCTACCAAATTGGTTTGTGCAGTCACATGTTCCCCCTTCAAAAGAGCTTTTTTTATTCGCTTTTTCCCATCAGATACTGTTTGTGTTTGAGTGATGTCACTCCTTTGTGACCGTATTATTATTCATGTTCGATCACAGTGGAGTTGAACTACCGTCACTGAGCCCCACCAATAACACGGCAATAAAGAATGGATGTGATGCATCAAAAAGGAATTATGATTTGACCTTTATAACAAAGATAGGTGGCTCTGTCAGCAAGTATTTCATAGTACCTCAAGGTTTAGGTGAAATATGTAATAAGCTATAAAACAAAAATAGAAAGTGGTCATTATACTTTACTAATATGTATTCAAAATTAAAATAAAAGTGAGTACAAAACAAGGTTTTGAAAGGCTTACTCTGTTATCAGCAGAAATGTTAAAGATGTAGCATGAATGGACAGATTGAAAATGTAACAATATGCTAATTAGTTAGAGAGAAAGTTATAATACTAGAGAAATGAACTTATGAAATAAAGAAATTGCATTGGAAAATGTTAGGCCAAAGGCAAATAAGAAAGTTATTTATCATAATGCGTGGCTTGATGAAGAATTTGTAGAAAGGAAAACCTTTAAGATAAACAAATAAAATGGAGAAAGGAAAAATAAAACAGAAGAAGATGAGGATTGAAAGGCTTTATAGGAGATTAATCCAAAATAAATAAATAAATAAATAAATAAATAAATAAATAAAAAGGAGTTATTTGTTAAAATGTAGTGACATTTCGGATATGATAGTAACCAGCAAGAAACAATGACAGAGCATTTGGAAGATAATTTATTAACTGTGTTGGTATGAGACAGTCTGATGACTGGCATGCAGATGGGACCACAGTGAAACAATATTATATACAGTAGTATAATACGCGACATAGCAAAGTGTTTAAAAATAATTGAAGGGTCGAGTAGATTAAGCTGAATTAACCTTGATAGTAAATTTCTTAGAGAGGAAGAGAGAGAAAAATATATACAATTTAAAAAGGAAAACAGCAGTCAAGAATGGGATTAAAAATGAACTTTATATGCAACATCTTGAGAACTGATAAGACTAATTAAAATGTGTGTTGATAAAACATTATTGCCTACTTCATAGAAATGAGGAAAACATCCCCCCCTCTTTTTTAAGAAAAAACAATCTTTGAATACCCTTGCATGCTATTACCTAATCACATAGGTAGATAATTCACTGAAAACATTTTCATGCATATTTCAGCCAAAGCTGAAAATCAAATTGTCTAAAAAACTTAATATGAGGCCCGATTTGCATGTAGTGCCAAATGCTGTACCATCGATGCATGTATACTATACCAATACAAAACAGAAAAATATGCTGTCATAAGAACACAGAAATGGTACGTTTTACCAGTCAGTTTGGAATCAACATTTCATAAATGTAAACACAATCTAACTTTGGGAAACAATGAAAGAAATTATTTTAACTCTTGAACTGATTAGTATAATATCAGCATTTTGTACTTCAATCTAGCAAAGATAAACATATCCACAAAGGGATACTTAACCTAGGAAATTAAGACAAAAATGTATGGCAAGGTTGCTTGTTTGTTTGCTGGCCCTGTGGTTGTACGTAATTTATATAACCATAGTCCTTAAAGCATTAGACAAGTTTGGATATTCCAGGAATAAGAAAAAGTCTCACCCAGTGATCAAAAGTACTGATGAGCTTCTAGTTTTTATGGCATCTAAGGAAGCATTGAAAAACAAACACAAATTCTGAGCCATGAGTGATGTGTAGCAGAATTAGAATGTCAAATAAAACAAAGCTAATAGCTTACAGTAAATTTAATGCACAGGAAGTGGAAGTCTAAGAGACACTAATAGAAATAGTAGAAATAGTAAACAGCATTATTTTATCCAATAATGGTTCATAGAGGATACATAAAGAATGCATTAAAAGAAGAATTGACAAAATATGTAAAGAATTGCTCAGAGCTAATACATTATTGGAAGGTAAGACAGTGGTACCATTAATAACAACTATGAAACCAATTACCTACAACATGATTTCATACATTTGTTGATTGGGTAAGTTCACTGGATACAAGTGTCCCTTTTCAGGAGTAACACAGGAGCATTAACTGGCTAAGTGATTTACCCAGAGTCACATAGGCAAATAAAGGTGCAGATATACAAACCCAGTACCCTTGACTACAGGAAGCAGTTCATTAACAGCTCAGAGTCTTAATTCTCTGCACTAACTGTCAGACTATGGGATGGAGATAAGAAACGGGGACTCTTCAAGCCTTTTCTATAGAATAACTAAAACAATACAACTGCCTCAGTCCTTTCCAGAAATAAACTTTGAATTTACCTTTTAAATGGCCAAGTCTAAACCAGATATGGCAAGATAATTTGATTGCCTGATGTTGAAATAAGTTTAGAAATTTGGAAAGAGAAAAGATTGTGGGATAAAGGTTTATAGATTTGTAGTTGGTTTTCTCTCTAAGTATCTGAGGAAGCCTAATTTCACATTCCTCTGGTAAATGTTAGCCCTTATATTTTGAAACACAAATATCCACAGACAAGTTGAAAAAATATATGTAAGGGTAATTGCGTTTCCCCTATCCATTAAGGCCCGTGGCACTAAACTGGGGGTGAATTGGTGGTTATTCATCTAGTCATCCAAATGACTGTAGATTAGAGTAAGAAAAGTACTCTGCTTTATTTAAAGTGGGAAACTGTCACATAGGAGTCATATTCTCTGTGACACATACCTAACCCTCCAATATCTTCTATTATTTTTTCAAAAAAGATTGAGGTCTCTTGATAGGGCGTTTGTCACCACTGGACTTGCAAATGTATAATAGATTTGACCGAATAGGGTCTGATGAGGCTCTCTGTGCAAGGCAGAGTTAGTCTCTCAATAGCCTGTATATTACCAAGAAGACAGACAAGGCTTTGAGATGGTCTGCATAGTTTATATGATTTAGACCCTTAACTTTTTTGCAAAAAAGTATTGTGGTCATTCCCGTTGTGATAAGTATATAGACTGGTACAAAATGAAAAGGGCATTGTACTCAATGACTGGCCTAATGATTGCCAAGTATAGTGGAATAATTATGGCCCTGGATTTGGATGCCATACTTTTAGATATAAGCTGGTTGATGAAAATGGGTTTCCTTACAACAGTGGATACACGATAATCAAAGAACAGATAATTGGCTACAAAGGTTCTCAGATCTCTACCTACAGAATCAGTTTTCAGGGGGTATTGCCAATGTGATGCTACAAGGGAAGTCATACCTGCAGAAGGATACAATTATACATTTCTTTTCATTAAATTTAATATTCAAACAGACAGTTTTGTTAACATAATCCAAACAATAGTTAATCAATATGCATTAAGATACTTAAAAAGCACCTGAATAAGAATATCATTATTAGTGAAATTGAATCCTAAATTTAAGCAAATGAATGTAAGTTGTTTGGCATAAAAGGGATTCATAAGAACTTAAAACAAACAAGATATTCAAAATTATATGTTACTAATTTATGTTAGTTAAACAATACATATTATTTAAAATATCTACCTGACAGAGGTTTAAGAACATCTTACTTCAAATTACTTTTTAATTCTCAATGGGGTTATGTAGAATAAAAGAATAAGCAATGGAGAGATCAATAAATGTTGCTCAAGTGATTTTAAAAGGATCTTAAAAACAGTAGCCCTGCAGTCCCTTGGTAACTGAAAATGTGATTCATGATCTTATGAAATGTTCTTATTATGAAAATAAATGTATATCTATATCTATGTATCTATCTATATCGATTGACATCTATATCTATATATTTATAGCTATATCCATCTCTCTCTCTCTCTCTCTCTCTCTCTATATATATATATATATATATATATATAGTTCTACTTTGAAACATCTAAAACCCATAACATTTAATTGCATAACATTGAGACCAGAACATCTAAAACCCAAAACATCTAAAACCCATGCCATCGAATTTCATAACATCTAACAATACAAATCACAAGAAAATAACATCCCCTCCACATATGATGACACCAAACTGCCAAACATTCTTTTTGCTATGCCCCCTGCACCCCCTATGTGGGGGGGGGGGGCTGCCTCCCTGTAAATTAAATATACCAACTCCAAGATTGCACTACAGTGGAAAAAAGTTAATTTCCTAACCTCACTATATCAAGCCCCCCTGAAGAAACAGTAAAAAGTATGTTTGGCAGTTTGGTGTCATTACATGTCGTTATATGTGGAGGGGATGTTATTTTCATGTGATTTGTAGTGTTAGATGTTATGAAATTCAATGTTATGAGTTTTAGATGTTCTGGTCTCAGTGTTATGAAATTAGATGTTATAGGTTTTAGATGTTTTGAAGGGGACCCACACATATATATATATATATATATATATATATATATATATATATAGCCTAAAAAGCCACTGGATATGTCACTGTACTCACCCCCCTTAAACTGTCATCCTGTCCTATTTTTAGTACTCTGTCAGCCTTTTACTGGCTCCTGCCTCCTCTTAACTGGGTTAGTGCCTGTTATTCCTCCTTATAATACCCTAATTTATTTACTAACTAAAAACTTTCTCTTATTACAACTACCTGGCTGTATCAGCAACCATTCCCTTTTTTCTTTCATTGTTTATATATTGTATATGTAATGAAACTCTATTCATCCTACTTATTTTCTAGATTGTACTATTCTCAACTCAGAATTTTGTATTTCCTTTTGTATATTTTCAACTTAAGTACCGTCAAAGTCTTATTGCTTGCATATTTTTTTTACTGTTTAAATCTTAAATGTAAATGTGTGGAACTTTTCTCCCCAGGTCTCTGCTGAAAAAGGACTATCAACTCAGCCGGACAAACCCGATCAACAAATGTAAAACAAATAAATAAATAAATAATATATATATCTATATCTATATGGAGAGAGAGAGACAGAGAGAGAGAGAGATGTAAGTGTGTGTTTTAACAAGAATATTTGGTCCAGTTTATCATTCCCTTTATATTGTAAGATTTGGGGGAAGTGGTATGTCTGTTGTTTAATCACCAGGGATGAATGATGATTTATTGCTTGGCAATATTCCTGACTAAGATGCAAAATATGAGAAAAGAAAAAATAAACAGTTAATCTAAAAATGCAGCTCAGTGTATTTGATGTGTTTAGATAAATATACATTTAGATATGTAAATGAAATAATATTAGTATTGTATAGTATTGTCAAATATAGCTTACTGGCTTTGCAGGGCAGTCTACCCTTTTCCACTGTTAGTGCCACGTCCTCAAAGAGCAGCTCTTCTGAGTTCCTCTATTGTGGTCTCCTGAGGGGAAGCATGTCTCTGCAAGATGTATTCCCCTCTGCTTATGTGTGTGATTGCATTCACAAAGTGTAGGCTGTGCTCAGAAGGCTTCAACTGTACTGGGTGCAACAAGTAGTGCTTCTACTAGGTGTCAATGATGTTGCCAGAATGTCCTCCCTCCTCCCAGGATCAGTGAGACAATGGTGGCCACTCACTGTCATCCCCCCAGGTATCTCCTACAAACACCCACACCACTAAATGAACTCAGGTCACCTGCTCAGTAGTCAAGGCTTCTTTCTATAAATGTGTGTGTGTGTGTGTGTGTGTGTGTGTGTGTGTGTGCGTGTGTGTGTGTGTGCGTGTGTGTGTGCGTGTGTGTGTGCGTGTGTGCGTCTATGTATATTTTTCTCTATCTATAACCATAAACTATATAATTAAATGCACGAGCACAGGTGCATCAGTCCAAACAAAATAGGGCATTGCAGAAATATGCAAAGGAAAATGAAAGCAGACACACACAGACAGACCCACAGAGAGACACACACAGACACACACACACACACACACACACACACACACACACACACACACACACACACACACACACTTGATAATGGCTTTATTTTCATGTGTGCAGTACAATTGGCTGAAAACACAGTTCTTAAACAAGTCTGTGTGCATTAGAAAACGAATGAGAGCATTTATGTATGAATGGCAGTTTGGTTGAATTCAGGGTTTATACACTCTAGGAAAGTAAGAGTATACAGGAAAATGAATATCTGACTGAAAAGGTGGTGGCTATGAAAATGTACAAGGCTACATTATAGCAGTTATAGCAGTTACTGTGTATATATGAGTGCTCATGGGTTCAGCTTAGAGTAAGGGTGATAGAAAATAGTTTTGTACCTTTGGTATTTTGTGTGGTCTAAGTTTTTAGTAATGTAATGAGCAGGGTTGGAGTTAGGGACTGTTGTAGGTTTAGGCTCTGCACACATGAGTAAGGTAGGCAGGAATATTTGCATGAGTGTATGTGTGCATGGGGGAATGAATGAGGGGGAGAATGTCCTAACATGGAGCAGTTTTATTTCTTTCCATGCTCTCATTATGCAACTTGCTTTTCTAACAGCATAGGTTTCTTTTGCTTTTATTAGAACACTTCCCTGCTTTACACCTGCATTTCCTTGCACTTGTCAAATGCTTTCAGTCTTTCTCCTCACATTAGAAGCTGACACTTATGACAGCCATAATGATTTTCCTTCATTTAAGATTTGCAGATTAGTTTTGCATATAGGTCTGTCTCTTTGGTAGCAGTTTTGTTGTATATTAGTTGTTCGTCCAGAGAACTGTCATACATATTATTCTGTTTTATTTTTTGTTGACTGTGTAGTTGACTGGGCGAAGTACAATTACAGTGGAGGTCTTGAGGTGAAAACTACACTTATGAACATTTGTACTAATATATATGCTTTCACTACAAGTTAAGGAGTTATAATTCCACAAGGAAGCAGCTCCACCAAAACAAGTAGATGAAAGTCAGCCCAAGAGAAAAATAGCTGGAAGCATTTTTTACAGATGCAAGCCCCCATTTACTATTCATGTGGGGGGGGGGGGTAAGACCCCCTCAGCTTATATATACCAATTGCATGGTCTCACAAGCACAAGAGAAGATAGAAATCTCCTAAAAGAAAGGAATTACTGCCAGCACTCATCTAGAAACTGCACCAGCAGTGAATTATTATGAAACACAGTGATCTGAGAGTTCTGCTTTACTGAACTGTGCCAGGTGAGTTGGCTCTGCATGGAATCTGTTCACAATGAGTAGTTCAGCAACTGCTACATAAATCAATGCACATGTCACTGACCTTAAGAGCTAGCTGCTATATATATATATATATATATATATATATATAAATATATATATATACATATATATATATATTTATATATATATATACATATATATATATACATATATATATATATATATATATATATATATATATATATATACACATACATACATATGTATATATATATATATGTATATATATATATATATATATACATATATATATATATACATATATGTATATATATATATATATATATATATATATATATATATGTATATATATAAATCAATGCACAGATCACTGATCGTAAGAGCTAGCCACTATGTAGTCAGACATGAAACCAACAATTTAAGTAAGTAGTACATAACATTCTAATGTGGATGATATAGGGTTTACCCATGAGTGAAGTGGTTTGGTCTCAAGGGTAAACCCTATTGAGCAAACAAAGTCAGCCATGGGTAAACCTACATCATTCACACCAGATTATTCTTTATTGTTTTAGCACATCAACATTATTTTAAAAAGATGTTTCTTAACATTTTTAAAATAATGCCATTGTACTTTTCTTTCATTTCTGTGTTCTTTCATTAGCTGGTGTCTATTGTGAACTGTCATACTGGTACATGGAGATGCTTGCACAGTACGTCTTTTGGATACTGTTGTTGCACTGTCTTTCATTGTTATTTTGAGAAAAGTGGCTTTTATTCTGCTAGCAAGCCTAACAACCTATCATGTCACCTTCAGGTCCCTACAAAGGATACCGCTACTGAGCTCACAACTATACTTGAAACTGTCTGTTCCTCCATGTACAACTCCCCTAATTTACTTTTAAAAAATGAATTTTGCTAAAACAACCAGACAATTATAATAAACTTCAAATTAAAATCAGCAAGCAACTATTAGATTCAACCAAATATCTATACTGCACTAAATACTGACCCTTCACCATATGCAGAAGCCAAAACACCATCCATTAATCCAAACTCAATCAACAATGTGCATCCACATTATCATCCAACTACTGTATCCATGAACAAACAAACCCTTATGAAAGCAGCCCACTCAGACCTTAAGGTATATAACAATAAAACTAGTGATCTTCATGCCCAGATTCAAACCCACAACTCCGGCATACTAGTACTCACTGAAACATGGTTAAAATCCTGCTTCAAGCATGAAGAAATACTTCCACCAGGATATTACATAATAAGAAATTATCAAACCAGTAAACATGCTGGGGGGCTTGCTTTCATAGGTTCATGGGTGTGTACTAGGCTAATGGCCCTGGAGCCTTTACAAGCCTAGCCCATAGAAATGCTCTGGCATTGTGCAGCCTGACATTAGTTCTCAGTGCCTCTATCAAGTAGAGCTACTGCAGTGATCCCCGGGGTGAACTTTCTATTACCCATCCACTCATCAAGATTTCTCTTGAAGAGGGACAGCGAGATGCTCTGCTTGACATGTATGGGAAGTCTATTCCAGAGCATGGGCAGTCTCTGGCTGAGGAACCTGTCTCTCCAGCATGTTCTTTTGATTGTGGTAATGAGGTTGAGGTCTCTGGAGCATGTGGTGCGGAGGGATTGGGATTTCTTTAGATGCAGCATTTCTAACAGAGCTGGGTCAGACATGGCTTTGTAAGTCAAGCAAAGATCTCCTCCAAGTAGGGGATATGAGACAGAGAATAGCTGGAGTCTTTTGAGTCATTCCATGTAGGACATGTGTTTAATGCCTAGGATCCTCTTCGTGAGGTACTTCTGTGGCTTCTCCAGTGGTTGCAGGTGTCTAGTGAGGTACATGCCAAATGGGGCATTATACTGAATTATTGGTCTAATGAAGGAAGAGTAGAGAGAGATGATGACTTCTTTCTTCCTGGATGCAAAACCCTTGGTAATGAGATGTGCCACATAGAAGGACTTTCTGACCACAGTGGCAATGTGGTGGTCGAAGGAGAGGTTGCTGTCATCTTGCATCCCCAGATCTCTTATAATGCCTTCAGTGTTCAGTGAGCTACAATTGATGTGGTAATTAATGGGAACTGAGTTTTTCCCAAAGGGAATGATGACACATTTTTTGGCATTAAGCTTAAGGCCATGGTTTCAACACCAGTCATTGGTGTCAGTGAGGCCTTTCTGTAGGATGTCTGCATCACTTGGGGAGTTAACAATGGCTCCCAGCTTGTAGTCATCTCTGAACCTGGTCAGCCACAGTTCCTTTGTGTTGGCCTGGACTTCTGAGAAGTAGATGCCGACCAGGAGAAGACCCAGAACCGATCCCTGTGGGACTCCACTCATGATGGTCAACAGTCTGACTTGGAGTCTACTACTTTCATACTGTGTGTTCTATCTGTGAGCCAGTTTGCCAACCCACCTAGTGATATAGGGATTGATGCCTAGTTTGGTGAGTTTATCAATAATTCCCAAGTGAGAAATGGTATCAAAGGCCTTGGCCAGATTGATGTAGACTATATGGACTGCCTTACCTCCATCCACAGCCCTGGTGACTGACTCAAAGAAGTCAACCAGGTTGAGCAGGCATGATCTCCCTTTCACAAAGCCAAATTGCGTGGGGTCTAGAGTTTGGAGATTTCCTATATCTTTGTTCATTAGCTCCATGATGATGCACTCCATAGCTTTACATATCAGACTCATCAGGCTAATGGGGCAATAATTCCCAGGATCTCTAGCTGCTCCCCCTTTATGGACAGGGATGACTGTAGCAGTGTGCCTTTCTGTAGGGACAAATTCTGATGTGAGTCTGTGGCTGAGCAGGGCACACAGATGTGATGCCAGTTTGCTTTGCAGTTCATGTAGAACACAGCCAGGGATATTATCAGGTTCAATGGAAGCTGTATTCTTGGCCTTGGGCAATGCATCTTTAACCTATGCTGCAGTAATGCTGGGTGCCTGGCATTCTTCTGGTATTGTGATTGGCCCTTTGGGGGGTGAGAGGGGTAAAGTTGGCACTGAATCTGTCGGCCAGTATGTTGACAATATCTGTTGGCCCAGTGTAGGAGTTACCATTGTGTAGTAACTCAAAATAAATCTGGGTATTGCCATGGAGGTTCTTGATGTAACTATAGAAGGCTTTGTGATTGTTTTTAGTGTCTGCCGCAATTCTGCCTTCATAGCTGGCTTTAGAGGATTTGATGAGGGATCTCAACTTTTTGTTGAGGCTAATAAGGGAGTTTTTTCAGTCTTGGGACTTCACCTTTTTCTGCAACAATTTCTTCCTTCTGTTATAGAGTTTATTAATGGCAAGGGACCTCCAGATTGGCTTCCTTTTTTTGGAGAAGAGTGTCTTGGTTCTGTTGGGTATGGCTAGTTGCATGCATTTATGTACATGTTCATACAGTGCATTGCTGTATGATTCGGCTGTCATGCAGCTATTTTCCATTGGCATAGGTGCTGTGAAGTTAGCCACCTCTGTTTTTAGGAGCCCAAAGTCAGCTTTGGAGAAGTTTTTCAAGGTGGTTAGCTTTTAGGGGGGTGTGGGTGAGATGTGGATTTCCATGATGATTAGTTTATGGTCAGATATAACTAGGGAGGGATTGACTACTGGTGTAGAGCAACGGTCGCCCATATTAGTAATAACCAGGTCAAGGATGTTGCTTCCTCTAGTGGGGGTCAGAATGAGCTGATCCAGGGCATTGGAATTGATGAATTCCAGGAAGCCTTGGGCCAGTGTATTGGTGCTTGAGTAGTTCTCCCAGTTGATGGAGGCGTAGTTGAAGTCTCCTAGTATGAGAGTGTTGGGTTGGACCTTGATAGATTCCAAGGTGCATAGGAACATGGAGTGAGAGTCTAGGGACATGGTTGGGGACCTATAGCAAGCTATGACCTGGATCGCTATCTTATGTTCCTTAACACCCTAGAAACAGTAATACACCACTACAAACCTTCAAAATTTGACTATGATGATGTAATAATACCCCATCTAAAATTAAATTCACATAAGGCAATATGCATAATAGATGCAAACATAACTCCAAACAGAAACAATATTAATAGCACTGAAAATGTACTTAGCTGTATAACTAGCAAGATTAAGCAGGAAATCCTTCTTCCCAGTGACCTCAGCATAGATCAATATACCAGCGCCTCCCACTTAAATAACAGTCGATGTGGTGTTACCAAGTATTTAAATGTCTAAAAAGGTAAAACCTCTAGCAAAGCTAGCATAGTGGATTGCATACTGTCCACTAACCATGAAAAAATAAAACTGGCTGGAATACTTCCTGATACACTTAGCAACCAGCATCCAACCTAATTGCACATAGCCGGCATCTAAACTCTGTAAGAAATTTTACCAACTTCAGAAAAAGAGCACTTTCACTGAGAACTTACAGCACTGCAACTGGACCCCCACTAGAAACACCCTCACTAGATGATGCATTGTTATACTTCAATACCAACTTTCCACAAGTTTTAAACCAAAAGGTACCTATGTGATATAAGTGATTAAAATGATAACTTCTCAATGTGAAAAAAACAAAACAACAAATGAAAAACAGGGATAATGCTTGGAATAAGTGGTACAAAGACGAGGCCCAAAACAGTTATCAGAACTACTGACATATCAGATTATTTTAGCTCCCATGTTTTTGATGCTGTCTATTGCTTAGTAATGTTTCTAATTTATACACAAAATTTCCTGCTCAATGTGATGTTCTGCAATGTGCATCATAGGATCATAGAAGATTACTAAGCTATAGACCTAAAGGTCATTTTAAGCCTAGCCATTTTATCCCAATGCAATACCATAGAAATGTCAGTTAATACCCAAGATTGCATTTAGTAGTGGCTACCCATGTCCAGGAGGGTTATGGATACTATCTCTGGTAAGAATTTATGGTGCTGCATCTGCTCATCCAGGTTCCTCTTGAACAGTGTCATAGAGGTGCTCTGTTTTACATGAATTGTTAACCTATTACATAAATGTGCCAGTTGATGGGAGATAGATCTGTCCCTCCAGCATTTCTTATTTAAGTTGCAGGCCATATTTAGGTCCCTGGAATGTGTAGCCCTAGTTCTGTTTGATTTATGGATATGCAGCAAGTTAATTAGGTTTGGGTCTGAGACTGCTCTGTATGCCAGGCATAAATCTCCCCTGCAAATTCTATATGATACAGAGTATAGTGACAGGGACTTTAGTTTTTCAATGTAAGGCATTTGCTGGAGTACCTTGATCTTTTTTATTAAAAACCTCTGAGGTCTTTCCAATTGCTGACGGTGCTTTGTACTGTACATGCTGAATGGGGCGTTATACTCAATTATAACACCCCGTCTGATGTCTTAAGACATACTACTTTTTACATCTTTGTGTGATAGTTTCTGTTTGTTGTGTTTTAATGATTTTCCATATTTTGTACAGTGATAGTTCCTGTTTGTTCTGTTTTAATGATTTTCCTTATTTTGTACATACTCCAGTGTTTAGCGTTTGTTTATACATTGCTATGTTGCATAGCTACTGCTTCCTGAAACTTTTATTTTCAGCTCTCTACTAAAAAATATAAATGAATTTGTATGTAAAAATATGATATTCTCAAAATGATTTTGTAATTTCACTTAAATCATAATTGTATCCTTATTACATACTTGAAAATGATTCTTAGTGGCTTTAAATTCAGCTGTGATGTAAAAGGACACTATTTAATTATAACAAAGCTGCGATAATTCAGAAAATCTGTTTTTGTCAATTTTTCCCTGAGAATGGGTATATAGTGAAGAAATATTTTAGAGGCATTTGATAATTCTTAAATGGTGCCCCATCATAAATTTAAGACTCTAATGTAAGTCTTGAAACTCAGATAAATTAAACCAAATTCTATACATGTAATAGTGAAATGAGAAACTCACTTTTACACATTAAAATCATTTTCCTGGGGGCAGGCATTCCTGCACTCCAATATGTGTGGAGGGGATTACACCCACAAAACCCCTGCTACTTATATTTCCTCACTCCAAGATTGCTGTACTTGAAAGAAAGAAGAATTCTCTGAGAAACAGCAATATCAGACTTAGTATATGCATGTGTGTGTGTGTGTGTGTGTGTGTGTGTGTGTGTGTGTGTGTGTGTGTGTGTGTGTGTGTGTGTGTGTGAGAGTGAGTGTGTGTGTGTGTGTGTGTGTGTGTGTGTGTGTGTGTGTGTGTGCATATATATATATATATATATATATATATATATATATATATATATATATATATATATATATATACACACATACATACATGGATCCCCTTCAGTTGATCGACCTTCTGAAATGCTGAACATCATATGACCGGGACCATATGACTGACATTGTGGAAGGTCGAACAGTGTGAATGAGATAACTTTACATTGTGGAACAGGAAATTTGCTGATTTCTTCAATGTAGTGCAATCTTGGAGTTGGCATATTTAATTAGCAGGGGGCATGGGGGTGCAGGGGAGCTTGTCCCCCTGCAAAAAAAAAAACAACCAAAAAAATGTTTTATTTTTTTTTTTTTTTAGTTTAGTTTCGACCTTCCCCAGTGTCGGTTATATGGACATGTCCATATGATGTTTGGCATTTCAGAAGGTCGATCAACTGAAGTGGATCCATATACATATATATATATATATATATATATATATATATATATATATATATATATACATTTCCCCTTTACTCACTTTACTCACTTTTAATTTCTTGAAGTTTCAGAACAAACAGTATCAGGTCTCAAACCCAGAATGGGAACCCTTCCTACACATTGACATATTTAGTGTTGCAGAAAAGATGAAAATGTTATTTTCATTTATTTTCTCAAAGAAGAACTGGATATATGATTTGTTTAATTTGTATTAGTCTTAAATACTGGAAAAGATTCAGAAGATTATCAAATATGTTCTTTCTTGAAATAAAGGCAGTTCTCAAAATAGCACTATATTAGTAATACATTTTAGATTGTTCTGTATAAATATTAGGATAAATATTAGGATTAAAAAGCAAAATCATTGTCAATATACATTTGGAAAGCATTGCACTGTAGTTTCTTATCAGGAAGCCAAGGTGTGTTTAGAATATTGATATTACTGTAGCTAAGTCAAAACTCTGGTAAGAAACATTTATAGGAGAGGATTATTTGCTATACTTATTATTATATCCTGCAAGCATACCTCTCAACCTCTTAGCAAAGATATGTGGACAAAGCCAAAAATAATGGGGGGACAAAAGCCCAAAAATAGGGACAAATTTTAAATATTGCTTTTACAAACTTAGAAAGTTATTATAAAATGTGTTGTGCTAGCATACGTTTTCTGAAGGATATGAAGTCTGAAACTCAAATATCTGTCATTATTTAGTGATTACAATCCTCAATGGTTTGCCAGAAAGCCACAACGTTTGTGTGGAACACACCAAAAATATGGGGCAAAAATTTGGACATCCTGCTAAAATCTAGACAGTTGAGAGGTATGCCTGCAAGGTTTTGTTTGATCTGTGTGTGTGTGTGTGTGTGTGTGTGTGTGTGTGTGTGTGTGTGTGTGTGTGTGTGTGTGTGTGTGTGTGCATGTGTACATACATGTAAATGTATGTATGTATATATATATATATATATATATATATATATATATATATATATATATATATATACACATATATGTGTGTAGAGAGAGTGAGTTCATTTGCCTGAAACACAAGTCATACATAACTGCTGGAAAATATCTAATCAAAAGACACCCAGTAACTTGAAATTAGCATATAAATAACAACTTTTGTACAAGAGCAACCTCTATATCCCCAGTATGTGGGAGGAGGTTTCTGACCACCATGCCCCTACTTTAATTAATTTTATTCTGATTACACACTGACATGGAGTAAGGACAAAATTCATTATGTATTAAATTATTTTTTGCCCCTTGTCTAAAATACAGAGACCTTAGAGAAAGTATAAATAAGTAGAGGAGTGTAGTTGTTAAACTCCATCCACAATGACAGGTATAGGGTCCTGCCTCCTTTTAAACATGTAAGTCTATTATGTTTACTGAAAATGTAACCTGGTTAGTATTCTTTGCATATATAAATGTATTCAAAATTTGCTGCAGTGTTAACCAGTATAGGTGGTATGTTTATATATCAAGGACTAATGGACACTTTAAACAAAGCTGATTAATTATTATGTGTATGCTAGCCTTGTGTCAGTAATGACCACCATTGCTATTGCAAGAACTGAAACTGCATGAGTCCATATGATGTTTTGATGTCGTCTTTATGAATCCTGGTTTGCAATTGAATGTTCAACATGTGAAAGGTTGAGCGGAGCGTTAACCTCAACCTTATCCCAAAAGTCAGCAGGCAGAATGCTGACATACTTGAAAAATACACTGAATGCCAAAACTCCTAACTGCTCTGGAACCAGGACGAAGTGGTAGCATGCGTCTGGAAGGGGGGCAGTTGGTAATTTCAGTATTTGACATTCTGTGTGTGTCAGCATGCAGGGACTGCACAGTTTAACTTGACCTTTCAAGTCTTGATCATGAGATTGTAAACCAGAATCCTACCCTTCAAAAAAGTGTAATGCGGAATATTGCTTCTCTCATCCCAGCTCCCCAGATATGAAAGCCCTGGAATTGTTTTACATGATACCACTGCACTGTAACTCTACTAGTGAGAGCTGTTTTATTTTTAATTCTTTTCATTAAACTTAATTTCTGCCATGGTGGTGTGGCCCCAGAGTTGGTGAATTTAAAAGGACTGTAGGGCAAAGGCCTTACATGGTTGATTCTGAGGGTGTGTACCCACTGCTAAGATGCCTTTTAAGTGGTTGTCAGCCACAGTTTCTGTGGATATGTAGTTTGACTAGTTTGACTCATGCAGTTTGCTGTCACGTGATTGATATTTGATGCCTTGTAAGTGGAATGGTCTTATGCAGGATTATAAACTTAATGATCCCATAAAATTGTATTCTTTAACATAACTTCAGCCATTTGATGAGCAAAGCACTACATGAACCTGTGTTTAAAGGGAATGTGCATTTTCAATAAATAGTTTCTCCAATCTGGCTTTAAAGGAAATATTTGTTAGTGTATATAAATACACATTGCACATCTGCACATCTATGCATATAGTAAATGTACATTTATTTGTACTGCCACTTATATGTTTACATATATGGGTATCTGGCTGGATTGGTGTGCTTCTCTATACCCCAGGAAACAGTGACTATACTTCTGTTTTTGGCAGTGGGCAGGACATGTGGCCAGTTAGGACATCATGACAATTGCATTGCATTACAGTTTCATAGACATTTCTGGCTTTGGAGAACTACATTACATTATTTTTTTTCCAGTTTTTAGTTTCAATTTTTGTTTTATTTAATATGTTTACTAATAAAGCCCCTATGAAATGCAAGTGAAAATTACAAACATATGACAATGACTTTAGAAATGAGGGCATGAAAACCTATGAATAAATAATTAATACTACCACTGTTGTGCATCAAAAGATAGATTGAATCAACATTCTTTTATGGACCTCTTAAACCTACCTAGTGTGAGAAACGTCTGAAGCCATTGTGGTAGAAAATTCCATAAGGCAAGGGAGTAAGAAACACACTCCATTGCTCATCACAAATGCACACAAGCTGCAGGCTTGATACACTGCAACTTATCTCCTGTCCAAATACTGCACTTTATTGCTAGGCCTTCCCATGCCTTTTCCTACATTCTGTCAATGGACAGTATATTTCATCACTAGTAATCCTACCATCGTCAAACAATGACCCTCATATTGTTATTACAGACTACCTGTTATGCATATGGCTATCTATTCTAATGTGTCCATTTAGCTACCTGTGGAAACTTCTTAAAGCCCAAATAAATTTGATCATAAAACCATAGTGAAATTTGTGCTGGCTGCATGAAATATAAACTGTAGGACTTACTTGCAATACTGTATTCTTCAGTTTATTTGACTATTTTTGTGAATTGTGAGAAAGCATCACTATAGGTCAAAATATAAACCCTGTTTCATATTGGCGTTAATATTCTTTTTACATTCTGGTGATGTTTTTGACATTTTAATAGTGTTGGTGAATTATTTATTTACAGTTGTTAACCAGGTATTGTCAACTGAGTCAGAAACCCATTTTTAGTGGAGACCTGGGGAGAAAAGCTCCAGAACAGTACAAAAATTAAAGTATAGGTAAGCAGTTATACCAAATATCAAAAAGCACATTTGAAAATATGTTCCACGATCAAAGAAATATTAGAAGGAATAGCTAGCTATACATAGTAAGTAAAAATTTAATTAAGAACAAAAATAAAAATAGGTAGTTAATGTGTACGTTATCCAAAAGAGCAAATATTCAAGTAATGCAAGAAATGAGCAGAAAAAAGGAAAATCTGATGCACTAGAAGAGAAGCAAAATAGAATGAAGAAAAACTAGCCAAGAGGAATATAGGTACAAAGCCAGTTAGCATAGATAATCTTTCAGAGTAGTTTTAAATGTGGACAGGTTTGGAATATGTAAAATGTGCTGAGGAAGATTGTTCCAATCATTGGCAATTTTATAGGAGTAGAGGGAGTTACCATGACAGTTGTGTGACAGGGATACTTTTAGCATTATTTTACTGGATGACCTTAGGAGCCTGCAGTTAGTTAGGCTGTAACAGGTTTGAAAGAGCTGGGACAGTCTTCGGAGTTGTAAATGATTTTATGGGCAATAGAAAGTTGCTTTAGCACTAAGAGGTTGGGAAGCTCCAGCCAGCTGAGTTGTCGGAGAACTGAAGAGTGATACATTTTATGGGGTTGATTGGCAGGAAGCTTAGCTATTTTGTTATAGCAGGATTTTAATTTATTTAGGTCAGCTTTAGATAGATGTGTAAAGATCTGAGAGCAGTAGAGGAGGATGGATAGCAAGTGAGATCTAGCTGTGACAAGTCTAGCTTGTTGTGAAAAGTAAGGCTTAACCCTGTAGAAAGCACTGAGTTTGGAGTGAACTTTTTTGATTGTAAGGCCTATGTGTTTATCAAATTTTAGAGTATCATCTATTGTAACTCCCAGCAGCTTGATCTGATTGGTGGGTTTGATTATTTTCCCAGTGGAGGAGTGTATGGAGAGGGGTGTTGTGATGAGTTTGGATGTTTGGTTGGAGAATATGAGCTTGGTCTTATTTGGGTTAAGAATGAGTTGATGATTGGAGAGGTAATTTTCAATGTCTTGGAAAGATTTTTGCATTTTATTTTGAAGTTCTACAAAGGAGTGGGCTGAGCAGATAAGAGAGGAATCATCAGCATACTGGATGAAGGTGGTGTGTTGGGTGACAGTATTGAGATTATTGGTAAATATGACAAAGAGAAGGGGCCCAAGTATGATGCCTGGGGGTACCCCTGTGGTGACTGGTAATAGAGTAGAAAAGGTGTTTGCCCATTTAGTAGCCTGTTGACTGTTAGATAGATAACTATGGAACCATGTTAGGGTTGAGATAGTGAGATGATCAGTGGCAAGTTTATTAAGTAGAAGCTGGTGGGATATAGTGTCAAAAGCTGTTGACATGTCTAGGAGAATAGCTGAGAATAGTTGTCCTTCATTTTTGAGGTGGTGAATGGTATCTGTAAAGGAAATGAGAGCTGTGTTTGTACTGTATTTAGGCCTGAAAACATGCTGAAAGCTGGACAGTAGGTTGTTAGCAGTGAGGTGATTCATGAGTTGCTGGTGAATACATTTCTCTAGGATTTTGGCAATGGGAGAGAGGATGGCAATGGGACAGTAGTTTGTAATATCTCTAGATGGGCCTCCTTTATGAAGTGGTATGATATGAGAAATTTTCCATAGGCTGGACATATACTGTGGATCTACTTTAGAATGACAAAAATGCAAAGTCTCAAATGCTCACATGAGCAAATAATCAGAAACTCGAAATTGGTATTTTGGGAACGCAGTGCAGTGAAGATCGGAATATTTGCCCTTTCCTCTCTGTAGTGTGATCAAGGAGTAGGAATATATATTTAGCAGGGGGGGGGGGGCACAGCCCCCCCACAATACCAATTTCAAGTTTTTGATTATTCGCTCATGTGAGCGTTTGAGAGTTTGCTTTTTCGGTTTTATGACATAGACCCTATATTGTTCAGAAAGAGAGAGAGAGAGGTTTATTAGTATGGATATGGGGTAGGCAATGGAAGGAGCAGCAAGTTTTAGGTACTCATTTGGAAGCTGGTCAGCAGCCAGATAGCAAGGTTTTAGTTTAGATAATAGTTTTTTTTTTATGTAGAAAGTTTGAATGGGTTTAAAGCAGAAAGAGTTAGTGTCATTAGAGGTTGGGGAGGGGACTATGAGTGGTAGGATTAGTTTCTTGTTTAAGAGAGCAGTAATAGAGTCAATGAAATGAAAGTTGAACTGAGAGGATAAGGGCTCTGAGGTATTATTAGTGAGGGAAGCAGGGGTTACCAGGGTTAAGGAGGTGATTGATGCTTTGTCAGAACTTTTGCAGGTTATACCAATATTTTTGTTGGCAGGTAAGAAACTATGTTTTTTATCACTAATGACTCCTTTCTTAGTTTGATTTCTAAGACGCTGATAAAGGGAGAAGTCAGAATTAACTTTGAAGTGAAATAAAAATGTATGCTGTTAAACTGAAGTGGTCATTGTAGCATGTTACTAATCTAGAACTGGCACCACGGTCACCTGATTCACTGAAATAAATTTCAGTCTGTGAATATGATTAATAACAAATACCTGGATAGCAACACTGTAAATAAATCCACATAATTTCTAGCAGTGTCTTTTAAATGCTTTATCTGCTGTAAGCTGGTTTGCACAAAAAAGGACCAATCTCCATTTAAGTTACATTTAATGGCTGTTAATACAGCAGAAGCCGCAGCAACTTATAAATGAGATAAACTTTGGGAACACATGATATTTAGGTATCGCTCAATTTGTAAATGACATTTATTGTCAAGAGGTTCTTTTTCAAGCTGCATATTTTTAACTTTAAGTCCTACAGAAACTATGGCAAAGTAAATGGCACAGAAGTTCATATTCTGAAAATTTTACATTTGCTAGGGACTCATTTCTGTAGGTTACAGTAATGGCTTTCCTGGCACAATTGCCCATGTAGATGTTGAAACACCCATCAAGCATAGGTATCATGGTAAAATAGGACAGACAGTATGAAAATTACTTGTCCTGTGTTCAGATCACCAAACAAAGCACAAGCTATTTGCTGAACTGGAATTCCAGAATAAATTCTGCCTTCAGGCTTGTGTCACCTTCTGCTTGCACAGATCTGCTATGAAGTAAATTCTAACTGAGGAAACTTATTAGCAGTTTGTTGGCATCTATAAAACTGATAGCCCTTGTTGTGGGAAGTATTAGGAAGGATTCAGCAAAAGACGGATAAAGAGATTACTTGACTATATTTATATTCTTCCCACCTTGTAAATGATTGTTTAATCCTCAACTGTGTACAGATGCTATTACTGTATTGTCCTCTGCTTTTTTTGTATATGGAGAATCAGCTTTTAGTTTGCAGCTATTATAAAGTATAAATATGAATGATGCTTGTAGCTTCACATTTATATAATGTGGTAGAACCCTGGTGTACAAAAGCCATTACTGTGCATCCTTGCTTTCAATGTAGGGTTAGAAAAGGGTCATTGCTCTGCTTTTGAAATTCATAAATGAAGTTTGGCAATAAACTAAGTTGTCCAGGGACATCCTCACAAGGGGTTTGATTGACAGTAGTGGGAGTTAGGTAGGCTGGGGAGATGAAAGGGTTAAGTGGAGGGAGGAATGATTGGGAGGAAATAAGGTAAAGGTGTGGAGGAGCTTAAAGAATTTAGACAAGTGCAGCTGGGCAAGTAATCACATTCAGGCGTGAACTTGCTACTGCAGGTATTACATCCATGACCTTTTGGTACTTGGGCAGGTAGGCCTTGGACTGTTTTTTAGTCAGGAATGGGAAGCGGGGGTAGCATTTGTGTAGAGAGAGACTGGGGTGTTTTGGCTGTGCTTGGCATGATTTTGGTTGAGGCTGTACAGTTAGATGTCTATGGGTGAGGATAAATGGGAGATGTTACATGACTCTAGAGGTTCCTGAAAATGGTTATTTTCTGTCTCAGTTTTCATGGGAATTTTATGTCGGTTATGTAAGGGACAGCACATTTTGTTCAGTAGACAAGGACCTGTTCTAATAGTTGTTGGCTTGCTTTTAAAACACTTGGGGAAACGGGGCCATTTCTAGGAACATGGTGTGCTGCATGACTGGAGCTGCGTTTGACTTTTTGTGTGAATGCTTGTGGCTGAGGCCTGTTCATGGAGCTCTTTGAAGCGGAATGGTTCTGTTTCTGCAGTGTTCGCTGTTTGGGAATCACCTGTTCATACTTTTCCCACTTGCTTGATGATTTCTGTGGCTGCTTGTTGTCAGCAAGGGGTGGATCACTGTTTAGTATATCTATGGTGCGTTGGTTGTTACGTGGGTTTGGGGTCTGTGGGGTCAGCACATGTACAGTCTGTGTAAAAAATAAATAAATAAAAAGGAAGCTTTGAATTGGCGATGCATGTACATCACCTGTTTACATCTCATTAGTGGTGGTGGTGATTTTGCTCGGGTTTAGGATTTCTGGTTCCAGGCTCCGTTGAAGTAATTTGCTTAGTGATGCCTGAGGGTTTTTGTGGGCTCTGAGCAAGTCGATGGGACTGTTGATATGCAGGCGCAGTGACAGGGTGGCCATCACTCTTTCAGTCGCTTGTATTTCTATGGCAGCAAGAAAGCTAGAGTGATTGCTGCCTTCAATTATCCATAAAAAAAAAGAGAGAGTGAGAGAGAGAAATCTATCTTGGCACTTTGCTGTACCGGGCAAATCTTATTCGGGTAATATAAGAGGAGGGAGAATCTTGGTAGAAGTTTGCCTAATTCACTATGGTCGGAAAGCAGTCCAAGATGGATAGGCTAATTATCCTGGTACTTTACTTAGATGCATATCAGGCAAACGGTATTTGCTCCACTCGTGGGCTGTCGTGGTGTTATGTATTTCCATCTACCCCCCTCTCCCCATTGTTGTCTGTTCCTGCTTGTTGTTGTCAGGGCATGGATCTGCCTTCACTTGCCCTTCGGGGGAAAAAAAAATGTTGTTGGAAAGAGTTGGAACAAAGGGAGATTGGGGGGGGGGGCGCAGTTACAGGATGAATGATGGGCTGACTTTCTGAGGAGACGTTTTCATGGGCTAGTAGGTAGTCCATGGGTTGGCTGCTCATTGCGCATGTGCAGGGTAGCAGTAACAGCTGTACAGAGCATGTACTGCAGGGCATACCGCTCAACCATCCAAAATGGTGGCATTAACATCAGATTTGCCCCCTTTTAGTGTTGCTGATACATTGTAGGAGGTACACCATGCATATGCATGGTGGATTTCCTTTTGCCAGACAGCGTCTATCATAAAAAAAAAAAAAAACGTAACTGAGGTGTTTCTGTTAGGCTGGATGAGGTCTTAGTGCCCACTTGAAGAATTGTAGCATGGTTCTTTGTTTCTAACCCCTTTGGAGTAATGCTTTTTCTATATTTGGCAACAAGCTGTTTCAGTATTTTCTTTATCTTTGCTGCTTGGTGTTGGGGTTTTGGGGTGTACTTGTAGGAATAAGAGTATCTAAAATAATCCCTCTCTCTGGTGATGTTTTGGTGTTGAGGTGGTGTTTTGCTTGGGGGATGCTTTGTGCTTCCTTCAGTTTGTTGGTGGTCGGTGGTGGAGACATTGTCTGGCAGGCCTGGGGGGGGGGGGGGGGGTCACTGTCAGGCTTCCCAGCTGGTTGGATTTTGCAGAGTGTCTGAACTTGTGCCTCATGTTTTGGTCCTTTATGGGTCTCTAGTGCAAACTGTAATTACTTAAGAGAGTATACCAATTTAAAGGGAAATGAGCTTTGTGTATGTAGCCTGGTTTAAGAACTACTAAGGTCATATGGGGGTTAACGTATTTAACAACATAATTCCCGGAATTTGCTGTAAGCTGCTGTGGTGGGGATCTGAATCTGACTGCTGAACAGCAATATTTTATGCATGCAAAGCCAATAACTATTTAATTTATTTCTTTTTCAGACTGATGCCCTGAGGTGTGCTGCTGGGGTGGATATGCAGCTGCTGGAGGGTTGTGCAGGCCACAGAGGGTGGACATGCAGAATTGGTACCAGATGGTGGTACTAAGGAAATGGTTTGGCAATTGATGGATTTTACTGCAAGGAGTATTTTCGCTGCTGGGATGGTGAGTTCACAAGTAGTGAGGCATTGAGGAGTTGTGCGTTTTGGAGTAGTGTGTTGGACAGGTAAGGACGAGAGGTCAGGGGCATTTGGAATCAGGTGTTTAACCTTAATTAAGGGGAGTTTGGAGTGCCTGGGGTGGGGAGTTGGAATCATAACTGATATTGGGTTGGACTTTAGGAGCTGGGTGAGTGATTTGTGAGGCAAGCCCCCCTGGCATCTAGCACTTTAGTTGGTGGAAAATTTTGGTAGGGGGGAATATGTTAGTAATTTAACTGAATTAATGGGATGGTATACCAGTGTGCCTGGAAGCTTGTAGGGTTGGGGAAGTTGGTGGCTTTTCTGTGACAGACAGTGCAGCTCTAGGTTCACACTTCTCATTCTAATCTGGGTATCATTGGAAGTCTGGTCTTGTTATGGGAGGTTGGATGTCTAGCAAGGGTATGGGGGTGTTATCTGAGGTAAGCCTCTACTTTAACAGGGATGCCATCACAGCCTTTGTGAGCTGCTGTTTTGGCAGGGGTAGGGATGGTTTAAATGTCTGTGGCTTTGACTGTTTCTTCTTCCACTGTCAAAGTAAGGAGTGTTGCCTATATAATATGGAACAAATGGTCTAAATACATTCCTGAGGATTTACATTTGTCTTTCTCTTTGCAGATGAGGAGGCAGTGATGGGGGTTTCAGCAGATGCAGGCTACACAGTAAGGTCACAGATGGTGGAAGCAGGTTGTTACAGTGGATCTCCTGGTCAATTGCTGGGTGTGCAATGAGGTCATACATAGGAGGAGTGCAAAGGGAGCAACAGAAGTGCATCTCAAAGGCTATGGGACTGGAAGGAGTGGAAGTTTCAGTTGCTACAGTGGTGCACAAGAAGTTACAGGTAATCTGGTTTCATTGAACTTTATTAAGGCACATCAGTGTCGTGTGCAGTTCAGGGTAATGGGGGGCAAGAGAGGAGGAGGAGGAGGCATGTTGGGCAGGATAAAATGGGGAGTCTGGGGTTTTATAAGTGGGAGGGAGTCACAACACTCATGGGACCACAGGAAGTTACTATCCTTACTTCCATCTGTTCCTTTTGTTTTAGGGGATATGGCCGGGGACCTTTTGGGGTATCGGCTATAAGGGAGGTGTATGGAAGGGTATTGTCAGATTGATGATATTTATGTTGCAACTGCTTGAGGGAAGGAGCTCAAGGTGAGGATTTAGTTATTTGGCTGTCTTTCGACTTGGTTAGGTTGGCAATTGAGCAAGGTGGAATCAGTTGTAAGTAATGTACTTGCATTCAGTTGACAGACTGACTGAAGCAGGCCAGTAGGGTGTTCTGTTGACAGAAAGGGGATTCCATGATGGGGGATCTGTTGAGAGACAAGCAGTCCTTTAAGCAGGTTTTTCTAGTGTTACATACTGTGTTAAGGTCTTTAAAGCAAGTAGATACGGTGCCAGATGACTTGCACTTTGAGTTGGTAGGAGGTGGGTGGTATTGGTATGCCTTTTAGAGAGATATGACTTTTAGTAGTAGGGTACAGTTTCACTGGGATATTATGGCAGTGACATGAGGCTCTGGCGTCATTATCGGCAGCATCTTAGGTTGGTTTAGAAGATTACATGAGCATGGCAAGTGCCTGGGTATTATAGCTGCCAGGGGTAACAGATTGGTGAGATGGATTGCCTGGGTATTATAGCCACCAGGGGTAACAGATTGGTGAGACAAATTTTACAGATCAAGGATGAGTGGATGGCTATTATTTCAGTGGTATGGGGTTAGGGTTATGTTAATTGCTAAATCTTGTATAGTGGTTCACATGCTGGAGGGGTTAGGGTAGGTTTCATAGTGTGAAACTAGGACATTGCGATTGTTAAAGTAGGTTGGTTGTAAAGGTTGGCACTGGATAAATGGAGGGTCAGTGAGCTATAGGTTGTGGTTTGCTATTTCATGGATGTTTGAAGTAGTAGTTGGGTAGTTTGGGTTTACAAAGGATAGTGAGTACAACGTTATGATTACTAGGCAACTGATTCACTAAGAAAGGAAAATCAAGTTTGATGATCACGGTATCTGTTGGGTGGCTAGAGTGGTTGCAGTTCAGCATGATGGCATGTCATTGCCATGGCTTAGTTTTGGACGACTTTGGAACTTAGAGTTCTGGTGGGTCATTTGGTAGAAATTGATATGATTAAAAAATTAAATAAATAAAAAATAAAAGTATATAAAGGGCTGTTATGGTTTAGTTGTTTCATGCCAATAGTACAGTGTGGTTATAGGTAATCTTACCTTATTTAGTTTCATTAGGACATGTGATGGCATGGCAAGGCGTGGAGTTGATGACTGAGTTTTAATGTACTTTATAGATGATGGGTACACCGAATGATGTTTGGCTTAACCCTTCCCTTTATGGGAGGTACTTGGTCGAAAACTTTGGGTAGAAGGGAGGGGGAACAGCCTAGTCAGGCTGGTTGGGGGAAAAGAGGGACAGGCTTGCCCTCTTCTGTTTCCCCTCTGGTGCTTGGATGTGTATTTTAAGGAATTGGGGAAAAGGAAAATGAGCAGCTGGAGGAAAATTGCTGGATAGGTAAGCAAGCGGAGGTAAGGACGCTGCTGATTTGGTTGGAAGGTAATTCAATGGATGGTATATGAAGTGAGATGGGATGCTGCTTCATATGAGTAAGGTTATGCCATCCTGAATTATTTGGTTGGATGGGCAATTTGATAAATGGGATATGAAGTGAGTCTGGGACACCGCTTCATAAGTTAAGTAAGCGAGCAAAGGTTTGGACGCTACTTACTGGGCAGGATGAGTGGGTACACTGTCCTGACTATCATTACAAGGATGTTCATGCTGTGTTTAGAACCAACTATATTTGTTGTCCAATTGTAATTAATTTTGGTGATCAAAGCTATGTTATGGAAGTTTAATAAAGGTCGTCAAATGTCATTCGGTGTGATGTGTTTATTGAAGGGGACCTGGACAATTACTACAGGTGTTGATTCAGTGAAACACTGCCTTCATTCATGTTAACATAGTTTCTTAGTAAAATAAAAACAGACTGAAGTCTCATGGTGGTGATGAAAGCACATAACATGCCATGCTTTAATAAATGAGCTTCAGAGATACTTTGCAATTTTGAGTTTATTTGTTTATCATATGAAGATCATGGTACGACTATAATGAGCAAGTGTTTTTTTAAACATTATAGTCTCCTTGTAATAAAACTTGTGCTTTGTTACTATAATTGTAGATATTTATCTCAAAAATTTCATCTACCACCATAGCTAGTGACCATCTAAGCATTACCTTGCATTGCCATAATAATCTAGTCTGTTATTATGCTAATAACGTGTGTGACAAAAGAAGGTACTGCTAGTACTGCTAGTACAGCTAGCTGGAATTTTGTAAATAATTATATGTCATTTGTGAATATCAAACTAATTTATGTAAGATACTTGTGTTACAAATGTATTAGAACTGTATGTCATGTGTATATCAAACTGCTCTTTGTTTGTGTTGAAAAGGTATTTGTAAAAGTGTTGTGTTTAAAATTTATCCAGTGTGTCCTTTTAGAAGAGAACAGAAATGTACATGCACAATTGTAACTGTTTAAATGTTTATATTTTAACAGTGGAAACTGGGATACAGGAGGTTAACCTCCGGCCAGTAAACTTTACAAACATTTGAAATTAAATCACTTTATAGGCTCAGCCATAAAGGCTACACCATAAATAAGCTATCTCTCAAGTTTTCATTGCAGCTAGAGACACAAAGTCTGTACTAGGAAGCTTGCTGTATTGTCTTTGGAGTGAACTAATTGCTACTTTAGAAGCAAGAAGGGATGCAGTTGTTTTATGACTTCCAGCATCTGCCAAAGATCTGAGCAAAAGCCCTTGTCTATTCACTGGATGCAGAGAGCTGCATCTGTAAATACTGTGTGTGTACTTGTCATCCTCTCAGTGAACGTCCCTCCCTCCTGCCAGTGATGAGGATTGAGGCTCCTTGATTACTGGTCCAGTGATGGGTCATCACATTTGGTTGGCAGTGGTTGGATATCCCTATCACATTTGGTGAACAGAGGTAGGATCACCACATCACATACTGGGATTCAGTGGTGTGGATATTGAACCCCTGTAGCCTGTAAACAGTGGTCACTAAAGAAGGTGTTTGTACTATCAAGCAGCCACAAGGAAGACATTCAAAGTTTCATACCACAATATTTATTTTTATTAGCTTAGTTAGTCAGAGAAAACAGGCAAGGATGTCAGCAGAGGATTATGGAAGCTGACAAGGAGCCAGATGGCTGATATGTGACAAGACAAAGGACTGGTCATGCCATCCTGACTAACACTAAAATTATTGTAGCCTTAGCCACAGCTGCATCACAGACCAGCAACCAGGAAGACAGCCAGACTGGCCTTGGGCATGTACAACTCTCAGAAAATGAACAGCTCAACTTTTCCTCAGAGGACCTAAAATCTATCTGGAGTTAAAGAGACTTGAACTGGAGGCCAAATGTTTGGAAACAGAAGCAACAAAGAGACTGCGGGATTTGGAGGCTGAAGAAAATTAGAGACTGAGATGTTTGGAGGCTGAAGAAAATGAGAGGCAGAGGCAATATGGAAAGGAGATGCTGAATTTTCGCCATGGTCATGGAGGTAATGGGGAAGGGAATAACCGAACCCCAGAAGCAAAAAAGATTACATTTCTTCCAGAATTTACAGAGGGTGATGTTAAAGCTATAACTGCTGTTTCGAAATTGTCTGATATTAATTGTTTAGACTACAACCGAGTAAGGAAATGTTTATTAGAGTGTTTTAATTTAACACCTGAAGCTTATAAGAAAATGTTTTGTAAGCATAGGTGCAAGGCAGATGAAAGTGTTTGTGAT
Organism: Protopterus annectens; assembly: GCF_019279795.1. NCBI lineage: Eukaryota > Metazoa > Chordata > Ceratodontiformes > Protopteridae > Protopterus > Protopterus annectens. The sequence continues at coordinate 291,937,946 of NC_056745.1, forward strand.
TATATTGCTGAACTAAGCACTTATTTTCATAGGTGGGTGAGTGGGTGTCAGGTCACAACTTTTGAAGGTATGGCAGACCATTTGGTGAGGGAACAAGCCCTTAGCACTTTGCCTGAGGACATGAGAATCTGGATGGCAGATAGGCAATGCAACACCACAGATGAATTGGTGAAAAAAGGAGACCTATATCTAGCAAGCAGGGCATCACTGCACAGGAAGAGGGTACCCAGTGCTGCACATGGGTTTAAGGGAACCCATGGTGGGCAGCCTAAACCACCCCAACAGAGTCTGCCAGTAGCAGGGGAAGCCACTAGTTCAAGTACATGGCCAGGATCGAGGGTTAAATTTTTAAATGTAACCATTCAGGCCATGTAGCATATAGATGACCACAGAGGCAAGGTGGCGAACAAAAGGAGAGGGAGGCAGCAAGTGGGAATGACAGAATGCCAGTGGTAAGTTGTTTGGAGACAAGGGTACCAAACTACCACAAGAGGTTATATCCTATCTTAGTAGATGGGAAACAGGACACTGCTAAGAGAGACACAGCCTCTGACCTAACCACTGTGAAGCCTGCAATGGTTACAGAGGAGCACTACTTGCTTGGGCAGTTTACTCCAGTCAGAACTTCAGGAGGGACCCCATTCCAAATACGTTTATCTAGGGTTCAGCTTGACTGGGAGGGTGGAAAAGGAAACAAGCAATAGGTGTTTGAGGATATCCCTGCAGATGTCCTGATAGGGAATGATTCTGATAATGCAGTACCTTGTGTGCACGCAGTTACATAGAGTCAAGCTTTGAAACAGGTATATGGGTCTGGTAGCCTAGGGGGTCCCAGACAGAGCACACACTTGAAGCCAGGACTGGTGAGGTGGTTACTTCAGAGAGGGAGCTACCCTGTAGCAGTAAGCCTGAAGGTGATCCACATCTGCTGGCGGGTACTGATGTTCCCTTGGACACAGTGACTGCAAGGGTAGAGGTGAGTAGTAGTACCCAGGCTGACAGTGAGGCACCACTGTTAGAGGATACCAGACTTCCTGTGGAAGGGGAGCTGGAAGGGTTGCAAAGAGAGAGTTCAGACAGGTTCAGCACTCAGAACCTACATTACAAGGCTTGAGGGCGGTAGCTACAGAGGCACCTGATTCTCAAGGAGAGGGGGAATCTCTATACTGGGACAAAGAGTTACTGTTTAGAGAGTGGACCCCTGAGGGAGGGCTAGAGGGTTTGAGTATACAGCAGTCAGTAGTGCCCAGAGCCTACTATCTGGTACGTCTAGCCATAGCCCATGATATTCCTTTTGCAATTCATACAGGCATAAAGCATACCAAGGGATGTATTATGCAGAAGTTTTATTGGCCAGGGATTTCCAGGATTGTAACAGGATACTCCGGGACCTGTGAGCAGTGCCAAAAGGTAGGCAAGGCAGGAGGCAAGGTCAAAGCTCCTTTGGTATCTTTGCCTGTGATTGAGGAGCTGTTTTAGAGGGTAGCTGTGGATATCCCTCCCTCACCCCCCATTAGGGAAACCACAGTAAAAAATTTCTCCAAAGCCAACTTCACGCTTCTTAAGACAGAAGTGGCAAACTTCACGACACCCATGCTGATGGACAATAGAGGTATGACTGCTGAATCCTACACAAATGCACTTTATAAGCACTTACATGAGTGCATGGATTGTGCAATCCCTAATAGAACCAAGATGCTATCCTCCAAAAAAAGGAAGCCAATCTGGTGGTCCCCTGCCATAAACAAACTCTACAACAGAAGAAAGAAACTGTTGCAAAAAAGTGTAAAATCCCATGATTGGAGAAACTCCCTGGTCAGCTTCAGTAAGAAGCTGAGATCCCTCATAAAATCCTCCAAAGCTAGTTATGAAAACAAAATTGCTACTGACTCTAAAGACAACAACAAAGCATTCTATAGCTATGTCAAGAATCTCAATGGTAACACTCAGATCTGCTCTGAGTTACAGCACAATGGCACTAAATATACAGAACCAACGGGTATTGCCAACATCCTGGCAGATAGGTTCAGTGCTAACTTTACCCCTCTGTCATCCCCTATAGGGCCCATCTCTATACCAGAAGAATGCAAAGTTCCTGTAATCACGGCTGCACAGGTAAAAAACACACTGTCCAAAGCCAAGAACACAGCATCCATGGGACGTGATGACATCCCAGGCTGTGTTCTACATGAACTACAGAATGAACTGGCACCCCACCTAAGTACCATGTTCAATCATAGCCTCACCTCAGGCTATGTGCCCATTGAATGGCGCACAGTGACAGTTATCCCACTCCACAAAGGGGGAGTCAACACAGACCCTGGAAACTACCGTCCAATTAGCCTAACGAGCCTGGTCTGCAAGGCTATGGAGAGTATCATCATGGAACTTATAAACAATGACATTGGTAATCCCCAAACTCAGGACCCCACCCAGTTCGGGTTTGTAAAAGGCAGATCATGTCTCCTAAACCTGATAGACTTCTTTGAAGCAGTCACCAAAGCTGTAGATGATGGTAAAGTGGTTCACACAGCCTATCTAGATCTCGCCAAGGCTTTTGACACCATCCCCCACTCTGGAATTATAGATAAACTCCCTAAACTAGGTATAAATCCCTATGTCACAAGATGGGTTGCCATCTGGCTCACTGACAGAACCCACACTGTGAAAGTAGCAGACTCCAAATCCAGCTTCAGACCAGTGACAAGTGGAGTACCACAGGGTTCAGTCCTGGGTCCTCTCCTGTTTGGTATCTACTTCTCTGAAGTACAAGCCAACACAGAAGGTCTTTGGCTAATGAAGTTCACAGATAACTGCAAACTAGGAGCCATAATCAAAACTCCAAAAGATGTGGACATCCTACAAAAGGGCCTTGCTGAGACAGATGCCTGGTGTCAAAGCCATGGCCTCAAGCTCAATGCCAAAAAGTGCATTGTCATTCCTTTTGGTAAAAACAGTACCCATGAACTACCACATAGGTGGTAGTCTACTTAACACCGAAAGTGTGATAAGAGACCTTGGGACACAGGTGGACAGTAGTCTCTCCATTGATAATCACATCGCCACAGTAGTCAGGAAATCCTTCTATGTGGCACACCTCATCACAAAAGGTTTCTCATCCAGGAAAAAAGAGGTCATTGTTCCCCTCTATTTGTCACTCATTAGACCCATTATAGAGTACAATGCCCCTTTTGGTATGTACCTCACAAGACACCTACAACAACTGAAAAGGCCATAGAAATACCTCACAAAGAGGATTACAGGCCTCAAAGAGATGCCCTATGCAGACCATCTCAAAAAACTGCAGCTTTACTCCGTTGCATATCGCCTACTCAGAGGGGATCTCTGCCTAACACAAAAGCTATGTCAAACCCAGAGCTTTTAGACATGCTCCACTTAAAGAAATCCCAATTCCTACGAGCTACATGCTCTAGGGACCTGAACCTCGTCACCACAATAAACAGAACATGCTGGATGGATAGATTCCTTTCCCAGAGACTTCCCATACTCTGGAACAAACTACCTATCTACATCAAACAAAGCTCATCATTAGCACTGTTCAAGAAAATCTTGATGATTGGATGGGAGATAGGAAATTCACCCCGGGGATCACTTCTGTGGCTCTGCTCAACAGTGGCACAGGGAAATAATTGTCTTGGGTGGCAAAAGCCAGGGTACCTTTGGCTAGGCTTATATAGGCCCTAGGGCCAATAGCCTAGTACCTACCTATGAACCTATATTGTGGGGCCTCTGAGTACCCTACGTTCCACAGGGAAAAAGTATATCCTAGTGGCAGTAGATGATGCTACCAGATACACTGGGGCAGTGGTCCTGTCCTCCACTGAGGCAAAAAAGGTGGCAAATGCTCTGTTAGAGATTTTCAGCAGGGTAGGTTTTCCAAAAGAAATACTGACTGACCGAGGTGCCAGTTTCATGTCAGACATGCTGGCTTGTCTGTGAGAGTGCTGTGGGTTGAAGCACCTGAATAGCACCCCCTACCACCCCCAGACTAATGGTCTGGTGGAGAGGTTAAACTCTACACTAAAGACCATGCTACAGGCATTTGCAGACCAGTTTAAGAGGGAGTTGGACAAATATTTGCCCCATCTGTTGTTTCTTACAGAGAACTGCCCCAGGAATCCACAGGTTTCTCACCTTTTGAGTTGCTGTATGGGCATAGGGTGAGGGGGCCTCTAGATTTGATTCTTGAAGAGTGGAAGGGTGAGTGTGAATCTTACCAGAAGTCTGTTGTGTCATAGTCTAAACCTCAGGACAAGGCTCAGAGAACTCATGGGCCTGGCCAAGGAGAACCTGGCAGAAGCCCAACAGCAGAAAAAGGTCTGGCATGACAGGAATGCTCGAGCCAAAGAGTATGCTATAGGGCAGCAGGTTATGGTTCTCATTCCTGTCAGACACTATAATCTGAAGCAGCTTGGATGGACCCTTCAAACTGGTAAGGAAGGTCAGTTAACCCCATGGTAGAGCTGCTAGGCAAGAGGCAGTGGCACAAATGTCACCATGTTAGCATGCTGAAACCTTATCATGATAGAGAGGTCCTTGTGCTGAGTATTTGCAATAGGAGGGAGGAGGAGTCTGAGGGGGATCTATGGCTACAGCAAGCCAGCCAGCAAAATTCCAAGTTACTATGGTGGAGCCTAGGGTTGCAGCTATATGATATGACAGTGCAGCACTGTACTGGAGCCAGCAATGCCAAGGCAGCTGGAATCTCAAGACAGGGTATGAGATAATGTATTCCTAGATAGGCTCATTCCACAAAAGCAATGTTTCTCAAGGGTCACTTAAAAAACTAGCTTGGGTCTTCGAGGGGGGAAGAAGTGTGACAAAAAGAGGCACTGCCAGTACAGCTAGCTTGAATTTTGTAAATCATTATATGTCATTTGTGAATATCAAACTAATTTATATAGGATGCATGTGTTACAAATGTATTGGAACTATATGTCATGCGCATATCAAACTGGTCTGTACAGATGTTTGAGTTGAAAAGGTATTTGTAAAAGTGCCGTGTTTAGAATGTATCCACAGTGTGCCCTACTCAAAGAGATCAGAAATGTGCATGCACTATTGTAACTGTTTAAATGTATATATTTTAACAGTGGAAACTGGGATAGAGGAGGTTAATCTCAGTCCAGTAAACGTTTGAAAAATATTTGAAATTAAATCATTTTATAGTCTCAGCCATAAAGCCTACACCATAAAGGGGCTATCTCTCAAGTTTAGAATGCAGCCAGAGACACAAAGTCTGTAGTAGGACACTTTCTGTATTGTCTTTGGAGTGAACTAATTGCTACTTTAGAAGCATGAAAGAATGCAATTGTTTTATGATGTCCAACATCTGCCAAATATCTGAACAAAACCCTTTCTATGTGTTTTTACAGGTAGATGCTAAATACTGCCAGTTGACATCAATGGCAGTTTTGGCCTGGGAAATAGAAGTCAGATGACTAGAAATAACGTCAATCTGCAGGCTATCCCAGCAGTAATATTTTAGATATTTTTGGAGAAGTCTCTTAGTGAGACAGGGCATTCTGCATTCTGTCTTGGACCTGACAACAGCAATAATAACCATTCACACATCTGCCTTCCTCTAATGAAGTAAGTTACTAGGGAATAATATAATTCTCCTAGATTCAGTCAGGAATATAGTGAAGTTTTGTTTAGATGTTTTTTCTTTATTTGCGCGAACCTGTACTGCAATGTTATTTTAAATATTTCTGTCTTGTCATTTTATTATTTATTATTAAATATATTTAACCCTTCATTGTGGCTGATCTGTGTAGAGATATTTAAGTTTTGAGAGTACTTGCGTATTTTTGTGGTGACACTGTGGGCCACTCCTAATAGCCTTGCTCTTGGTCAAACTACGATTTGTATTAGTATTAATATTACACAGTAAGTTTGGACACCCTTTGTTAAGTAGCTGATAAGGAGTGACTGGTGGCACTGGAAAGTACCTTATAGTCTGGGCAGAAGGGAGCATAGCTAGTAAACCTGTGCCAACCTTTTCCAGGTGTGTGTGTGTGTGTGTGTGTGTGTGTGTGTGTATGTAAATCAAACCTCAAAGAGTGTGTGTTTCAGCTACTTGGGCAGGGGACACAAAACACTGGTTGGGCAGAAAGGGTGCTGGAGGTCTTGGCTTGGTCACTCAACTGAGATCTCAACTCTATAGCTGTGCCACTAGGGAGTCTTACTGGGGATCTATAGGAAGAGAGAGAAACCAGACCTGGACTGACTGTGGTCTCTGTGTGCTATTAATGGAAATTGCACTTGAAGCAGAGAGCTGCATTTGGAAATACTGTGTGTGTACTTGTCATCCACCCAATGTACACCCCCCACTGGTGGTAGTGATGAGGACTGAGACTCCTTGATTACTGGTCCAGTGGAGGGTCATCACAACTTGTATAACTGAGTATTATGACATACATATTGGAGGAAACAATGGAATGGAATGGTGACTCCGTTTTAATGTACATGGTGTTAGTAAAGAGTAACCGCCAGACAGTGGATCTCAACATTAAATCATTGAAAATGCTAAGTCCAGTTATTACATTCTGCAGCACTCCTTTTGGACTATTGACAACTATCTCTACAACTCTGATATATTCTATTATTCGTGTAAGATATAATATTTTATTGATACCAGACTCACTGTGCTAAAGAAAGAGGATATATTTTCAGAGTATAACCTCCATCAGTGATAGTGCACAAGGACTACATTTTCAGTCAAGAAAAAAAAAACAGTGTACAGAAATACAAAATTAAATAGAACTCAACTTGTATTTTTAAAACCTGTGCATGTAGACATTTTGGAATTAACTGCTGTATTACAAACACTGGTAAAAACAAGAAATTAAAGAATAAGTCTGCATTTAAAAATACAGTAAACATCCAATGGTTTGCCTTACAAACACAAGTCATTCTTTGTATGATTTTCTCTTGCATAGCCTTTGTGTTGTAGTGCATTCCCTAAAGCTAGACAGGTCATGTGATCCTGAATCTAGATGCAATACAGTGGCACAGACTCAAAGGATAATGTATAATGCAGTCTGTAGATCATTATCACAAGACAGAAGAAAAAATGAATATTTAAGGCTGTCTTTGTTTTCATGAAACCTCGTGTGTCACTTACAGATACTTTGAACAGACTATCAATTGCTGTGCAGAGATGAAGTTTCTTTCTTTAGGATATAGGTCAGAATGCAGTAGATGGTTATAAGCATTTATCTATTTAGAATTTATGGATGAAATTAGCTCTTTAATAAAAACAAACTGCTCATCTCTGGGTTTTTGTGCAGCTATACAGTTGTTCTGTTGCCAAACTCTTGGATAAATTCCATAAATTAAAGAGAATAAGAATTATATTATCTAATTTTTATTTTATGGATTTTTATGTTACCTATTTTTTATTTTATGGATTTAGCCAATTTAAGCAAATGTGAATGTTTAGTATCTTTATTTATAAGAAGGCCCAGCTGAAAATGCTTAAAATAGCCAAAGAGAAATATATTCTTGCTCAGAAACATTCACAGTGAGATGAGCGGTGCTAAAAGAGTAAAGCAGTTACAGGAATGCTGCTAAACTGTTAATGAAAGAAGAAAAAAAAAAGAAATGTACGTCAGCATTAGAGTAACACACTGGCATGCTTGTGTGTAAATAATTACATTTTTATTCTATCCACCCCTTGATAACAAATCTATAACAGAAGTGTACAAGAAGCGAAAAGTCCCAAACTCAAGGCTGAACAGAATTTTGAAAGAGAAGGAATATATTTGCCAGATGGCAGATTCATATACAGTTCATTAATTTGTTAGTGAAAAGAGGCATTTTATATATGTTATTTTGTTCTTTGTTGGTTGCATGTGTCAAGGAATGTACTTGCCTAAGATCTAATAATCTTGAAGGTTTTGGGACAGATGATAGGATGTTAGAGTTGTTAGTAGGATTAAAGTTTAGTGTATGGCTAACAGATAAGACAGCACATTATAGGCAAAGTATGTAGGACTGATGTTTTGGTTTGGAAAGTATAGGAGGCTGGATATGGTAGTGAGATGAGGACCCTTGGCAGCTGTCAACAGTTACAAAAAAATGTCTTCCTCCTTGTAAAGGCTATGGAACAGAAAGGTAGGAACAGGAAGGTAAGTGACTACAGTTATCAACCCAAGAATAACAAATGAGGGTTGGGACAGCACTGTAATCAGAGGTTTAAGGTAGGCAAAACAATTACTAAGACTGTCTAAAAGTACAGATATGTGGACTACATCTATTTAGCTAAGGAAAATCAGGATTCAAAGAGGCAACAAATAGGAGCCACAAAAGAAATTCGCACTATTGCCAGAACACTTATTCTGTCACAATTAAATAGACATGACGGGTGGAATGCTCAGCAGAAAGGAAAAAAGCTGACTAAAGTTTGAACAGATGTTTCAAATACAAACAATAAATATGTTCTAGGTATTAATTTCACCACAGGAGCTTTAAGAACAACTGAAATGCACCCGTGCAAAAAACAATTATACTTGCATACACTCTCAGGCTGCAGAGTTAGTGTTACACAGCTACAGTGCTTTTCTTTAGACTCAGCGGGTATAAAACAATCTAAGAGGAATTGCAGTTTTTAAACATCTTAATGGTTACTGAATGATGTGTTTTCCTTCACGTTAAACAATACGAATGAAGTAGCTCATTCCTGCATGTACTGCCTGAACATTAGCAGCGGTTTAATAATGTTAACCAAACAGCTGCAGTCTCCAAAATAATTTATACTAATAGTCTATAAAGTAATCACAATTCAGGAAAGATTTGTTCACAATAATTTTAAACATAGTTATCACAACAAAAGAAAAACAAATGTAAGGTGTGCTTGAAGCACACATTAAATTCTACAGACAGTTAATCCCCTACCTAACATCTGATCAGCTGTATGGATCCTCTAAGGCTACTAGTCTGGGTGTGACTCCACTTGAAATGCCTAATTCTGAGAAAAAAGCACAAAGGGGGAAGGGAGTTTGTTAACGGTTGAACGGGTTCAGACCTAAGGAAACTCTGCAAGACTGCTTCAAACCAGTTTATTCATGGGTAGCAATCAACTGTTACATAAAAAAAGCAAAAACAAGTATCTTCCACCTCCTTATACGTTTTATGGAACAGAACGATAAGTGACTTCAGTTTGTTAAAGTGAGAATAACAAATGGGTGGAAGCAGAACTGTGATTAGAGGTTAAGGCAGGTAAAACAAACACTGAATAACACTATATTAATTTGTTGCATGTTATTAGCCATTAAAAATAACAAGGGCTTCACTTTCTTTTCACTTTTCATCATGAGGGTCATTGTAGAAACAGACCAAACACAGCATACTGAACTTTCCTCCCACTACCACCATGACAGTCTACAGTTCATCAAAGCATTGCTACACTAGTTAAAGGATAACATCCTTCCAGCATCCCCAGGGACCATCTCAGAGCTTGCTGTCAATGTGTCATGCCTGGAAGAGTTCCATCACCTGCTACTGTCTTGGTATCTTTATAACATGCCAGAACTACCTCAGCTGACTCCTCTGTAGCAAAAGGACCAGTGCCTCTACTCAGAGTTCTTCTGATGAAACAAGCTTCTCAAATTATCACAGAGAGTAAGTCCAGAAATAGCATGATGAGGAGTGCTCTACTCAGAGCTACTGGTCCTAGCTGAGGAGGGCACATAGACTGGTGAACTGATGGTCTTTACCAAGAACTTTACTGCAGTCTCTGTTGTAGTTCTCTTGTGGCTTCACGCTCCACCTTGACAATAATAATATTAATAATAATCAAGATCTCAAAGTACTTACTTCCTCCTCTGAGGGCAACTGTCCTTCAGAATGAAGAGATTAATCTACTTTATTGTACTGTTACCTCAGGTATGGAGGCACTGATCTTCATCTCAGCCACTTCAGCATCAGCAGTGAGGTGCTCAAAGACATGATGGAGGCCAATATCATCAAGCAATGCCAAAAGGATATAATCATCTGAAAGCAACAAACACTCCTCCTCAAGGCCCTTAGTGTTTGAACCCTCTCAGAATTGGCTGTGCTTTGATATTTTTCTACAGAAATCATGAATAAGAGTGGTGAAATATTCATCAATTAAGCCCACTGTACACTTTGAATAGCATTGCCTTAATGCCAAGTATGTTACTACAACTGACACAGCGTTCATAAATGGAATGGATAACATGCAGTAACGGACACAGCATCTCATGTTTTTGCATGATCTCCATAGCAAAATGCCAGAGTATGTGGCCACAATACTTCTTCAAGTCAACAAAACAGCTGTAGACTGAATTACAAAATGGCTCTCAGCTGTTACAGAACCGCACAAAGCTAAAGTAAATTAGCGTGGTTGGTAAAACTGTCCCTAATTTGGGGTCTTTGTATGACACCTCATTATTATTATTATTGTTATTTCTTCCTTTCTTTTTAAGGTTACTGTAGTAGCAGAAGTGTATTCCTGTATCTGATTCACTGTTGTGAGGGGCACAAAACTACCAGTGTTGCAGAATTTCTATGTTACTTTTAGATTATCTGAAGTTATAACATGTCAGCATTATTGACATAACATTCCTACCAGCACTCTTGCTTCATCCTACTTTTTATTTTCTGTGTCGGCTACACCTTGATAGTATATTCCTATGCTTTGCTTATTCTACTGTGCCACCGATGGGATAATCAGGCACTTTCTTTGAACTTGTGGCTTCATTTCTCTCTACTTCTCTGATAGCAAAAATGACCGAGGTGACCAGGGTGCAGAAAGAAAGCATGAAGCCATGCCTCTCTCAAATTGAAGAGTTAAAATGATGCCTTTTTAAAATGTGACTTTCACAGTTACAGCTTTAGAAAGGCACTTGATATGTAGAATGCATTGCCAGTAAACAAACACTAACCATGTAAATAAAACAGACTACATTTTCTTATTCTTTCTGAAATGTTATGCTTCAGCAGTCTGTCACACAATACAAACAATACCATTTGACTGGTTATTTAACAGCTGCTCCCAGCGCCTGTCCTCATCTAGCAGGGCTACTAAACCCACTTTAGTCTCCCCAGGGTAATTCTGATCCATTTTTTGAGTCATTGAGTATACTGAGGTACTTGGGACAGTATCACCATGCTCCCTGGGGTGTGTTTACCTAATCCACCACTCCATGTGCTCTGTCATCCTGTCCCATTGAGTTGGCATCTCATCTTTTCTTCCATGTGCGACCTCGATGGAGCCCTGTCCCCGTACAATAACCCCCCCCTCCTACAAGTCCCAGGCATCTACCAGGGATCAAGTGTTATGATGTGTCCAAATAGACACTCACATAATGGGCACACCAATCCTTCCTGATTTTGCCAGCAGACATCCAAGCAGCTAATCAGACCTGGGTCACTTGGGGAGTAGTCAATGATTTATCCCTCCATATCACTGCAAGAGGCTACTATTTGTTATTATTTTCTTCATTTTGGTCACATCTGTTGATTTGACCTAAATACCCGATGAGATCATGAGAGTAACAGGCATATGTCAGTAATTATTCTACAATGTATTTTCAAAGAAACAAGCTATGCATATTTTTGGCACAATGTAAGGACTAGCAGAAACAGATTGATCTTAAAGTCCCATAAAAAAACTGCAAAATTATTATTGAGAAATATTTATCATACACAGCCAACCATTACAATAAATTATACGCTTCCTCTTTCTTTACTTACCACTGTTTCGTATCTTATCTTCCAGCTGTTCTGTGTGGTCTTCCGGTACTTTCTCATTAAATATTTGGGCTGAGCGAAGGAACATGGCTTCTACAGCAGAACCCTTGAGTAATGCAATTTGGTCTTCATGGTCCAAAGCTTGGAAGCCTACAGAGATTAACTGGCATTATTTGCTTTATTAACAAATGTAATCCATAGCATGATACTAGATAAGTGTTAAACAAATGCGTCCAGAGTGTCTGTTTGTTACACAGACAACTAGTCCTTAGACTGGCACTGCAGAAAAGAAACATTTTAAGAAAATAATATTTCTTACAGCAATGGTGTATCTAATACTCTAGGACCTGTACTGCAAAGTTAATGGAGACCATTGAATACTCTTTCCAAAATGATGCAAACAAACTAACAGTGTAAGTGATTAGCTGTATCAGACAAAGTCATTAGGGCTGATAAGTGGGACTGTAGAGGAAGAGAGCACGGCAGAAGCAGAGAGATAGAGAGAGATGAAATGGGACAATAGATTCTCAGGACAAAGGACAAGGTAGAAACACATTTTTTTTCATTAATTTACCTTTAACAGTCATAGAGACATGAAGTCTTTTCTGACACCATTAAAGAATTATTTTCTCATTGCACTTTCACGATTGTGCTTCTTTTCCTCCATGAGTGCACACATTTGATTGCCTGTACCATGACTTCAGTATGAATTGTTGCACGGTGCAGAGTTCAAGGTGCAATATTACTAAATAAGCTTGTTATTTTAAAACCTATTATCTGTTGTTAGTTGTCACAGAGACCACGTCTTGTTTTGGTATAGCTAAATAGTTGTTTCATTGTTGTCATCCAACTGAAACTATGATATCTTTAAATCTGTCACCTACAACTACAGTATCTGAAGCTGTAATGTAGTTGGCGACCAATATTTGTGAGAAGTCGCAGCAGTAAATTGGCTGTGGAGCTCCTACTGGGTGATGATTTGTGTTGTGCCTTTGTAGGAAATTTGCTTGAACTGGCCACTCCTGCTTTTGGATTTCAGATGGCTTAGTGGTAAATTTCTGTAGCTATGGTGTGCAGCATCCTGGGTTAGACACTTGCAAGGGCTGATAATTTTGGGTGGGAGGGTGGCCTAATAGTTAAGGTGTTTGCCTTACAAACACAAAGTGCAGGGTTTGAGTCTCACAAGGCATAACTGGCTAGGCTTAAAATGGCTTGCAAGGGCAGTTAGCCTAGTACTAACCTATATTAACTAACCTATATTAACTATATAACATTACTATTCAAATACACATGCACTTACCACAAGCATTTAAAAATGATCTGAGGACTTAGTCACTTCTCCCAGAATTTTGACATTGTGCATGTGCTCTCATTTTTTTTGAATAGGAGAGATGGCCCCGAGTCTTGAATTGCAACTAAATGATCAGCTCATCTAAATAAGTAAAGACTTGGTACCTGAAGTCAAATCCCAGCTATCTGTCACAATGTAGCAGACTACCAGTATTTAATGTATTCTCTATATTACTCCAGGTGGAAACCTTTTAGTGACCTCTTCTGTTATCTTCAATATACACTATGATATTATTTGTCACACACTATTCCCTCAACTCACCTCTTGTTCTTGTACCTACACTCAAGGTATTTTCCTTAAAAAAAAACATATTACATATATATATATATATATATATATATATATATATATATATATATATACACACACACACACACACACACACACACACACACACACACACACACATACGTATGTGAGTGCAGTGGGTTTAATGGTTTGATCGTACTTCTTTACAGCGAAAGTTTTCTTTGGAGGAATGCTTTATCGAACACTCAGTTCATTGTAGGGTGCTGGCTGCTTTGTGTGTGGGCTCACTATACAGTGGGATGTGGGATTTTACCCTTTTACCCTCTATTTTGCAATCTCAGACTTGGTATATATAATTAGCAGGAGGTGTTTTTTATTTAATTTTGCATGTGCATAGATTCATGCTTGGTGCATGCTTACTCATTTAATGACTGATTTAATTTCAACTGTTTGCAGTCGATATAGTGTACGCTGATGTAGTTGTTCAGTGATGTAAGCAAACATAACCATAATGCTTGTTGATCATTGTTTTCCTCTTCCAAAATTGTATTTTGTTTTTCAGCTGTGAGCAACTTCTGTAAACTATCTGTATTTGTTTGACTTCTAAGTGATATTTTATTGAGTCATTCACTTGAACTCTATCTTTCAGCAGCTATACCTTCCCTTTTATCACTAACCTAGTGTGATGTTTCAGTGAATGGGTCATTTTTAATCATGTTATAACTCATTTTAAAGGTGGCATATGTGCAAGTTCTTTTTTTATATATTTTGTAATTAGGGCAGGGCTAATAGATCCTAGTGATCTAGTCCACTAAACTGTACCAACTAAGTAAAAAAGTAACTAACAGTCATATAATATCTCAAAGCATGGTATATCACCTTACCACCTCAGTGCAATATAGAATAACAATTTCCACTTGCAGCCATCAAAACATTGAAAGTATGTGCTTAAAACAGAATTGTTGTAAATTCAGCTGCTCTGGTAGTGTGCTGTCTCTCTCCACAGTCAGTTATGTGGGGGAGTGATCCAAGTATATGTACATCAATGCTTTGGTGTGTCAGAGGGCCTCAGACATTGAGATGCACACACTAGTTAGTGAAAGGACTCAAACCCTGGACTACAGGTTATGGCTCATTCATAGCTTGAGGTCTTAATCTAGCACTGTGTGTGCTGGATACCTGCTTCCCCGCTACAAGGCACTGAGAAGAGCATGGATGTCATGCATAGTGCAACAATGTAAAATGTGATAAATACATTGGCAGATAGTGCAGAGGAGTAAGACTATGAGTTGTTAATGAGACACTTAGTCCAGTGTTTGATTCTCTTAGCCTCCATGTACATAATGAGTGTAATATGAGCAACTCACATAACCTGGCAGTGCTCATGAGTTGCATCTGTCAGGGGACACATCTATCAAGGTGGTATGCCTAGCTAGAAAGTTAACATCACTGAGTAAAATATAGCGTAGTGCAATACACATCTCTATCCTTCTGTACATTGAGCGTACGCGTGGAGGCACAGACAGGTAGCTTGGGGCATGCTCAATTTTTATAAAAACAAAGAAAGAAGATTTTACCTACCTAGACTCTATTTATTATAGATGTCAGTTTCATTAATTATATAATGTATGTACTTCATGTTCTTGGTTACTCTGGCTTTTCTTCATGTCTTATGGCATAAAATACTAAAGAAAAACAAAACATAGTCTGCCCTGATTCCAAAATATCTGTTCTAAGTGTAAGTGACTTACTTTGGTGTAAGGCCTATCTATAAATAGGCTTACTATGGGAAACAGATTATGAAACACCTGCTCCCAGTCTGCTCTCAGTGTAAGTGGTCACTTATAGGAAGTCTTTTGGAATCAGGCCCATGATGTGTGGTCATGTATGTTGCACACCAATGTTTCCCTAGTGGCTAACCAGATAATCTATCTTAAAGCAAACAGTCAATACTAAACTAAAGAAATGTGCATGGCCCACGTCTTGGGATTACAATATTTGTCATAATTTGTACTTCATATTATTCATAAATTATTATAGACCGCGGTGGTGCAGCGGTTAGCATTGTCGCCTCACAGCAAGAGGTTCTCCCGTTTGATTCTCAGCTGGAGTGCCTTCTGTGTGGAGTCCACATGTCTTTCCCATGGTCGAGTGACACATAAAGATATGCATGTAGGTGCGTACGTGAATGGGTGTGCCTTCTTTGAAGGTTGGGCTTCGGGCTGGCAACTCGGCACTGTAAAAAATTCACTGCCAATCATTAGCAGACCGGAGTTCTGCTGTGGTGACCCCTAACTGGGGAAAGCCGAAAGACATTGCTATTATTCATAAATTATTATAAACAATCTGTCATCAACAGACTAAGCATGCAATTTCTGCGACTCTCTCTCTCTCTCTCTCTCTCTATATATATATATATATATATATAAATAATTTTTATTCTGTAGCTAAACTAGGTTAAATATTGTTTTCAATGTTAGTAATGCCAATGTGTTTTGGGTAATATCATTTGCTCCAGCTTAGTGACATCATTTCCTTTGTGAGTACTAATTATTCAATTGCTTTTGGGTTAATCAGTAGCCGCATTTCCTGTTTAAATTCTTGTAATGCTCTACATTCCCCCCAGTATTTGTTCCCATGTACCTCTCATCCATTCTTTACATCTCTATCACAGCTCACTTCCTTAGGGAAGTATATGATGTACCCTAGCTGGTGTACAGAAATATCTGGTAGGCATATCCAGGCAAAGATTCTAAACTTCCTAGATTGTGTTGCATATCTAGAGTTAACAGAGATTTCCTTCCATTCCTCAGATCTCTCTCTGCAACTTGTGACTCCAGTCTTGCCTAAACCTTTCTAATGTATTAGACCTCAGTTCTAGTCTGCCCTTATATGCCCTACTTACAAGCTTCTTCCTTAGGGTTGCATCTGTTCTACCATTCAGAAAAAAGCTTCGAATTTCCAGGGCACCCTGTAACTCCCTACAAACCGGTATCTTCTCCATGTTCATTGCTGGAGAGAGACCCATGTAAGGTAAATGATTTCCATCCTGCAGGTCAAATTCCTCCTTAGCTTCTATCAAGGTTAAGATCCCTTGACTTCTAACCAGATTTTCCCAGAATCTTGGCTGCTGATCTTTCCTTTTCCAAATAATGGCTTCATTCTGCACATATCCTGCCTGGTTATTAGGCAACATTCCTTCTATTGGCAGTAACTGTTTTGTCCATTCCTTGACCTTGTCCTCATCTGAACTTGTTTAACATTTTGACACAGATACGATTGTATATATTTGGTTCTATTGTCCTGCTTTAACATTTCATAATCTCCATCCTTTTATCTACCCTGCACATACCTTAAGTTGACATCATGATTTTCTATGAATAGGTTGTGTGCTGAGATAATTATATAAACTTTAGTTTTGTGACTGATAATACCCTTCTTAGTTTGGCATTCTTAAACTACTTTGCTCAACTGGAAAAATAGTTTCTCTCACTGAACCCACTCTCTTTTGGTTTCCCATATGAATTCATCCATTTCTTTCTTGACCTTAACCCAGGTCTCTCTAAGTGGGGTTTTGTAGTATGCCTGGCTTCCATAAAGCAACAAGAGAGTCACAACCATTTAATTGCTTGATCTATACTGTACAAATCCATTACTGACATTTTTGACATTTTCCACTGCCTTAGCTGCTCAGGTGTTTTCCTCATTGATTCCTTCCACATCTCTTCCCCTGCTGTTTGTGTACAAGTCTCTAACAAACCTCCTAGGTGTAAATGTAGTTGCTTAAAATGCAGGAGAATGAAGATATGAGATGTATTAAATAAAATGAAAATGTATGAATTTTATACTACTATTATGTATATTTAATATAAAAATTATTTTATTTTTGGTTGAATATATAAATGTTGTTTTGGATGGATGTTCTTCTGTAAGTCATGCCTACAACATTTTATTCTAACTCTGATGAAGCCTCATAGATTGTTTGAGGTATAAAAGTACTAAGTTTTTATATTAAAGTTCACAACACTACCTCAAGTGTGTGCTCTTTTTGTTGTTTATACTGTTTCTTACATGTTGGTGTTTGGTTACCACATTACAGCTCCTTATCCATCAGTTTCTTATTTCACTAACCAGTGGCTCCAGGTAGAATGCAAATTGTACTGGAGACAGCAGGTAGCTTTGTCTTGTTGCCCTGGTGATGCATATTTTCCCAGCTAACTTTTCATTTAATTTCAATCTTGGATCACTCCCTTTATAGGTCCTGTATATTAATTTTATCCATCCCAGGGAAATCCAAAATTTCTCAAGTTTTCTTTCAAGGATGCCCAACTCATCATATTCCTTTTCAGCATATATTCCTATCATTATCAATATTTTCTTATTTACTTCTGCATTATTTTGTGTCATCCGTGTTTTGGTAATACTGTCAAACTGTTAGAATCTCCTTGTGTTCTGACTGGAGTGCTTTACGATCAATTTGGAATTATAATGTTGATAAGTATATTCTTTGGCACTTTAACTTTTCAGAGTTCTGCATTGTCTTAATTTTTTGCCTGACTGAATTATTTTATATATTTGCTGACTTTGTTTGCTGATTTCTCATCTGTTCTGAAACTGTTTTTCTCACCCAGCCTATTCCTGTAGTATTGTTACAGTTGGTGGCTTTGCAGTTGCCCGCCTCTACTGTAAATTTGATCTGGGATACTCCTTCCAGTCTAGTGTTCATTCTTTCTGATACAGAGAGAACATTTGAGAAGGCCAACCCACTTAGGTTCTTAACCTTGAATTATCTTCTGCTCCTCCTTCCTTCCTTTTCACTTTACTTACAAAAAAAATCTCTCTCCTTGTGTTCTGACTGAGTGCCCTTCTCAGCTGATAAGTATATTTTTTGGCACTTTTTGAGTGTTCAGAGTTGAATTTAGTTTTGAATAAATTGCATTTATTTAAACTGTATTTGCTTTAATACTGCTACACACTCAAGTGTGCTAGCTTGCACTGAACTTGAATTGTTTTTAGTGCTGTTTTAGCTGCTCTCTGGAAAAAGAAAAAAAATTCTAAGCTTGTTTCCTGCCATTCTTGTAACTAGTCTAGTCCAGATACAGATTTGCTGTTTCCAGGACTGTTGGTAAGCTTCTGAGCCCCCCAAGCCTTTCTGTGCTGGAGGGACACCTTCTAGATTATCAGTGGAAGTGGAAAGCACTAGGTAGCCTATCTACCACAAGAGGAGTGGTTTCTGGCCCAGAAATTGTAGTTTATTGGCCATTTGGGCAGTTTTTCCATCTCTTTCAACTGTCTGGTTTAAAAGCGTGCATTTGCGCTTGCTTCCCACCTTTCCTGTAACTAGCCTAGTTCAGATACAGATTTGCTGTATCCAGGACTGTTTGTAAGCTTCTGAGCAGTGCCAAAGTCTGCTCTTCATTTTTTCCATTAGATCTGCTAGTTCTCTCCTCTCCTGCACTTTTACTAGCTTATTAGTTTAGCACTCTACCAGACTTCTTGTAGCAATTATTGTAGCACACAAAAGTGTTACCAGCACTAAACGTTTTACAAGGAAACAGCTCCAGTGCTTATTATTAATTTCCACCCCTCCAAGCATGTCTAAAGGTCAGTCCCCTGTGCTTTCTATTAACCTGGTGAACTTGGGCATCCTGAGGCAATGTAGCAACTGCCTCATGCACACTGACAACCCTCTCCTCTTACATCTCAACACTCAGACTTGCAAGAGATGCACTTATATATCCAAATTGGAAGCCACGCACTCTCCAGCCAAGACCGGACTAGCTGGTCAAGAAGAGAAGGTCAACACTTGAACCACACTACATGGAACACATAGCCCTCCAGAACACATGCCAGCACTGTCTTCACATAAAAGCACAAACCACACACCCACCTTCGCTGAGGTTCTCAACAGAAATCTACCCAAACAGCAGAGACTTCCAAGGCAGAAACACACTCGACCACAACACAACACTAATCACGAGACACATATCTCTAAACATTGTGTGCACTCAGCCAAAGCCCCTAAGGCAAAACAGTATGCCCAAAACACTAGTCATAGGTGACTTGATAGTGAGGCACACTGATGTCCCACTCACTAGGTTGAATAAGGAGAAAGTAACAGTCAGCTGCCTGTCAGGTGCCAGGATCCACCACATAACACATGCACTCAGGTGCCTCAACAACAGGTACAAAAATGACTCTGTCATTGTACATGTGGGTTTGAATGACCTAAGACGTACCTCCCTGAACTACATGAAAAGAGACATGGAGGAGCTCACAGATTATGTAGCCCAGGTGGGTATGACCCTAGCCCTGAGCAGCATCCTACCGTCACCCAGAATGATACCACAGTATAAGCAGAAAATTATTGATTTCAACAATTGTCTAAGTTTCTGGTGTCATTCTAAGGGGATCCAGTATCTGTTTGCCTGGGATGACATGATTGACAGACCTCGATGCTTTGTCAGAGATGGCCTGCATCTGTCACCCCTGGGCTTCCAGGTACTGGCTAAGGCTCTTGTCACCCCTATAGTGCCTTTTTTAGGTGGTGTTCCAAAGACTAAATTACCACCTTAACAGCTACAAACAAATGCAATTTGAGGGTCATTCTGCTCAATGCTAGAAGTCTAAATCTCAAAATGCACTCACTCGAAGCACTCCTTAAAATGGAGAACATCAACATTTGTGCTGTAACAGAGACCTGGTTCAAGGCAGCAAAAAGCACCCCTGCACTACCAGGGTATAACTCATTCCACACCTTTCGGCCCTAGAACTTGGACCAAATTGCCAAAGGTGGTGGTGTTTCCATATTCATAAAGGATGTGCACACCTCCAGACTGGTAGCCCAACATAACGCATCTGAGATACTTCAGGTGCAGCTAACATTGGGAAAATGACTCATGTACCAATACACTTGCCCAACACTTTCTGGAATTCATTAATTCCAATGCCCTGGACCAGCTCGTTCTTACCCCCACTAGAGGTAGCAACATCCTTGACCTGGTCATTACTCCCATGGGCGACTGTTGCTCTACACCAATAGTCAACTCCTCCCTGGTTAGATCCAACTACAAACTAATCTACTTGGAAATCCACACCCCTCCCACCCCCCACTCCCACAAAGGTAACCACTATAAAAACTTCTCCAAAGCTAACTTTGGGCTCCTATAAACAGAGGTGGATAACTTCACAGCACCCATGCAAATGAAGAATAGTTGCATGACTGCTGAATCATACACCAATGTACTGTATGGACACGTACACAAATGCATAGATCTTGCCATGCCCAATATAACCAAGATGTTCTCCTCAAAATAAGGAAGCCAATCTGGTGGTTCCCTGCCATAAGCAAGTTCTACAACAGAAGGAGGAAACTGATGCAGAATAAGGTGAAATCCCAAGACTAGAAAAACTCCCTTAGCCTCAACAAACGGTTGAGATCCCTCATCAAATCCTCTAAAGCTAGCTATGAAAACAGAATTGCAGCAGATAGTAAAGACAACCATAAGGTCTGCTATAGTTATGCGAAGAATCTCCATGGCAATACCCAAATTTGCTCTGAGCTACTGCACAATGGTACCTCCTATACTGAGCCAACAGATATTTCCAATATACTGGTCGACAGATTCAGTGCCAACTTTACCCCTCTCCCCCCCAAAGGACCAATCACAATACCAGTAGATTGCTAGGCACCCAGTATTACTGCTGCACAGGTTAAAGCAGCACTGTCCAAGGCCAAGAATACAGCTTCTATGGGACCTGACAATTTCCCGGGCTCTGTTCTACATGAACTATAGAGTGAACTGGCACCTCACCTGTATGCTCTGTTCAATCAAAGCCTCACCTCAGGCTTTTTACCTACCAAATGGTGCACTGCTACAGTCATCCCTCTCCACAAGGGAGAGGTGACTACAGACCCTGGGAACTATATCCCCATTAGCCTGATGAGTCTGATATGCAAAGCTATGGAACACATCATCATGGACCTAATAAACAAGGATATAGGGAATCTCCAAACTCAGGATCCTACACAGTTTGGTTTTGTGAAGGGTAGATCATGCCTGCTCAAGTTGGTCGACTTCTTTGAGTCAGTCACCAGAACTGTGGATGAAGTCAAGGCGGTTCATACAGCCTACCTTGATCTGGCCAAGGCCTTTGATACCATTCCCCACTCAGGAATCAAAGAAAAACTCACTAAGCTAGGCATCAACCCCTATATCGCTAGGTGGGTTGCAAACTGGCTCACAGATAGAACCGACAGTGTGAAAGTAGCTGACACAGAGTCAGACTGTCGACCAATCACAAGTGGAGTCCTACAGGGTTCGGTCCTGGGTCCTCTCCTGTTTGGTATCTACTTCTCTGAAGTCCAGGCCAACACGAGGGGACTCTGGCTGACAAAGTTCGCAGATGATTGCAAGTTGGGAGCTATTATTAACTCCCCAAGTGATGTTGACATCCTACAGAAAGGCCTCAATGAGACCAACGACAGGTGCCAGAACCATGGCATTAAGCTCAACGCCAAAAAAATTCTCATCATCCCCCTTGGAAAAAACCCAGTTCCCATTAATTACCACATTGATGGCAGTCCACTGAACACAGAAGGCATTATAAGAGATCTAAGAACACAGGTTGAGTGCAACCTCTCTTTTGACCACCACATTGCCACTGTGGTCAGAAAGTCCTTCTATGTGGCACATTTCATTACTAGGGGTTTTGCATCCAGGAAGAAAGAGGTCATTGTCTCTCTTTTCTTTTCCCTCATTAGGCCAATCATCGAGTACAATGCCCCATTTGGCATGTACCTCACTAGACACCTGCAACAACTGGAGAGGCCACAAAATTACCTCACAAAGAGGATCCTAGGCCTTAAATATTTGTCCTATATGGACAGACTCAAAAAACTCCAACTATTCTGTTTCATATCAGCTACTTAGAGGTGATCTCTGCTTGACACAAAGCCATGTCTGACCCAGCTCTGTTAGAAATGCTACATCTAAAGAAATCCCAATCCCTCCACACCACATGCTCCAGAGACCTCAACCTCATTACCACAATCAACAGAACATGCTGGAGGGACAGGTTCATAACCCAGAGACTGCCCATGCTATGGAACAGACTTCCCATACATGTCAAGCAGTGCACCTTACTGACCCTCTTCAAGAGGAATCTTGATGAGTGGATGGGAAATGGAAAATTCACCTTGGGGATGACTCCAGTGGCTCTGCTCGACAGAGGTACTAGGAACTAAGGTCGGGTGGCACGATGCCAGGGTAATCCAATGGGCTAGGCTTGTAAAGGCTCCAGGGCCATTAGGCTAGTACACACCTTTGAAACCATGAACCTAAATGTTTGCCTATATATCTATATCTAAATATATAATTGCATATACATTGTCAAATATTTTCAATGGCAGAGCTGGAGGTTACTGTTGATGTGATACACCAAGCCCATGAGCAAAATATGGAGAGAAAGCGGGCGATAGATGGTTATACAAATGGATGGATGGATTTGCTTGCTTGTCATGAGCCCACACTGGTCTAGACCTATGAGACATGCCAACACTCTAGTTAGTCTTTTAGCCATAATTGTGACAAAAATCATGGGTTCAGAATTGGTATTAGCCTATATGATTTCAGGTCTGTGACATCTTTTCCTTCCTTAGGTATCAGTAACATTACAACTGTGTTTCATGACAAGTGTCTATCCAAAATTTCCATAACCTCCATAATGTGGTTAAACATTTGTGTCAATTTTTTCAGTATTGCTTTTCCATTCAACTTCCATATTTCAAAAGGTATATCATCTATGCCTAGAGATTTACCCCCTTTTTGGTTTATTTTTCTCACTTTCTTGTCTTCTATTTTTGCATTAAATTCCTGCTGTTTTCTTTTATCTTGGCTGAATTAACCCCCTTTATGTACAGCCTCATGGCTCTTACTCTTGATTCTGTTGTTGTATCTTCTCTGTATAGTCTGGCATAGTAATCTTGCGGCACATTCACTATCTTATTGGGGTTTGCTTCCAGCTTTCCTTTTTCCAGGTCCCTTATCATAGCTGTTATTCTCTCTACCTTTTCTTTCCTTAACCTCTGCACTAGAAATTTCATCATTCTGGACTTCCTGCCAAAAAAAGTTGCACTGCTTTAGCTCTATACTTGTTTACAGTGTTAGGTGTCTTATCACATCCCTTTTTGCTGCTTCCAGTTGTTCTTTATGATTTCTTATATTTCTACCTTTTCTTTGTCTTTCAATTTCTATATTTTATCCATAGCTTTCACATATTTGCTGTAGCTTACTTCTGTGTTGCTTCCCCTTGCATGTATCCCGGCTTTTCCCCAGTTCTGCAAAGGCCAGGTTTGCCTCCATTATACTGTCTGTCATAGTTTCATTTAGCCAGGCCCTAATTGTTTAATGAATGAATGGATTAATTAATTAATTTTGAGTAAATCCAATGGAAAATGCCACTGTTTTTCTGTATTTTTAGTACAATATATCTTTATTTCCACTTGTACGGGTGCATGGTCTGATAAAGTGAATAGACATGTTCCCGTAGTATACTGACATGTTCTTTTGATATGTAACATTTATCAGACCTTGCCTACATTATGTTTCCATCTGAATAGTATGTAAACTCCTTCCTGCCCTCATGTGTCTGCATTAGATCTAGCACTCCAAACATCTGCATATACTTTGTAAGATATATCCTTCCCCTTTATGTATTTTCATTCCTTGGCCCTCCTGTTACTTGCATACCAGAGTTCACCAAATTACATCCTCTGACCTGTATTAAAATGTTTTGCTGGAATGATATGCTCTCAACCATTATCTGTTTTATTTCCTTTAAATGTGCCTTATAGGGCAGTAAATAGACCTTGCCATTAAATCTAAGTCGCTTCCATGTGTCCTTAATTGGAATAAATCTCCAGAATTTAGCTTTTTTTTCCCTTCACCCACTTGTAATTTTATTCCCTTCTTTTCGAGGATTAGAATTCCTCTTTTTCTTTCTTTCTTTCTTTTTCTCCAGTCTGCGAAGTACTTGACTCTACAACTTCCTTTTATCAGTATGTTCTTCTTGATGTTGGTGAGTTTTCTGAACATTTCAATCCTTATGCTCCCTTTTGAGATATGTGTCAGGACATTTTTGTTTTCATTCTATCCAGCAATCTATTTACATTCCAAGTCAACAAGTTCAAGTCCATGTTCTATCCATTGTTGTACTCTAAGTGCTATCTTTCATCTGCACAATTTGTTTAGTATACAGACTACACATTCTTGCCTTTATGCTCTGTCTCATATTTTTATCTTACCAGTTCTTATACTCAGATATATAAAGATTTTTTTGGGTCATTATGTCACACATTTATAATTTCCCCTCACTCTCTCCCTTCAACCTATAGCAAAATACACCAGAAACTATAAATAGTATTTTATATATATATATATATATATATATATATATATATATATATATATATATGTATATATATATATATATATATATATATATATATATATATATATATATATATATATATATATATGTATATATATATGTTGTGTCTAATGAATAGTGTATAAAGTGTCAGATTCAGCTTTCACCAACAATTTACTAAATCTGGTGCACAAACTGTCTAAGGAACGCTGTACCCTGTCTTAATCCGGGAAGAAAAGAAGACTGAGTAATGTGGTATTTTCCTTTCTACGCTGCAACTCTTAGCTGTCCCAGCATTGCTCTTAGGGTGTATTTTAATTTTCTGTCCTTTTAGTCTTGTTTTCTGTAGTAGCCTATATTGCTCTATTGTTATTAAAATTCTTTTCTGTATCTAACTGCTTCTTCAAATTCTTTAAGGCATTTGCAGTTTACAGCTATTCTCTGTAAAGGTCAGCATCCATAATTGTCTAGATGGTGATTCTCAGGGTTTCCCCTCTGTCAATCCGGAGTGATACATCCCCAGATCCCTTCCACTCCACCATCATCACATCATCATCAACTCCCTTTTTCCGATTTTCTGCATAGGGACAGGGTGTTGTGTTAACTGTTGCCATCTCTCTCGATTCAGTGCCGCACTGCTGCCTTCTTTGATATTCATGCCTGATTGTTGAAGATCTTCTCTTACACAATCCATCCACCTGTTTGCTGGATGTCCTTGCTTCCTCTTACCTTCTTCCTGTTTGTCCCAAATCTTCTTCACCAGATTTTCTTCTGCTTTTCTGCACGTGCCCAACCCACTGTAATCTGTTCTCTTTGATCTTTTCTGTAATTGGATCTACTTTGGATTCTGCTCTTATGTCCTCATTTCTTCATCTGTCCCACAGTGTGCATCCTACCACCCTTCTCAGGCACTTCATTTCCATCACCTCTGGCTTCCTCATCTGCTCTGCCTTTACTGCCCAGGTTTCTGTACCATACAGTACTGGTCACACCACTGTTTTGTACACCTTACTTTTCAGCTTCTTTGGGATTCTTCTGTCATAGACTACATCTGAAACATTATGCCATTTGGCTGCAGCCCCCCTGATTCTAGCTTTGACCTGTTCATTCAGACTTTCCTTCTACTGAACCACACCTTCTATATACTTGAAGCTGTTCACATATTCCACTATCTTTCCTTCTATCTCATTTCCCAGCTTTTTCTGATTTCCCCCATTTCCTGCTATTAAAACTGTGTTATCTGTACTCAGTTTCATCCCAGATGCATTCCGTTTGCCTATCCTTTGCTGAAATTCTTGCTCAGTCTGCCTGCAATGCCACATTGTCTGCATACAGCAACTTTGTTGATCTGTCCCCTCCAGCCTGTTTGTTAATGTAGTCCATCACCAGTATGAATAACAGTGGGCTCAGAGCTGAACCCTGATGCACACCCACTCCCACTGGGAACCTCTCTGTGAGACCGAACACTGTTCATCCTTTAGTCACTGGGTCCTTGCACATACCTTGCACTAATTCTGCCAATATTTCTGGGACTTCGAACCACCACAGGACTGCTCAAATCAGCTTTCTTGGGACCTTGTCATATGCTTTTTCCAAGTCTAGGAAAACCCAGTTAGACTCTTTCCTGATCTCTAGCTTCTTCTTAACCATCTGTCTCGCTGCAAACGTTGGGTCAGTTGTGCTGCATCCTGATCTGAATCTGAAGTGCTCAACTCTCATATTACTTTCTAATCTGTGTATCCATTTATCAATCACCCTCTCCAGAACTTTCATGCAATGGGACAGGAGTTTGATACTTCTGTCCGGCCCACAATTGTGCTTGTCCCCTTTGTTCTCTCTCTCGAGTACCCTCAGGAGCAATTTATCCTCTATCTAACCCAACATTTTGAACATACCTGCTGTGACCTCATATGTGCCTGTTGCTTTCCCTGACTTCATTTTCCTTAATGCAGTTCTTACTTCTTCTGTGGTGGGCTTCTCTTCTTCTCTCATCGTAGGCTGTGTCAGGGCAGTGCAGCTTCTGTGGGGTTTGTTCATTCTCCTTTGATGTCCTGTGGATTAGTGAGCAGGTTGTTGTTGGCATCCCTTATGGAGGGTGTCTATCTTCTTTATCTTTCCATGTTTGTCTTGTAACTTGATATAGTTTCTTTGTGCCACATATTGAGTCACTTTTCAGAAGCTGATAGAATGCCTTTGATGCCCCATTCTTTGCTATTGCAACTACTTTCTTAGCTTATTTTTTAGCCAACCTGTATTCCTTCTTTGTCTTTTCTCTTTTCTATTTCCCACTTTTTCCTGCACTCCTTTCTCTTGATGACTTCCTGGACTTCTGCATTCCACCACCAGCTTTCCCTTTCTACCTAATTTCTGTACTGGCTTGGGGACATATCTGTTCTATAGTCCTAACACATGCTGTTTATAGACACTGACATTCTTCTTCAGCTTCACCTACTTCCTCCTCTTATTGACGTACTAGAGCCCTTAATAAGTCCTTGAACTGTTCTGCTTTCTCAACTTCCAGGTCTTCAGCCTGGTCTCACTTGACCTTAGAACCTTCTCTAACCACTTCTTGCAGCTGATTTTGGCAATCAATCGCTTATGCTCTGGGCCGACTGTTTCACGTGGGATGACTTTGCAATCCTTGATACTAATTTGATAGACTTCAATTGATGATTGAAGTTTACCTGAGTTACACGTTTGTCCCTTTTGTAAGTGATTTTGAGACTGTATGTGTTTTTGAACCATGTGTTGGCTACTATCAAACCATTTGCCATAAAGAATGTCTAGAATGGCCTCTTCTTCTTTATTCCTGTTTCCTTAACCATGTAAATCCAGGTAATCCTCATATACTCTTCTGTCAGTCCCGATATGTGCATTCAAGTCACTCACTATCAACACCAATTCATGTTGTCCTGCTTTATCTAGTAAGTCCTGCAACTGCTGTCTGAATGCACTCTTCTCTTTACTATCACAACCCTGCAGGGTTGAGATTATGAATACTGCCCCATCATTAGACTGGAGTCTGATTGGCATGAGTCTGTCACTAATTCAGATGACATCCCTTACTGTCTTCAGAAGACTCTCGGCTACTGATTAACCACAGTTCACACACTATTTCAAGCCTGTCCTCCTGTCCTCCTCTGGATCCCAAGCCAAGTGTCTTTGCTGCACTGCCTTTCCATCTTGTCTCTTGAATAAACAGGATGTCCAGTCTGCTCCATACCATCATGTCATCTATTTCCAAGCTCCATACTGTCAGTAAACCTATACTGAGTGTAGCAATTCTTAGTTCATGTTTGGTAGGTTGATTGGTTTTACTTCCAGCTTTCACGAAACAGAGCTATCCCAGGTAACCCAGGCTAGGCAACTGGACACTGGCTATCCAGTAGCTTATTGACCCAATTCTGCTGGGCTTTATGATGGGCACACACTGGCCAATAGGAGCACATATACCTCTCCCACTGCTAGCATGGGCCCCTAACATAGGTTGGAGTAGTCCAGGTCCTCAGCCCACTTATCACTGGCAAATACTCAAGCCCATTGACGACATTAGTCAACACGTTTCCATCAACCACAGCCATATTTGCACCACAGTAGATGCTCAAGACAGTTGTTTTATACAGCTCTTCCCCTATAGTGCATCATGTAGCATCTGTGCTGCTGCCCACAGCTCTATTCATTGGTGGGTTTGAGATGGAAATACTCAACATGTTTTTAAGAGGGAGGTGGGAGAGAGGAACCGCACAGAGACACAGGGAGACTATGCAAACTCCAAATAGGCATTGGCCGGAAGAAAGGATTGAGCCTTGTACCTTGTGCATGGGAGGGGAAGATCTTAACCATTATGCCAACTAGTCTCTCTTCTAATCTGCCATACTATTCACAAATCTTGTCCCTGCTTCTATTAAGCCTGCCTTTAACCCTGCTTAACTATCTCCTCAATATTCCCAGCAGTACAGAAATGCAAATCCAGACTTGAAACTTTTGCTGAGCCTACCTAGTCCTGATATTACTAAAAATCAACCTCTTACAGAAAAAAAATTGTGTTAAAGAACACAGCAATTTATCTACTTTCTTAACCTGCTAGGGTTTGGTCTTCCAACAGTGCATGTGCACATGGGTCCTATTTAACTTTGGCTTTCTACCATGCAGTTATCGCACTCATGAAATCTACTACTGATTTTATAGTGATATCTTTCTCTGATGAAAAAAGGCTTCCTAGTGTGTCCAGTTAGCAGATTGTGTCCCTTTACAATTGTAATTGAGGTTTTAAATTGTTTGCTTCTAGTTTACTCTTGTTACAGTTCCTCTGTCATTGCACTTTTACTTATTTCATGAAGGCATCTGATGACTACTTCCACTTGATATAGGGCATAGTTATGCACTGAGTAACTGTAGTGAAATCCACCCCCCCCAAGTTATAAGCTACTTACAGTTTTAACAAAGCAGATGCAGTCACATAATGCCCAATGTCCTTACATGATCAAGTTTTTTTTTTTAAGAAGCAAATTAGGAGAGTAAAACCAAAGTCACAAAGTACTACAAAGTTCCAGTGAAGGCAAAACAACCCTTGATAATAAAAAAATACAGTTTAGCACTTCCATCTTTATTTTCACAGGCTTCTACAGAACTCCTATAAAAATAAAGACAAAGGCACTAAGATTCATTTATTTTGTCAATCGTTGTGTTGCCCCCACTGGGACTATTTATAGTACTTTGTGATTGCAGGTGTGAAGGAAGCCTGTTTTGATTATGATCTCTGTCCAATGTGCAGGGCAGGTTATAGGATGGTGCAGTGATGGAATCATCTTCTGGAGGACAAACTGGTACCAGACATATGTTTTCCAGATTCTTCTCACAGATATCCTACGAGAACGCATGACATTTGCCCAGTGAGATCTCTGCTGTGAAAATTCTGTTCTGAGTGTCTGAAAGGTTGTGTTGTCTAACCTGCATGATCATTCAGAAGTCCTTTACTTCACATGGCTGTGAACAAGCTTCTCAATTGTTTATCAGGAAGGTGGACTCTCCTATGTGGAAAGTACTGCTAGGAGCACAAAGTGGTCATGTATTTATATTATCGAGAGTTATCAGAACAGAAAAAGAGTGAGTTTGATGACTTTAACAAACTAGAATTCATGCAGATACTTTGAAGTCTAAGTAGAATTCATGCAGATACTTTGAAGTCTAAGTCCTACTATTTGTGAGTGTGACTCAGACCCATCTAGCCTGCTTGTATCCTGTCTAAATGTCTTGGGTCCTGGATCCATAATGTCTAGGTTTCAGGTGCACCACAGCACTGAGGAAGTCCTCATTTAAATAGTTAATGATCTCTTAGATGATTTGGATCAAAGATACTGTTCTCTACTAATAAACCCTAATGTATTTGAATCATTTATTTCTTCTTCTTCTACATTATTTTTTCTCAATTGTTTTTACTGAACATTTTATCAAAATTTTAATATATGTTAACAGAAATACTATAAAACAAATAAACAAATCTAAAAGAACCACAATAAACAACAACTAAAATAAATATTTACAATGGTGTCTACTATAAAACAAAGGTTTTAAAACAGAAAAAGAAATATGATATGAGTAGTAGTTAGTTAATTATTAATGTCTGTTTGTCCAGCAGTTCTTTGAATTTCAAACATATATTATATGAAGAGATGATTCTAGATGTTTTTGTCTTGCTCATAAGTTCAAGATGATAGACGTCAGTTGCCGAGTGTACAGATTCATTCATAGTAGGAGTCGTCTGATTCTTCCAGTTCTTGGTGATAACTTTTCTTGCTAATGTTAAGATACTCCATAAAAGAGGGCATTTTATTTTTGTGACACAAGTAGGAATAGGTGTATTAAATAAAATAGGAGATTTGGTCAGCATAAATTTATCATTTAAAAACAGACCGTAAGAGAGAATTCATATTATCCCAATATGTTTTAAGTTTTATGCAATCTTAAAACATATGCTGCCAGTCAGCTTTAAAACTGAATTTATATCTCCAGCATCCTATGCCTTTATTATACATTAATTCAGCTTTATGTGGTGTGATAAAGGTTCTATGTAAGAACTTCCAAGACAAAATCTTCCACCTTAGTGATGAAATAGTTTGTTTTGAAGATTGGAGTATTAGTTTTTTATCATCTTCACTTGGGGAGTTATTAACATGTGTAAAATAATCCTAATAGATTTTTCTGTGACATACTGTTCATTTATTAACTACCTTATATATTTTAGGTAGTAGTCCCTTTCCAATTATATTCTGGTGCATTAGAATAATGAGTAAATCAACAAATGTGGGGGAAAGAATTTCTAACTATTGATCGCATTAGATTAACCTTATGTTCAACAAATTGTCTACAGTTTTTAATTTCTAACTACATATCTTTGCTTAACTCAAACTTATTAGTGATATGGTCAACATTTTGTAACTTCCCATTGCTTAGTAATTAATGCCAGTGTGACGACTCACCACTGGATCAGTATTCAAGAAGCAACAATCCTCACCACTGGCACCAGTGGGGGACGTTTACTGGGAGGCTGACAGGTACACATACAGTATTTCCAGATGCAGCTCTCTGCATCAAGTTCAATTTCCCTTAAAAGCACACAGAGACTACAGCCAGTCTGGGGCTGGTTTCTCCCTCTTTCTCCAGATCCCTAATAAGACTCCCCACTGGCACTGCTATAGAGTTGAGATCTCAGTTGAGTGGCCAAGCTAAGACCTTCAGCACCTCTGTTCAACCAGTGCTTCTTGTCCCTTCCCAAGTAGCTGACACACACACTCTTTGAGGTTTGATTTACACACACACATACACCTGAGAAAGGCTGGCACAGGTTTACTAGCTATGCTCCTTTTGCCCAGACTATAAGGTAGTTATTGCTGCCATCAGCCAACTCTTATCAGCTACTTTAAGGCCCTTAACAAAGGGTGTCCAATCTTACTGTGTAATATTAATATTAACATTAATATTAATATTAATGGTAGTTTGACCAAGAGCAAAGCTATTAGGCATGGCCCAGAGTGTCACCAAATAAATATGCATGCACTCTCAAAATGTTAATATGTCTCACAAAGATCAGCCACAGTGAAAGGTTTAAATATATTTAATAATAAATAAAAAAAGAACAAGAAAATACTCAGTATATATTCACAGTGACATCAGAGTGCAAAATAACAGGAAATATTTAAAACAACGTTACAGGATACTCTTAAATAAATAAAGAAAAAAATCTAAACTAACCTTTGCTAATATTCATGACTATATCCAAGAAACTGTACTGTTTCCTAGAAACTTACTTCATCAGAGCAAGGCAGATGTGGTGAATGGATCTTCTAGTTGTTGTTAGGTCCAAGACAGAATACAGAATGCTCTGTCTCTCTCAGAGGTTTCTCAGATTAATATCTCAAATATTACTGCTGGGATAGCTTGCAGAATGACATCATTTCTTATCATCTGACTCTATCCTAGGTGAAACCCCCACTGCTGGAAGTTGTCAGTATTTAGCATCTTCCTGTGAAAATACATAGACCTCAGATATCTGGCAGATGTTGGAAGTCATAAAAAAACTGTAGTAATTAGTTCACTCTGAAGAGAATACAGAAAGTTTCTCAGCACAAACATTGTGTCTGTAGCTGCCATAAAGTAATTTAATAGCTATTTTTCTGAAGTTTTGCTGGACTGAAGTTAACCTCCTGTATTCCATTTTCCACTGTTAAAATATATATATATATATATATTTAAACAGTTACAATAAGGCATGCACATTTCTGTTCTCTTCCAATAGGGCATAGTGTGGATACATTTCAAGCACTTTGCAAAAACCTTTTTCAACACACGTGTGTAGAAACAAGTTCGATATACACATAACGTACAGTTCTAATACATTTGTAACACAGGCATCTAATATGAATAATGTTGATATTCACAAATGACATATGATTACTTACAAAATTCCAGATAGCTGGACTGTCAGTATCTCATTTTGTCACAAAAAGTATAACAATTTTTTGTCTTTAAATGTAGTAATTGTTGTTAAATTAAATGTATTAATACTATTTTGAATATAGCCATTTAGAAATACAAAGAAAATCTATGCTTTATATTCAGGATTCCTGAAAATGAAATTTTTAAAGGAGGTTATTATTGGATTAATATAATAAGAGTTAACTGGGTTTGTTTTTATTTTCTATAAAATGGTCTTTTACTAACCAATGACATTTATTAGTAGCTATTTTAGTATGATATGATTTTGTTAAATTATTGGATTTACACCAAATACCTCCCTGAATATCTTTCCATTTAACATTAGAATTATTTAACCAAGAAATTATTGTCTTAACAACTGAGGATAAGGAATATAATTCTAGATCTGGAAGACCAATACCACCCAATATCCAATCTCTAATGTGATGGTTTAAAGCCAATCTAGGCTAATTAGGAAACCATAAAAATTTCAGAAACAAAGAATTATACTCTTATATTTTTTTGGAAGTGGGAGGGATAAAGACTGTGTTATATAGAGAATTTTAGGAAAGATAATCATTTTAATTAAGGAGAGTCTCTTTTCCATAGTGAAAAAAATACTCCATTTATTAAGAGAGTGTTTTATGGAATTTAAGTCATTATTATAATTAATTAATTATAATTATAGTTATTATAATTAAAATCAATAAGGACAAGAACAAATTCTATCATGACGCCCAATTCATCCATAAGTCTAACCCCCAAAAATTCTGGCACACCATTAGTAAAATTCTGCACTCTGGTGAACCTACTACCCCCAATCCCTTTCCTAATAAAACTCTCCAAGAAACTGCCACCTTAACCCAGTTCATTGAATCTATTCAAAAACTAACCTAAACCTGCCTAAATCAAAACCTCTCTCATACCACACATATTATTAGCAAGACCATCCAGTTACCTCTTAATCCTGTCTCCACTGCTTACATAAAATCCCTTCTACTAAAACTTAAACCATCCTCTCCCTCTACTGACAACCTTCCTCCCCTCTTCCTCAGACTTGCAGCCCACTCTGTAGCCTACTCAGTCTCAATCCTCATAAACAGATCCATCCAAGAAGCCACTGGCCCTGACATTTGGAAATCCTTCTACGCCATACCATTTCTCAAAGGAGGTAACCCCATAGACCCATCTAACTACAGACCCATTGCCATTTTCTGCCCACTGTCCAAAATCCTTGAAAAATGTATTCACAATCATCTTTTTATATACCTAATCGATGAAAACCTTCTGACCCCTAATCAATATGGCTTCAGGCCTAGGGATAACACTGCCAATGCCCCCTTTCTTTCACCTACATTGTTGCTGAAGCCAGGGACAAAAATCTTCTTGTATCTTCCCTCTTGCTCGACCTCTGTAAGGCTTTTAATACCGTCTCTCATCCCAAACTAATTGCTAAGTTAACTGATCTTAACCTGTCTCCTCCTCAATCCAGTGGTTCACAAGCTATCTCTCTAACAGGCTCCAGTCTGTGCGATGGCAATCTGCCTGTTCCCCTTTCCTACCTATCAAGACTGGTGTCCTTCAAGGCTCTATCCTTGGTCCTCTCCTTGTCAATATCTTTACTAATAAACTTTACTCCTCTTGCACCACCTCCACCCTTATTCAATATGTTGACGACTCAACTATCATCTCTTTCTCTGATAACACCTCTAACCTTCTTTTCATCACCCAAAACACTTTCTTGTCGGTGGAAAGATGACTAACTGACTACCAACTCATTCTTAGGCTCCAAAAGACTAAGCTCCTACTCTCCCTTCCCAAATCTCTGTCCTCCACAAATCCACCTTTACCATCTCATCTGTTGATAACACCCTTATCAAAGCCGAGCCATACATCAAACTGCTTGGTACTATAATCGACAACCAGCTTAAATTCGACATCCACATACAACACTGTATTAAAAAAAACAACCAGAAATTGGGTCTTCTTTGCAGAAATAAAAAATTCCTAGCTCCCAACTCCAAACCTACTCTAGCTGAAGCCTTTCTACTTCCATGCTTTATCTACACATTTTCAATTCTGACCCATCTCCAGTCATCCCTACTAATTAAACTCATACAGACCTATAACAATATAGCCAGATTTTCCTGTGACCAACCTTATAAATCTCATCACTGACTTGCCCTGAAAAAACTTCAATGGCTTGAATTCCCCCAGCTCCTGCTTCTTTCCCAGCTGCAGCTCACACACTCCTTGCTAAACAACCCCCTAGCCTATCTCTCTCTTTTTTCTATAGTACCCTCTTACATCCCAGCTCATTCACTTCATAGCTCTGACCAGAACTTGCTAGCCATATATAAAGCAAACAAAAAGACTGATAAACTCCTCTACAAGCAATCAGTGTCCCAAGCTTGGAATAGGCTTCCTCCTGACATCCTTAGCATTATACTGTACTAGCTTCTTCAAAAATGTTGTCAAAAACTACTTCCTGAACTCACGATCCTGCCCTTGCCATTATCCCACTTAATCTTTAATTCCAATCCATGTCTTTTCTGCCTCTCTTCTACTTTCTCAGAATATTTTGTTCATTTTCACACCTTTCTAGCATATGCAAAATGTACTATTACATCCTTAAACTTCTACCCTCAATATGTAGATAATTATATACTGTTATTGTTTTTCCAGGTAAAAAATATGCTTTTAGCTACTGTGCTTACTCACATATGCACTACCATGTTAAGGATAAGCTTATAGTGTCTCTTCCTTCTCATATTGAACAATTTAATCTTTAAAAAGTTGTAAACATTAGTTCTCATTTTCTGCTGGATGTATTGTCTATGTAATTTGTTTCAACACTGGTTGTCAATATTTGTATTTCTCTGTTTATATTACTTTCTTGTAATGAATTTCATTTTTCTTTATACTGGAGCTTTTCTCCTTTGGTCTCCACTGAAAACGGGCCATATGGCTCAGCTAGACTAACCCGGTAAACAAATGTCAAATAAATAAATAAATAAATAAATAAATAAATAAATAAATAAATAAATAAATAAGGGTTGTTGTATTTTTAATATTATCAGACAAGATTATCCCTAAGTAAGTGAACAAACCAAGAACCAATATCTACAAACCAAAATATTCAGGAAGAAACAAACCACCATTGACCTAGGTTTTATCCGTATAAACAGACTTCTTCAAAATCAAATCCCTAAGTAAGTGATTTTTACCATTTTTCATAATGTATTTCCTGTTTTTTTATCTTTTTTTAAAATATATTATAATTCACAGGTACTATTTTAGTCTTATTCTCATTAAAACTGAGTCCCAGTTTCTTCTGGAATATTTATATTGCTTAGAATACTCCAATAAGAGAAGAATTGTAATCAGTCATTATTTTTTGACTCCATGTCTGTTAAACATCAAGCCTTTCCCAGAAAGAGTTGAGGCCATGTGTATGTCCATAGTGGGGAGTCCTCAAAACCATTGAGGAGACAACTGTCTGTCCAGTGATCATCATTATGTCTTTACCAGTATCATGGCTATAAGGACATTTGAATTACTTAACTCTTACCTCTGGAGTAGGGGAGATGATTTATCTGCATTACTGCTGGAACTCACAATGATCTGACTAATGAGGGCTTCACTTGAATGTGGTTTGGTGGGATGAAGGCCAACCTCCAGGATGCCTATACAATTCCATCCCTCTTCTGAGTGATTGTGTCGGAATGCATCCTACTCCATCCCACCCACCTCCCAGGATGGGTATACTGCTCCATCCCACCCATCTCCCAGGATGTGTATACTACTCCATCCCACCCACCTCCCAGGATGTGTAATACTACTCCATCCCACCCACCTCCCAGGATGTGTATACTACTTCATCCCACCCACCTCCCAGGATGTGTATACTGCTCCATCCCACCCACCTCCCAGGATGTGTATTCTGCTCCATCCCACCCACCTTCTAGGATGTGTATACTGCTCCATCCCACCCACCTCCCAGGATGTGTATACTACTCCATCCCACCCACCTCCCAGGATGTGTATACTGCTCCATCCCACCCACCTCCCAGGATGTGTATACTACTCCATCCAACCCATCTCCCAGGATGTGTATACTGCTCCATCCCACCCATATCCCAGGATGTGTATACTGCTCCATACCACCCACCTCCCAGGATGTGTATACTGCTCCATACCACCCACCTCCCAGGATGTGTATACTGCTCCATCCCACCCACCTCCCAGGATATGTATACTGCTCCATCCCACCCAGCTCCCAGGATGTGTATACTGCTCCATCCCACCCACCTCCCAGGATGTGAGTACTACTGCTTGTTCCATCAAACATCAGAGATACTAAATGAACTCATCATCTGGGCTTAGTTAGGCCTGCACCCCTTTACTCAACCTAAGCTGGGGTATCTTCCATGTTTGACACGGATGACTATCTGATCTTCTTGGAAGTATTGTAGACCTGTTGTGGGGTCCAGGTATGATCCTTAATTGTTGGCTTTCTACCTGTCGGGGTGTACTCAGAGGGTGTCTCTGGGGTTAAAAGTTTATCTGCATATACCCTTAGTTGCCAGTCATACAGGGTTTCATTTTGAACCTTGTTCTTTTTTCCTGTGCATCAACTTCTATTCAGTGAGTTAGTTTTCTGGGGAGGATTAGATTATCACAGCTATATGTGTGACACCCAGCTGCCCTTTACCTTCTTGCAGAAGAATGTGTAATACTTTCAATTAACTGATGAGTGCATGTATGATATGCTTTCTTGGGTAACAGTTAACAGGCTGAAAAATAACCCCTCCAAAAATATTACCATGGCCTTTCATACTGCTTTCATACCCCCCGCAGCTTTTGTCTTTACTCTTCTCCACTTTTGTTTATGTGGATCATAACTTGAAACTTGTATCTAAAGTGCACAGTCTGAGTGATCTCAATAAACAATTGTCATTTCATGACTAGGTATCAGCCAGAATCTGGTTTTATTGTCACCAACTGAAACATATCAATGTTTTAAGCACATTATTCCATCAGGGGGCTAACCTGTCTTTGTAAAGGCTTTGGTAATATTTTCCTTAAACTACTGTAAAGCCCTTTACCTGGGGTTTCCAAACAGAGTTTTAGTGGGTGTAGAATTCAGCAACAAGATCTTACAAGAGCTCCTAGGTGTAGCCACATTACTTCCCTTTTCCATTTTTCTTCTCGGGCTCATATTGAGTATTGGACCACTTTAAATTTTTTTGTGATGATATTTAAGCCTGACATAACAAAGGTCCAACCTATTTTAAACAGCTTTTTGGTATACTATTGGTTTTGAAAGTGCTGTGCTCAACAACCTTGTGATTGGTGACATTTCCCTTGTTTACACTTGACTCCTCTAGAAAAATAAATTTTTCTTTTTATACTACTGACCTGTCATTGTTGCAATACTGTCAGTTTCACAAGTGTAATGATATATACTGCTTTAGGATGTCTTTAAAATACATCTTTTTCACAGGCATTCTGGCACCCTTTTTAACTCCTTAGCTGATAATTTTGTACTTATATTTGTATTGTGTTTATCTCTATGTTTCATATCTGTCAGTTGTCCAGATTTTTGCAGAATGTCCAGATTTATGCTAATACTTTTGATCTGCTCCTCAAAATTTGAATTTTACTGGCAAATCATTGAGGATTAAAGTCACTAAGTAATGACACCCATTTGAGTTTCAGACTTTATATCCTTCAAAAAGTGCATGCTAACACAAAATTTCATTCTAGCAACATTCTAAATTTATAGGAGCAATATTTAAAATCTGTCCCTATTGTTGTGCCTTTGTCCCCCCATTATGTTTGGCTTTGTTCAGATTTATTGCGCTAAAAGGTTAAGATCTATAATGTGTTTATTTTAGCACTGTAACATACCACGTCCTATAGATACATATGCTGACTGAATGAGTGATTGATTGACTTGATGTTGCAATAAAAAGGGGTACCCAGTAACTGAGTGAGGCTGAGGAATGACAAAAACAAAAACATAACTGCGGTCACAAAGACTACTGAGAAGAATAAACATCTACTGAACCTAGCAAGAAAGTTAGGCAAGATCATAAAAACTCACATGAGTAACATCTTTTGAGGGCTAATCCAGTTTAGATTGCAGTTCCCTATAGGAATAACATTTTGTTTGGAAGGTTTTCACTAAAATTTGAATAAAATGATTGACCTCATCATGTAGATAGATAAAGCCCTGATGATGACCCAGAATACCCCTGTTTTCAGCAGTGGCATGGGTGTTGGAAGAACTAAGCAGGGAAGGATGGAAGTAAGTAGTTTTCCTACCCTGAAGGAAAGGATCATCTTGGTTCAATGCATTAGATGATCTGCATTGAGGCAGGACTATTGCTTTCTGCAATGAGCCTAACAAATCTGCACTGCAATAAACATAATTTGCTCAGGCATAAGACTGGCATGTGTAGATGCATGCATACACATCTGTGAAAAGCACACAGGGCAGCTTTTTAAATTCCCAGCAGGGAGGTGTTATCTGCAGGAAGTACAGACTGGTCTGCTCCCTGATGAATGAGCTGAGTTGGCTCACTGGCCTGGGAATGAATGGGTCATGGGGCTGCAGCCCTGCTGGCTCAGCCTGGCTTTTGCCCCTGGGTGGAACAACTGACCAGTAATTTTGGTGCAGGAATAATTTTAGTGCAGGTAGGGAAGCTATAGTGTAATTCTCTGGGCTAACTGAAAAAAAATGACAAAAGAGATGTATAAGCTACATGGGTTTGCATTCAGCCAGTGTATTACTTAAAATGCGTGACAGCGGGTCAGGTTGTTGTGTCCATTATATCTTTGTGCACCAGACTCTTTTTCGGAAGGTTGTGGTGGTAGCTATGATCCTGATAGGTTAAGAACGGATTATTGCCTTTCAAGATTTTTCCATAGAGTCTGTGGTAGACATATATACAGTGGATTATCCACTTATAAGTAATCTGTTTGGATACAGGCAGTCACTTTTTCTTTTCAGCAAAAGCCACAAAAAGTTGCCCCAATTTCTCAAAAGCTTTTGTTTTGTTTGTCAAGATACAATCTCAGTTACCTGTGAACATCCGGGGAATACAAGACTGATTTCATCTTATTCTGTGAAGAAGCAGCAAAAACACTGGCAATTCAATTACTTAAAAGCCACATCAGTGATTTCTTTAGGCAAAAATGAGGGGTTAATGTGCAAATTTGATCTGTTTTCGTGGAATATAAGGAAAGACTCTTTATACATGAGGGCTTGCAATTCTGATACCCTCATAGCTGAGGTAACTGCAACTAGAATAACAGTCTTTTGAGAATGGAATTTAAGGTCAGCCAATGCAGCTGACTCAGAGGGGTTAAACAAGTTTGTCTAGCATGAAATTCAGGTCCCTGGCTGGTGACACTGTCCACCTGGGTGGCCAGAGATGTATGATGCTCTTTAGGTAGTGTTTGCCAGGTAGCCTGAATTTTGAGTGAAGGATCCAAGGGTAAGCAGGTTAAGATGGCTAAAAAATGCACTTTAATGAATGAATGAATCTGCCAAACCAGTACAGAACAGCTCAGGGAGATATTGTATGACTTTTGGCACATCTGCTTCGAAAGGGTGTAGGTTGCTGTTTTGGCACTAGAGAGAAAACATCTTCAAGTTAACTGGGTATGAATTTCTGGTACTTGACCTCATATCTTTCTTCCTAATGTTGAGTACATTTCTAGAAGATAAGTGGCCAAAGGGAAGAATTATATTTTCTAAGTTGCAAGATTTAAGATGGACAGGTTTGGGCATATGAAAGCATTGTTAGTCCCCAATCTCCCTCTGTACTCTTGTTGCCAATTTCTTTTATAAAAGATGTTCTTAGCTCTGGTCTGTTTCCTTTGTTTGGCAAAAAGAATTTTGCTTAGAAGTGTAATTCCTGTTATATTTAGGCAGGGGAGGGTAGCATATTTGCACGACAGATTCCGCGGCCTTCCCTTAACAGACTTTAAGCCTTAGGTCCAAGAAATGGATCTTTGTCCATAGGTATACTGATTAGCTGTACTTTGACATCTTCAGAAAGGGACTGAAACTTCAGCCAATAGTGCTTCTAAAGAATGACACCATAGCAGCAGCAGTATCTTTGTCCATAGGTGTACTGATTAGCTGTACTTTGACATCTTCAGAAAGAGACGGAAACTTCAGCCAACGGTGCTTCTAAAGAATGACACCATAGCAGCAGTAACATAGCAAGGGTGGGGCAAAGGGGGCAACTGCCGAGGTGCAAAGTGATTGGGGCAACTGAGACTTCCAGCAGCATGTCTCTCTATGTATTGAAATACTGAAATGCCAGCACATTAGAGGTTTATTTATTTATTTTTTGCTGTTCAATCAAAGAACTGAAGGGGGCACACATTAGATGCTGAAGAAACAGATGCACCAGCTGACTTTCTACAGTAAGTTGCTGCCAAAGTCCTTTTCTTCCCTCTTCACTTAAAGACTGAGGGTGTGTGTGAACTGGCTGGTGCAGAAACCAATGGACCAATCATCTTTTAGTAGTAAGTCACTTCTGAAGTCTTGTTTTTTTTTTTTTTTTATGGCTCCCCTGCAACCAAAGAGCCGAGGGGAGCCTGGATTGGTTGCTGCAAAAGCTGATAAACCAAGTGATTTTCTAAAGTGAGCTGCTGTTGTAGTCTTTTTTTTTTTTTTTGTCTTAAATAGGAATTTGTGTAGCGCCTGCACTGCATGCATAAGATAGATCTCTGAGGGACATGGGTCTGTGGGTCTTGATCTGACCTATGTGCCTCAAAAATATCTAGGAATGCTTCCTGGGCTTGTGAAATTATGGTAAGCTTAATTAGACCCAATCCCAAGAATTCCACAGCTCTTTTCTACAAGCTCCTCACTGGAAATGTTCTTACATGACAAACAAAGAGAGAGAGAGAGAGAGAGAGAGTGTGTGTGTGTGTGTGTGTGTGTGTGTGTGTGTGTGTGTGTGTGTGTGTGTGTGTGTGTGTGTGTGTGTGTGTGTGAGAGAGAGAGAGAGAGAGAGAGAGAGAGAGAGAGAGAATTCTCTAATGACAAGTCTTCTGGTGGAGAATCAGAAGTCATGGTATCCTCACTATATTTGTTATATGCCAATAAGGAGAGCACCTGTAATCTATAGTTCAAATTCTCCCCATTACCCATTATCTTTAGATTCAGCAAAGTCAACATGTCTCCCTCTGATGAAGTATCCTTCCTTCTCTTAGGGAGCTTGATTCCAGATAAACTTGTCTTCTTTAGGGCAGGCTAAAGACTTTGTATAAATTAGAGAACACCTGAAACCAGTTTAGTCTTGGGAGGGAGGCAGTGGTGACATGTATTCTGCAGATTGCCATAGAGCAACTTTCTTTTACTTGTGAGAGGTCCAAACCTTAGAATGTGTCTTAGGACTAGCAATTTGGAAGGATTCCCTTAGGACTAGCAGTTATTTGGGTCCATGGAGCTTTGGAAGGATTCCCTTAGGACTAGCAGTTATTTGGGTCCATGGAGCTTTGGAAGGATTCCCTTAGGACTAGCAGTTATTTGGGTCCATGGAGCTTTGGAAGGATTCCCCAACTTCTAGATTTCATGAAGCAGTACAGGCTTCCTTCTCCATCATTAACAAGAGTAAACTACCCTCCCATTGCTTGATCAGTAAATATCACTTCTAGGCAGACAACTCCTTATTGTCTCCAGTAAGGTCCTGAGGTATTCCAGTTAGGTAAGATAAACTTTCCACAGATGGCATGATGGCCTCCTGAATGGTACCATCAAAGGCATCTGTTGGAGAAGATGCCAAATCCAGAGGCTGGTCAAATGCATCCATGGTAGTAACATTCTCGGACATATAAGACCCAGCAGAGGCATCCTACTCCCTGGCCTCCTGCCATTTATCCTTGCAGTTCTCCTTTCTCAAGGGGAAGAAATGTGGCCAGACAAATGACTTCAGGAACAAGTCCACAAACCTTTTTTTTTTTTTTTTTTTTTGGTAGGATAGACCTGAACAGCAACTTTGCTCATGTATAAGATCTTAGACTCAAATTCCTAATAAATGCAACAAGCACATACATCATGCTGCAAGCCTCAGAAGTGTGCACACTTGTCACGTATGTCCTTAAATGACATTTTGCACCTGAAGACATATTTGTCTTTTTAGTTCTGCATGCCCAGTGCTTCCATGTGGTGTAGTTTTTTTTATTTTGCTTTACAATGCTTAGGGCTATGAACATTAATGAAAATTGGCTGATTTATTGATTGGCTGATTGACTGAACTACTGCAGTTATCAGCTTATGTTTAATCTTTCAAATATTAACTTCTTATCATGTTGTAATTAGAGCTGTAACTCATGACACAGTTGTATCACTAACTATTCTCAGGAATGTGACCAATGTCAGTTATAAGCTATAAGAAACATTTTCTACATCTTCAAATATAATTGCATGAGGACACTAGAGACTGGAGTGAATTATACAATTATTTTATACATTTCATAAAGTTATAGTCTAAGAAGGTTGTTCTAAAAAATACAGTGAAACAATAGATAGTATTCTGATTTTTGAAGCAGAGTTTTCATCAAAGGACCTTCATACCTTTGCAAAAATTCAACAGTTTAAGTTTTTTTTTTAATTAGCAATTTTCTCAATTCACATCACAATGTTAAAAATTGTTACTTTTTATATACAAGTATCAGGCTAATTGATTTTTCTGATAGCAAAAAAAAAAGATTTTTGCATTCACTATATAGAATCTTATTCTAACAAATATATGATTTACCTGTTTGTGTTTGTTACCCTTTGTCTTAAAACAGTAGCTTGACAAGTCCCCATTTGATAATAAAATGAAAATT
This sequence comes from Protopterus annectens, assembly GCF_019279795.1. Lineage (NCBI taxonomy): Eukaryota > Metazoa > Chordata > Ceratodontiformes > Protopteridae > Protopterus > Protopterus annectens. The sequence continues at coordinate 291,981,549 of NC_056745.1, forward strand.
CCCAGAGTTAAGAGCTGGTATCTACTGTGACAGTCATGGCTTATTAAGTTTGAAAATTTCAATATGTTTCTCCTTCTGTTTTGTCAATCTGTCTACTAATATTAGATCTGTAATATTTCTTTTACACAATCCTCTGTGTTTTGCACTTAATTATCATGTTTTTTTTAGCCAGTGGACTTGTATAGTAATTATAACTAGATTGTGACTGAGAAAGATCCTTAAAGACCACTCCATCTGCATGCACAAAATTAGTAAGTTAGCAAGTAAAGCCATTTTCATCTTGCATCATTGGTGCAACTTTAGGAAAGATTCTCAGTAAATACTTATTTTTAAATATGCATTTATTTTTTTATTTACTGTATCCTACTTCTCTCTTGAACTAATTTATCTGCCTGTTTCTATAGGTGCTTAACTTGTGGATGCAGAGTATTCTACCACATATAGAACCTGTGTCCCTCGCTTCCACTATGTGTGACCGAATTCCATCTCACCAAGGATCAGAATCCCCAGACTGCATTCCCCAATAAGTCTAGCCAAAAAAACATTGAATGCAAGCCTCTCCTGCACCCCTGGTGTGGGGGCAAGGCTATCCCACCCAACAGACATATATACCAACTCAGAGAAGGGAGAAATTACTCCAAAAAGGGCATCACTGCTGGCACAACTCACTGACAGTGATTTCCTATAGAGATTCTCTGATCTTTGGCGAGTTGAACTTTGGACAAATGATGCTCATTAATTCAATCTTCATCCAAATGTAAGCAGTTGGCATCCCTCTGTTAAAGAATTTGACATTTGTTTGTCTTCTTGCTCTGTTGTTTGACATCATACACATGATCTCTTCTATCAACTGGGGAGAATCACTTAGATAATTCATTAAGCTGACCTTTAAAGAAGAAAAGTATTGATTATTTTCATCATGGTAGCCCAATGATGTGATTAAAGAACATGCAGTTGTAGGTTAACTCTGAAGTGCAACTTTGTTTCATTATTTTGTATACATACATTCTATAATATTTTAAATACTTTAGCCTAGAGAGGTTATAGTTTATTTTGTTTCATTATTTTGTATACATACATTCTGTAATATTTTAAATACAACGCTTTAGGAAGCCTTGAGAGCCTATAATTTATTTTGATAATCCACATACCTGGAAGTTTTTTGGTGAATTCCACAATAACTTGTACGTGAGTGGTAGCCATTTCAGTTAGTAATAGGAAGTTTTCCTCGGCACTGGATTGTTCCCGGAGCTGTAAGTTTCAATGTAACATCAAATGTTATTTTACTTGTGAAAAATACAAGTGCAACAATAACATTCTGTTGACTTTCAATTTGTAAAGTCATTCTTTATGCTGCTCATTTTTTTTTACTCTGTATAGACTGGATACTATCATCTTTATGAATAATCTATAGCAGATTATTATTTTAATATATAATATAGATATAGAACAATCTATCAAAAGTTCGCCATTAGGATTTTTGCAACATTATCTGACTTCCACACAATATATTCTATTCTTATTATTACTGTTTGTCTGTCTGTCTTGTGTTGCCAACCCTATGTTATGCTTCTGTGATTTGAGGATTTTTGTACTCTTGCTTGTAACCACTTTTGTTTTTGCATTGTCAATTTTTTCTATTATTGCAATACTTATGTGAATTTCTGTATCCTTGGAGCTTTTTCTCTTTGGGTTTCCACTGAAAACGGGCCACATGGCTCAGCTGGACCAACCCGGTTAACAAATGGCAAATAAATAAATTATAATAAAGAAATAAATAAGACCACAGTTCATAAATACAATAAATTCACCAGAGATGATAAACTGAATATTTTTGTCAGTCCATTTCACATCTGATTTCTGCAGTAGTGATTTATCAGTGTAAACATTCTAATCTGCTGTTTGACAGGCATATGTTTCTGGTTGCTTTCTTCACTGAAAGTTAAAATTTAAATTGCAATATACACAATCTGAAGCAATGATATTCAGTACAGAAGCATTGCCAGATTGGTATAACTAACTAACTAACTAACTAACTAACTAACTAACTAACTAACTAACTAACTAACTATGTATTGATGTTACTAATGACACTGATAACAGGTGTAATAAAATATTTATCTCAGTAAGAATACAGATTTTTTATTATTACAACCCTACTTGCATTATCAAGTAGTATCACCTCTCTGCCCATGTCATCAAACATTTGTCTCTGTTATCCCCTTCAGCTCCTTTCATACAGAAAAAAATGCAGTTTCACATGCTAGACTCATTAAAATATGCACAAACCCCACAAACACCACATACAGTATAATCAAATACAAATAAATGAAATATAACATTATTTAAATGAAAAAAACTAAGGAATATAAATAAATAAAATCACAAATGTGAGCATCCAGTTAGCAAACTGTTCCTGAAACTGAAAAAGTACAATAGCTTACAGTAGCACATATGTAACATATAAATCTAGCATATAATAACATACACCTCGTTGTACTTTTAAATCAATAAACATTAAAACAGCTACAATTAACAGCTCAGATGATACCCTATTTAAAAAAGCTGTGTACTCTTTAAAGCTGTGTTCTGAGGGCAAAATACAGAGCTATTTCCTCCTTTTGAAATGAATGGAAAAAGTAATTGTATAAGCTTAAAAAAACAGAAGGATATATAGAACATGTAAAAGCATGTCTGAATTATAATATGTTGTACTATATGATAGGGGAAGTCATTTTAGCTTTGTCAAATATGTCACTCAGAAAGAAACATATGTACATTGTACATCAGAGTATGGAACACTTTTATGAAGATTAGTAAAGCCACAAGCTACCACCTACTCCCACCACACCAAATAATATGGTACATATTACCCCAGATGTTACATTTTGTCCATTTTGTATTTATTATGCTTACAGTATTTTCTGTGTTTGTTTACACAAAACAGTTTTGGAACCTTTTTTTCACACAGTAAGGATGATGCTCTCTTTTTTAATACATAAACCTGCATTTAGGGATACAGTGCTGTTCAAAGTATTTTTTTTTTCAAATTTAGTTGGATTATTTATTTATTTAGTTGACCTGGGGATAGGGCCTTTACTTTTTTGTCTTTATCTGATATTTTAAAGGTAATTAATGATAGATGGGCATGCCAGTTCTGATGGGAAAGAATGATAAATCACTAATTACAACTTCTTGTTATAATATTTTGTAGCTGTTATACTTGCAGCAAGTCACCATTTTAAGCCAAGTGAATCTAAACACTATCAAATTCCTTCAGGGATAAATCTTAAGTTTTAGCTTCCAATTTTGTAATTGTTGCCAAGATTTTGTCTTAGCATTTATGACTTCTAACAAAATGTTTTATGCCAAACTGTGAGTTTCCATCTTTGTCCAAAACAATCATAGATATCAACTTTAAATAGACTCTATATGCCCATCTCTTGAATTTGGAAAGTAAGAAGCAGCCAGATCAGTATATGTATATACGTCATTTAAGCTTGTCTGTTTCTCATATGACAGACTTACAGCCATTGGAATCCCACTGATACTGAGATCCTCAGTTATGACGACAATAGGGCACACCTTCTTCTGTCAGAAAAGGTTAAAAAAAGATAGACTATATGGGCATTCAGACGAGTATACCAGGATGGGGAGCCAAAAAGATTGCATGGGCATTCTGAATAGCTTTAATAGGTTGTTGATATTCAATATGAAATGGGATCTGTTTTGTGAGGTGCAAAGTAGGGGAATCTTTTTTTGGCTTAGTTTTACTAACTGTCTGTTGATCATCTGTCTTGCTCCAGTAAGTTGGGCCATTCATTCCTGTATCACTGTGGTGAGGATCAGGCCCATTCATTCCTGTATCACTGTGGTGAGGATCAGGGCCTTTCATTCCTTTCTCACTGTGGTAAGGATCAGGCCCATTCATTACTTTATCACTATGGTGAGGATCAGGCCCATTCATTCCTTTATCACTGTGGTGAGGATCAGGCCCATTCACATCTGTATCACTGTGGTGAGGATCAGGCCCTTTCATTTCTTTATCACTGTGGTGAGGATCAGGCCCATTCATACCTGTATCACTGTGGTGAGGATCCTGCCCACTCATTACTTTATCACTATGGTGAGGATCAGGCCCATTCATTCCTGTATCACTATGGTGAGGATCAGGCCCATTCATTCGTTTATCACTGTGGTGAGGATCAGGCCCATTCACATCTGTATCACTGTGGTGAGGATCAGGCCCTTTCATTTCTTTATCACTGTGGTGAGGATCGGGCCCATTCATGCCTGTATCACTGTGGTGAGGATCAGGCCCACTCATTACTTTATCACTGTGGTGAGGATCAGGCCCATTCATTCCTTTATCACTGTTGTGAGGATCAGGCCCACTCATTACTTTATCACTGTGGTGAGGATCAGGCCCATTCATTCCTGTATCACTGTGGTGAGGATCAGGCCCTTTCATTCCTTTATCACTGTGGTGAGGATCAGGCCCATTCATACCTGTATCACTGTGGTGAGAATCATGCCCACTCATTACTTTATCACTGTGGTGAGGATCAGGCCCATTCATTCCTGTATCACTATGGTGAGGATCAGGCCCATTCATTCCTTTATCACTGTGGTGAGGATCAGGCCCATTCACATCTGTATCACTGTGGTGAGGATCAGGCCCATTTATTCCTTTATCACTGTTGTGAGGATCAGGCCCACTCATTACTTTATCACTGTGATGAGGATCAGGGCCTTTCATTCCTTTCTCACTGTGGTTAGGATCAGGCCCACTCATTTCTTTATCATCATTCCTTTATCACTGTTGTGAGGATCAGGCCCACTCATTCCTGTATCACTGTGGTGAGCATCAGGCCTTTTCATTCCTTTATCACTGTTGTAAGGATCAGGCCCACTCATTACTTTATCACTGTGATGAGGATCAGGCCCATTCATTCCTGTATGACTGTGGTGAGTATCAGGCCCTTTCATTCCTTTCTCACTGTAGTGAGGATCAGGCCCACTCATTCCTGTATCACTATTGTGAGGATCAGGCCTTTTCATTCCTTTATCACAGTTGTGAGGATCAGGCCCACTCATTACTTTATCACTGTGGTGAGGATCAGGCCCACTCATTCCTGTATCACTGTGGTGAGGATCAGGCCCATTCATTCCTGTATCACTTGCTGAACTGGGCTGGCTTGAACTCCCTCACCTCCTTCAGTGGTATCAACTCTCACTCACCCACAAACTAGTAAACCATCCACTAAATGTCCCATCCCTCCAGAATCTACTCCAACCCTATCGCACCACCAGACCACTAAGATCCAGCAAAAAAAATCACTTGCAGATCACTAAAGCCAATAACTCTGCTGGTGAAGCACTATTCTCTTGTGCCATAGCCAAATTATGGAACTCACTCCCACCCACAATTACCTCCGTACCATCATGCACCAACTTCAAAACTTTATTAAAAGCGCACCTAAAAACATGCTGGCTATGCCCTTGCAACTCCCACTCTAATATCATCCACCCCATCCAACTACTACCTTTCTTTCACCTCCACTAACTACCTTGATGATAGCAAGCTCAGATGCTCATAAGCCTAGTACTTATTATACAGCAGGAACTTCTCATTGTTACATTTGTTAATGCCTGTTATGTACTTCACAGATAAAGATTCTAGTTGTCTACTGATGTACTATGTTCTTCATCTGTAAATATGTTGTAAGTAATTTCTATGTTAAATTGTTAATCGCTATGTAATCCAATGTAACTACTGTCTGTTTATTTTACTGTGGAGCTTTTCTCCCCAGGCCTCCACTGAAAATGGACCCACGTCCAGTCGGACACTCCCGGTCAACAAATTTAAATAAATAAATAAATAAATCACTTTGGTGAGGATCGAGCAGAAGGGCTGCCATTGAGACACTGGTTAGGGACAGTTTGAGATTTTTGTACTTTATGCCCTATTCCTCACATGCATTTAGCAATACACAAGAAGGGGCATGTTTTGGTCTGACTACAAATGATGTCTCCTCACCCCAGCAAAGCAGTGTTGCTTCTCCCCTCGAAATTTGAGTGGTGGTTTCTCAGGTCTCCATCAGGGAACTCTGACCTCTGTGTATGACCCCAGTTGTGCAGTTTCCTCCCCAGACCCTGAAAGAGTTGAGTAGGCATTGGCCATTCACTCCACCCCTCCCTGCTTTGTTGTTCCAGTGCTGGTGCTGCTTATCAATTCCCATTCCCCGTGTTGCACTCAGGGCTCCATCCTTCTGTGCCAAGGAGCCAGCCATTACTATGGAGGAATCTTTGTAGTGATGAGAATCTCAGAAGTGTCTCTGCAAAGACTTGAATTACGTGCATGTTTTCAAGCTATGAATCCAGTCCTGACTCTGCTTCTGGCTCCTCTGCAGTTGATGGACACTAACCAGTAGAATATAGCATTGCTTACTGCCTTGTGATGGTATACTTTGAACTCCTTACAATATCACTGTTTGAGTGGTTGAATGAATATTATTAAACATTATTCCAAGTATGTGTACATAAAAAGAAAAACAACAGATCACATTCCAAAGATTGAGAAAAACATATTAACCTTGCCCAATAGCCCACGATACCTCCACTCTAAAACATTCTTAAGTATAGAGATGAGATATAGAATTTGGCAAAGTAGTTGATCTGCTAAACGTATGCCATATTGTTAACAATGTAAACAATACTGTCAAATGATACTGCAAAGCTTTCAGTGTAACAGATTTTCATTAGATGCACACCACATCTCAAAAATGCTTCATTTACAGTCGACGTTGAGTAATAAGAGATATTGCTTTTGCAATATACAAGTTATTCACAGACTAGAAATGCCCGTAATGTATATAATAAGACTTTGGTGTCTGGGTTGCTTGAAGATTCTCTACAGTATAAGGGACTGCAGTATCAATGATGTTTATGCTATGTTAATGAGTCACACCTGATGGAATACAAGAAATAATGTATAAATAAAGAAACACAAAAGTGAACTGGGCTAGAAAATTAACACACAGATACACATGTTTTTTAATAATGCTTGTTAGAAAACTGGGCTGGCACCAAATGTAAATGTAATGGCAGGAGTGCACCACTACCACCAAATGTAATGGTAGGAGTGCACCACTGCCAACCAATGTAATGGTAGGAGTGCACCACTACAACCAAATGTAATGGTAGGAGTGCACCACTGCCAACCAATGTAATGGTAGGAGTGCACCACTACAACCAAATGTAATGGTAGGAGTGCACCACTGCCAACCAATGTAATGGTAGGAGTGCACCACTACCACCAAATGTAATGGTAGGAGTGCACCACTGCCAACAAATGTAATGGTAGGAGTGCACCACTACCACCAAATGTAATGGTAGGAGTGCACCACTGCCAACCAATGTAATGGTAGGAGTGCACCACTACCACCAAATGTAATGGTAGGAGTGCACCACTGCCAACCAATGTAATGGTAGGAGTGCACCACTGCCAACCAATGTGACACCCAGATGACAAGATTCCATCCCATTACATCAAGGTGGCTGGTACTGAAGGAGCAAGAGAAAGTTCATTAGAAACTTTCAATAACTAGTCCACAACCTGGACCCAAGAGAATAAAAGAAATATGTACTAATGTCATGGGTATAATTCTCCGACCTCAATACCCAGAATGGGCCGCACACAGGTCACTTACAAAGCTGAATATCTGGCCGATTACCCTCAAGCCCCTGTCTCACAACTCTCTTTGTGGATTAATGTCTTACACTGCCCCCTTTTCCACAGTAGCTACCTTTCACACAAAGTGCTACTCTCCCTCAGACACACACACACACACACACACACACACACACACACACACACACACACACACACACACACACACACACACACACACACACGCACACACACACACACACACACACACACACACACACACACACACACACACACACACACGCACACACACACACAGACACACACTCTTCATAGGAAAGGCTAGCAGAATTATTGAGTTCCCTATGGCTTTCTTCCCCACTTTGTAGTATGGTCATCACTCTAAGTATTAGAGACAAAGACCTGCAATTACCTGGTTGCTCTCAAATTAAGCCAGATATGAATTCATACCCATTAATACCTCTATCATTGGTAGTAGGCCTTAAGCAGTTTAATGGGAGATGTATGGCACACAGCATGTTAGCCAATAGTATGGATGATTACCCTTTTCTCCGATAAATAACAATACATAAATGTAACAAATAAATACTAGACAAAAGAGCTTAAAGGTTAATATATAAACTTTACTTGAGTAATAAGGAAAATGGATTAAGCACAAATGAAAATATATGTAGGTTGGCACACTCACTGAAGTAAAAGGCAGTAAAAATATATAGGATACATACAGAAAAAATTAAGCTCCAGGTACCCAAGTACCCTGTGTACTAGAACTTCTTACAAAAATACTAGCCCTAGCTATTATAAATTAATAATTAGTACTCACAGTTGTTTCCACCACAAACAGCACAACAACAGCATCTACCAACCCTTGCATAGCATGATATAGCATGATATACATAAGAGTGTTTTTTCTCAGCCCCCAGAGGTCATCTCATGCCATTACATTAGGAAGACAAGTAGTAAAAACAAAGATATGTACTCACCATAACATTCCATCTGTGTTGTTCATTTTCATTCTTCCTCAACATGTGGGCTTGGATCTGATCCTCGAATTTGACTCAGCTGCTTTTTTCGTGGCTATCGCAAACTCTTGAGCTCCTCTCTTGCCCATAATGCCCCAGTCCCTCTTCTGTACAGCAGATCTTGTTTTCTGCACTTTATTGGTAAATAACTATTCATAGTTATATGAAAAATTACAATCTGGAGCTCAAAAAGTGGTACTTTGGCTTCCATAATATCTTCTCGTTCTTTGAGAAATCACAAATGAAAAAGGTAGGGGATTGGAGGGAGGGGAGTTCAGGAAGAATGAAAATGGACAACACAGATGGAATGTTATGGAGTGTACATAAGTTCTTTATCTGATGTTGTTAATTTTCATTCATTCCTCAACATGTGGGACAGAGTCCCAGTTACCTGAATCCCAGGTGGACTCTAAGAAACTATATTCCTGAGCACTGATGAGCCAAATGCTGATCTTCCCCAGAGACCAGATCTAACTTGTAATGAGTAATAAAGGTATGATGATTTGCCCAAGTAGCAGCAGCACAAATATCATCCATGGAAGATCTGGATAGAAATACTGAAGAGGTTGCCATGGACCTGATTGAATGAGCCTTCAAAGGTTTTCCCAATCTTGATTCTGAAAAGGAGACAAATAAATGACCTGATTTTCTGAATGTTTCAGTTCTATGCAAATAAAAATGTAACTGTCTGTGAACATTCAGCAAATATAAAATGTATTCCCCTTTGAGAAATTTGAAAAGAAAACTGGGAGTTTGATAGATTGGTTAGTATTGGATGCTAAAACCACTTTAGGAAGAAAAGATGGACTGGTCTGTAATGACACTCTGTCTTTATGAAAAAATAAATAAGGAGGTTAAGAAGATAAGCCTTGAAGTTTTGAAACTCTCCTAGCCGATGTTATGCTACCAAAAATCTAGTTTTCCAAGTCAAAAACTTTAATTTACACCTTGCAGCCAGTTCAAATGGTGATTGAGTCAGAGCTTGTAACACTAAATTCAAATCCCATGGTGGAGTAGGATCTTTAAAGGAGGGGTCTCAGTAAAATGGTTCCTTTTATAAAGGCCTTACAAAGTTATGAGGAAGCTAAGGTAGAATTATCAACTACTATATGAAACTTAGAAATAGCAGCTAATTGTACTTTAATCATTGAGGAACATCCTTTCATTAAAAAAGTTGCCAAGAATTCAAGAACTTTGGGTACTGGCACCAAAAAGGGGTGAATGTCTTTCTGTTGTGCCCAAAAAACAAATCTTTTCCATGTACTTCTGTAAATCTTCCTAGCAGGAGATTGTGGGAAAACAAAAGAATGTGCCGAACAGTGTAGGAGAGCATGGGTTGTCTAGCTGTAAATGGAACTGGAAAAAATATGCGGTCAACTTTGGGCTGAAAATGTCTGAGTGAAGCATGTCTGTTGGGTGAAACAGAGGATCTGGAATTGAATCCAGAATCGAAGGAGGATGAACTAGATGAGGCCAACAGAAGGAGAACCAAATCCGATGAGGCCAAAGAGGTAATGAGGTTGGCTGTGCTCTTCACTTGAGATGCTTTCTGAAGAAACTTATGGATTAGAGGAGTTGGGGGTAAACAAAGAGGAGACCAGTGGGGCCAATCATGGAAGAGAATTTCTCTCAGTGACTCCTGCAGTGGGGGGATCAGGGCAAGGAACCTGCTGCACTTGTTCTTGAGGGGAGATACAAAGAGGTCACAGCATGGTTGGCCCCATTATTGGAATATCTTCTCCACAATTTTCTTGTTGAGATACCATTCATGTGGTAATAAGATGGATCTGCTCAACCTGTCTGTTGTCATGTTGGATATCCCCAGAATGTGTGTTGCTATCAGAAGTCAACTGGATGAGATTGCCCACTGCCACACTTTTAGAGCTTTTTGACATAAGGTGTAAGATCTGGTTCCTCCTTGTTTGTTGATGTACCAGACTATTGATATATTGCCCATCTGAATTGCAATAGTCCCCTAAAGGGAGAGAGTCTTTAAAGGCCTGCAGTGCTAGAACTGCTCTCATTTCTAGGACATTGATATGTATGTTGGCCTCTTCTAGTGATCAGGTGCATTATAATGTCTTTTCTAAGAAGTGCTCCCCCACTAAAATATGGATGCCTCCATGGTCACTATGGCCTTGGGCTGAGGAAGTATGAAAGAGTGGCTGTGTAAAATTTGTTCTGAGCAAATCCAACACCTGAGGTACTTTTTGCATGCCTGAGTTATTTTGATCTGGGTGGACAAAGCCTGGTACAGGATGGACCACTGAGTCACCAGGATCCATTGAAAATTTTTCATATGGTATCTTGCCAATGGAACCAGAATTATCACAGTAGATATTGACCATAAAGTCTGTAGAATCAGTTGGGCTGACAGTGAGGAATTTTAAATTATCTTTTTTTGACTTGAAAATGAATTGTGTGTACACTTGGCAAGGGAAGGGAGGCTGTCACTGATACAGTATTGAACAAGGCTGCTATGAATTCTAGCCCTTGAGCTGGTTCTAGCTGAGATTTGCTGGGATTGATGGTAATGCCTAGTTGAGAGCACAATTGGAGTACAGTCTCCTGCTTTGATCAACAGATGCCTGGCCAGAGTGGTTATGAGCCAGTTGTCCAGGTAAGGAAACACTCATAATCTATGCAGTCTCAACTGAGCTACTACTACTACTGCCATGCATTTGGTGAACACTCGGGGGTTGTGGTGAAGCCAAATAGCAGTGGTCTGAATTGGTAATGACTGGCTCCCAGTCAGAAGCATAGGTGTCTCCTGGATTGCCTGTTCATTTTTATGTGGTAGTACACATCCTGAGGATCTGCTGAGTACATCTAGTCATCCTTGTGCAAGAAAGGCAAAATGGACTGAACTGTAACCATGCAAAACTTTGTATACTGAACCAATTTGTTCCAATTGCTGAGATCCAAAATTGGTCTCCATCCCCTGTTTTCTTTAGCACTAAAAAGAACCTTGAGTAAGTTCTAGATTCTATTTGGTCTGGGGGACCTCTTGGATGGCTCTTTTTTCTAGCAGCTTTTTTATTTCTAGAGCTGCTGCTTTCCTCTGACTGGGAGGAACATCTGTGATTTTGTTTAATGTTGAAGGAGGGGGCAGGGAAAAGGGAATTATATAACCTCTGGAAATAATCCTCTGCACCCATGTATCTTTTGTAATGTCTAGCCAGGCTGTTTGGTGCAGGGATAGATGCCCTCCAACTGCCTTCAGAAGTTGACAATTGGGCCTCCTTTCAGGAGTGTTGATAGGGTCTGTTCGAGAAGGAATCTCTAGACCCCTGGTTCTGCAGGCCTCCTCTGCCACATGGTTGTGTCTTCCGTTAGAGTTCCCCCCTCTGCCCCTGGGGGAGCTATCTCCATGTGGATTTTGAAAGGGCTCTGGGACTTTCTGAACCACATCTTTTGACCACCTCAATGATTCCTAGAGAAGGTTCTCTGAGGGGTTGAAAAAATGTATGTCCACTGCAGACAGGGTCTTAGCATCTTGTTCACACCTGGATAGCATGTCCTTCACTTTAGGCCAAATAAAGAACTTCCATCAAAAGGATCATCGACAAAAAGGGCTCTGTGAAATCACACAAAGCACATCCAGGCATGTTTCCTAATGGAAATGCGTGAACCTGCAGCTCTTGAGGTGCCTTTAGCTGCATGTGAAATGAGCCTCATGGACGAATTCAAGATGGATTGTTGGGTAACCAACTGAGAGGCCATGGGCATCTGTGCATCAGCAGAAATGGTTCCTGAGAGGGATTTGGAGAATTATTTATTCAAATCCCTCTGACTGGAGGCCTTAAGCAGTCAAACTGGAGTTGTGTGCCATACAGCTTTTTTAACCAACAGTATTGATAATGATCACCTTCTTCTTGGAATAGTAGCAGTGTGTAATAAAATACAAAAAGAATGCTTGACCAGAAGACCTTAAATAGTAATAAATAAACTAAATAAGTAAGAAAACAGTGTAAATACAAATTAAAATATGCATAGGCAGGCTCACACAGAAAATTAAAAAGCAATAAAAATAGGATATATACAGAAAAAAATAAGCTACCGTTTTAGATGGTCTTAGATACTTAATACCCCAGCTACAGCTTACTGTAGAAATACTAACCTTATCTATTATAAAATTAATAGTTAGCAATCACAAATGGGTCTACCACTAACAAGACAGTAACAACATTTACCGACTAATATAGAGCATGGTATACAAAGTTATGTACAGTGGTTTTCCCCCACGCCCCAGTGGTCATCAAATTACTTCATATTCCTGACACAGGAGGAAAATAGTAATAGCATCAGTTTTTACTTGCCATAGTATAACAGAGTTGCTAATGCACATCCAGTCTTGTTTCTGGCCTTGGAATACACCCAGGTGTCTTCATGATATACAAGCTATTAAGTTCATCAGCCATTATAGCAATTACATTTAAGCAGAATGTCAGTTCCTGATCATTCATCTTTGTGTGTTACATTAACAAGAGGAAAAAGCAAGTCTGGAGAACCAACACACTTCAAAAGACATTTCTCATTCTTAGTCTAGCATTACCCCTAGCTTCACAGTTGTCAAAAGAATACGTCTGCAAAATTTTGGTGAATGTGTCTGCAGTAGCTGTAATGCCTACTACAGCATTTTGATTGCTTGGAGCCCTGATTCTTGGCAGTAGAGTTGGTGGGTAAATCCCATAGCTGTGAAGTAAATTATCTATAATAACCACAGGTTATTTGTTTTGAACTTTTTTTACTGGTTTCAGTGAATGCAGCATTATCAGTATCAGATGTTACATACGTTACAATGTTTGATTAATTAGACCCATGGCTCTTGGCAATGCTATGAAAAAACATAACTGTGAGGTAAATTATCTTGAAGAGATACTGACTGTTGTTTGTGTTTTATAGCTTAATTTCTTTTCCTAGTATGGTTCTTTAAATCACATCCAATCCCTCCTCCAAAAAGGCACTCTTGTGCTTTATACATAAATCTGGTTATTTTTACTTTCTTTCCCAGTCTCAATTTATCCACCAATATCGAAGAATTTAATATTTATACTCTTAATGATCAGATAAATCAGTTTTCTTTTTGAATGCAAACATTGTGGCAACTGTTTCAGAGATAAAACTGACAGCAACGCAGGAGTCTGTCCTTGCTTTCAATGGATTTTCAACTTGCACAAGATTATTCTAGGTAAACAAGTGCATAATAAATTACATTGCCTCCATCTGGCATTCACCATATAGAAAGAAATGTAATAGAAAAAAAGGAATATGCTTTAAGAGCAAGGGATCTAGCAAGAGGTAGTTCAGGTATACATACTGTCAGTAAATCTAATCAGTCTGTAGCTGGTCCTTACCATTCTAAATCCAAATACTGTTCAAAGACTGAAACTACAACAGCAAAAACTCATAACTCTGTAGGCAATTTAAATAAATAGGATGAAAGTATTATAGATGTGAAATCAAACTGTAGGGAGAAATAAGAAAGTGAAATCAAAACATAGCAGATTTGTGGGAAGTAAGGACAGCAAAGCAATTATGAATAAGGAGATATGTGTTGACTCAATGTAAAGAGATGTGATTGATGTCAGTAGCTCATTATTTCGAAATAAGTTGGTAATGTATATCAGAGTGGTGATTTAGATAAGATGGCTATAGTTGTTGGCAAATTGGTGGACAAGGTTTATGTTGATGACAGCAGATATTCTGCTGGGAAAAGAAGTCAGACAAGCTTAAAAAGCAATGGCAATACAGTACAGGAGGTAGAGAGAAGAAGCATAAATCCTTTTAACACAGAATCTAAAGTTATATTACAATTTGATGCCATGTTGAAAAATAAGGGACAGGAAATAAGATCTGAACATCTAAGGGAATGATAAGAAAAACTCTTATTTGGGCAAATAGACATGTGACTTTTAGGAAGCAATATAAGACCACATAAAGTGCAGATTTCAGAGAAAAACAGTTTCAGAATATACACCTGATGAATCTTTTATTAATATAGACAGGGTTATTTTAGAACAGCAGTTAGGTGAAGCCAAGAAAACTAAGAAAAGGAAAAAATAGATCTTTATCATAAGGGATTCCAGTCTGAAAGGCGTTGATTCTTACATTTGCAGAGGACACAACACCAGCAAGACAGTTTGTTTCACCTAGAGCCAAAATACCTGATGTGACAGAGGCAGTACTAAGACGTTTCAAAGACGGTAGGAAGTACAGCTAAAGAGTAGTAGGCACCATCATGAATAACATTATTTTAGATGACCCATACAATATAGCAAAATATTTGTAATTTGCTGCTAAAAGTAACAAGTATGGGTACAAGTGTTCCTCAGAAAGTTTGCATATAGGCTTTTTCAAACAAACACTTTATAATAAAGTAGAGTAGGTTAGTACATATATAGCCAAAGTCATAATGTTAAGGGAATCAAACATTATACCATATTTAGGTACCTTAATAAAGGGACAAATATGGCAAGGGAAGGACTTTAATTGTCAAAAGTTGAAAAAGGATATTTGCAATTCATATTCAGAAAGGAATTAATGATTATTGTCATTTTTCAAGTTGTCATAATGGACTCACAGCTGCATAAAAGTAAAACCATAAAGGATCATAAAACATTTTAAATACTAATAGACAAAGTCTGAATTACAAATCTTTGCTGCAGGATAACTGCTTGGATCCTCATAATGCATATATTGTTATTATAGCTGAGATAAGGCTTGGGGAAATGGATTTGACCCTTTACATTTCTCTCACTGTAATTCTTTTGAGTTCAGCAGAAATGCTGGAATAGCAAAAGAGAGATAGTCATGCTGCTTATTAGAAATCTTTAACAGCCTCTGAGCTTCACTCTTTTAATAAATCAACAAATCTGATTAACTACCTAAGTGCTTTAGTCAGTGTGGGACATGAACCCCTCTGGGTTAGAGGAATATGCAGACCAGCCAATTCAATACCTAATTATCTAGTTGAAACCATTGGTTTTATTCATATTGTGAATACAAACAAAAATATAGTAGTGGGAGATTTAAGGCTTTCAGGAGTATTGTGTAGGCTGACAGATATGTCAAGTAATACTATTTCTCCATTTACTACTGTTTTAGCAAAAGAGCAAATAAATAAAAAAGGCAATTTTGACTAAAATAAAATCTAACTGCATTAACTCTACAGCTTATAAAAAATATGATACAAGGAAATACCTTATCCAAGGATATACGTGTATCTGAAATAAGGGCTTTCAAAAGGTCAGTCATTGCAATTAACAGAAGAAATTAAAACTAACATCTCACTATCAGATAATTACACCTCTAACACACAGTACTGGAAAATATTTAACTGGAAATACTTACATAGAGCATTTTTAACACCAGATAGAATTAAAAAGATCAGTACTACTACAAATGGTTTTTGCTGGAGGTGTGACAAGTCAAATAAAGCAGACTGGATTCATATGTTTTATGACTATAATAAAATTAAATAATATTGGAATGGAATCAATCATTTTTACAAGCTTTATTTAATGAATCCTTTACCTTAACTAAAGTATTGATTATACTAAATGTAAATGAAGGTCCCTACCTGAATAAGACAGATATGTATTTGTTATGGACAATACTTGCTATATCTAGGAAATGCGTAACCAGAAGGTGGAATTCAAATACACCCCCGACCTTGGAAGAATTCTACACTTTACTGAAAACAACTGCATAGATGGAAATAAAAATCAAAGAACTACGAATCTATCCCAGGCCATTGGTAAATAATCCTTGGAAGAAAGTTATATCTTTGTTGGACACTCTGCAATAATCAATATTGTATCTCTGATAACTGATCTGTTAATTCTATATTTAATAACATACAGTGTACATAATTGAAAGTCAGGCTATTGTAAATATTGTATATAGTTGTTTAAAAATGATATTTAAAAATATTATATAACTGTTATTTTAATTGAAAATAAAAAAAATATTTGAGGAAAAAAAATGAAATAAGGGCTTTACTAAATGACACATTGTTCAAGTTTAAAGAAAAGAGAAGGAAGATCTTTCTAATTTGTAGGAGACATGACAGATCTATAAGTGCTATAGGAACGTAACCAGAAGCTTAATTAAAAAATAAGAAATATGTTGAGGAGATGATCAGGACTGGGAAAAAAATGAGATTAGCAAAACCAGAGTTAATTATCTAGACATAAAGATAAAAGTTGTCAACAAAAGTGGCCATGTGCATTATGAAAAAAAAGTCTAATTAGAAATATAAAAGATAATAAGAAAGCTTTTTTAAAAATATCTTGGGTAAGGAAAGGAGGGTAGGTCCACACTGACCTCACTTAAGTATTGGGGTATAACTTACAGAGAAGGGGATGGAATTGAGCCTGCATTTAATACATGCTTCATGTATAAATATTGCCACAGTTTGTCTAAGGTTCAAGTGGACAAGAATACCCTAAAGTGTAAGGCTATTACCTTTCTTAAGGATGAGATTACTGGTATCTTACAGAAACTGGATTTTGCAAAAGCAGACAGCAGTGACAGCATAAAACATCTAAAATGGCCGTAGGTGTGAGTGTGTGCATGTGTGTGCCTTCTGTGGAAGGCTGGGCTCCGGGCTGGCAACTCGACACTGTAAAACTCCACTGCCAATCATGAGCGGACAGGTGATCCACTGTGGCAACCACTAACCAGGAAAAGCCGAAAGAAGAAGAAGAAGAAGTGACGGCATAAAACATAGAGACCTAAGAACACTGAAGGATGAAGTTGTAAAGTTGTAAATTTGATTTTTGATGCCAGCGTTAATCAATCTTATCTGCCATCTGCCTGGAAGTAAATAATTAATAATCCGATTTATAAGGCTAAAGGCCTATGTGATAATCCTAAAAATAGCAGACCAAATAGTCTATTGTAAAATGTAGGCAAGGTGATGTCACTGAATGAACAATTTACAAGATGAGTGTCGAAGTCTGGGTAAGCATGACATATCATGATGCTAATGTCAAGGACAGATTAAATGTTACAATAACACCATCACAAATTTATTAACAAAACTAAATATATTTTATGCATGTTTCTTTTATCAATATTTCATTTACTTTCTTTTTACTAACCCCTCAATTCATTTAGCTTTTAAAAATGGAGGAAGAAGAAATACATATTCTGATTTTCAGTTGTGAATTAGTTTCAAGAAATATTTGCCCAATCTGGTATAACATATATACATAAAAAGTCTTTCCCTCGGTACTCTTCTTTCATTTTGACATTGTGCACTATGAAAACAATTTTGTGGGGGGGTCATTGGCTCTACGCTATATCATGCTCTGTACTTTCTATAAACTCTAGCCCCATTCTGATATAGACCAAAAAAGTGAAAAAATATTTATTTTCAAAATGTAGACCAACCCAGTTCAAGTGATGCAATCCAAGGTTTCTTGGTATTGAATTCTATCATAAGTTCGTAAGTTCATAGGTAAATACTAGGCTAGCTGCTCTTGCAGGCCATTTTAAGCCTGTCCAGTTTCCCTTTATATGCTTGAAATAACCCATCCCATTTGGTTATAGACTGGCATTACCCATTCCGTGGTTGATAATTGTATATCACCCCTAATGAGAATAACTGGGATCATACCATAGATAATTTGACTAGCCTTTCACTTATCAAAGTTCTTAATGTCTGATGTTCCTATTAAATGATGAGATATTTTCATCTAACTCCATTTATCACTTGTGAAGAGATGAAAATATTGTGGGAGTTTTGGATTCAAGCAGACTCATCAAATGGAATTTCAGAGTCTCATTACTGTGTAATAGAAAATCTGAAAACTTCTTTCAGTAAAAGAGAAACACAGTTTTTTTTTCCTGTTTTTTTATTTGCAAGGAGGCTTGCCTCCACTATAAGGGATATACCACATTCCTTACTCAACAAGAGGGAAAAGAGAAAAATCAATGTTTGCTGAAGTATTAAATGAAGTCACTTTGAGGTATTGGAATTTCTGCCATTTAATACCCGTCATTTTAGGGTCATTTGTTCCTAACTAGCAATTAATTTAATGCTGAAAACATCATTTAGCTTTAAATCAAATCACAGTTTATTGATTCATATTAAATGACTCCAATTAACTTTAATTCTCTTATTTTGCTACATCATTAAAACGTTCCTGCAAAGTCTTTACAGCTAAAGGCACATTACACTAGTCATTCAGAATGTGTTGTTACTAGCTCATGGTAGTAGTTGATCTATTTAAGAACTCCATCCCCTCTGTCACTCATTATGTGCAGTATATCATTGTGCTGTTTTCAAACAGTGTCATTCTCCAGTCTCCTCGGTCTCCTTCTCTTAATTCCCACCATTCCTCATTTCCAAGTATCCTCACAGATATGAATGTCACGCTAACAATCTGATTAAATCTGTACTGAATGGGAGTTGTTTTATTGCTTTTTACCTCTCGCCTGATAAGAACCAATCATAAGCTGTTGTCTTATGGGAGTTGTTTTACTGATCTTCACCTCTCCCCTAATAAGAACCAATCATAATCTGTTTTCTTATGGGAGTTGTTTTATTGTTCTTTACCTCTCCCCTAATAAGAACCGATCATAATTTGTTTTCTTATGGATGTACCCTGTTACACAAGAAATTCATCTCTTGCATGCAGGCAGGCAGCATAATCCTTCATTTTTCACTCTGAGTCCATGTGCTTGAACTCACTTCATAGGGGATATTACTGTTTAGCTAACAGAAGGAACAAAATATTTCAAATCATAAAAAGAAAAAAGAAATAACTCCCACTATCCTGTCACCTTAGAATAAAATTCAACTGCATGCCCCATCATTATTTAGACAAGGTTCTAAAAATGCTGCCACTATTTATAGAAGGTGACCAGTGGCAAACATCAGATGTTTCATAGAGAACTTTAATAAAAACAGTTCTGTGCAAATTATCCAGTAGCCTTCACTCTGTTGTTGTGGTAGCCCCAGCAACTCAAGTATTGTGGGTATATGACCTGTCACCACTACCACCATTTGCTATATCTCTGCTGATAAGGCATCCCAGTCTCTTTGTAATATTGTCCATTTAAGTAGTGGAAACGGCTCTTCACCAGTTTCCTGAGTCTATCATCCACCATATTTCCACTGCAGGAGCATCTGCCCTTGTACTCTGCTGATGATGATGCAATACTGGCTGGCTGTACATTGCTTTTTGTTGCTGCAGATCATTCACCACCTCTTCTCCATCTACAATAGTGTTGATGCTGTAGGACAAAGCATCTTAAGTTCTGCTGGACAGATCAACTTGAAACTCAGTTTCTTAGACTTGCATAGTCAAATTACCTGCAAGCACTGCCTTGTCCCTTTCTGAGGTGCTATGTGATAGTCAACATGTGGTTTTAATATTAGTAGAGGAGTAAATGACCGTGAAAATATTGAAGAGCCTAATAACATGCTTAATGTAAACCAACTGGCAGCAGTGGACATTCCAGTGTTGGGTAAATGGCTGAACAAAAGTTTTGAATTTGGTAATACTAATGTAAACATGCAGAATGGGGACATTGAGGTTAAACTGACTGATTTTGATCAACAGTTATTGAAATACAAAAAATTACAGCTTGAAAATGAGTATGTTAAGCAGTGTGTTGGTTCCAGAATAGTTCCTAAGGGATGGAGAAGTTGGAAATTCCCTACAGGATTAGTAGAAAATTCCCCATTACATCTGGAACTATTGCAAATGTGTGATAGACATGGTGGTGAACTTTTAGAACTGTTAATAAAATACAATACAAAAGAAATTGATAGATTGGGATCTGAACTAACAAAACTGGAAAAAATGATTGTGGAAGATGAAAATTACCAGTCATTTAAATATGAACATGGGCAGATATACAAAAGTATAGAAGCCATGCTGCAGGCGGGGAAGGTGAAAAAGTTAAATAGAGACATTAATGATTACACCAATGGGGTTGCATACCTTAAGCCCCCTAGTTCCCAGGGTACAGAGCCAAGACATCAGTTAATGAACTGGGGTGTGAATGATCAAAGTATATGGAATGAAGTGGTGGTTGGTGTAACTGGAAGAGGTGAACTGAGCAATGAGAGGGATGAGTCAATTTTAATATCATGTTTGAAAATAATAGTAATACCATGAAGGAATATTATGTTTCTAGTTTATTTAACACACAATTATACCCGTTGTTAGCAACATTTGAGAGAATCTGTCAGATAGATATGAAACAAGAGTATATGCGACACAACAAGAATAGGAATAAAAATAACAGGAGGGCATACGGATCAGTGAATTGGGGTGATGATGAGAGGCAGGTAATGAATTTTTTCAAAAGAACTCAGGTACGCATAATGACACTGGATAAAGGGGGTGGAGTAGTGATAATGGACAACGATGATGATATGAAAAGAATGGAGAGCATTTTGATGAATGATACCTATGAATTAGCATCATTAAATGAAGTTAATGGGGCATACCATAGAATAACTACGCAGCTGAATGATTTATTTATAGAACAATGTGTGAGTATTGAGATTTTTAACCAATAATATTTGGTGTACATAAAATTCATAAGTCTCTCGAAAATCCACCACTACAGCTGATAGTCGATGGTAGGAGATCAGTTACATAGACTCCTGGGATTTTTTGACGAAGATCCAAGGAGTGGTTTTTGAGCCGCAGGATTTGTTAGTTACTATAGATGTTAAAGATGTATACAGTGTAATACCCCAGCATTTAGGGATAGAATGGGTTTATGAATTTTTATTATGGAAAGGAGCCCTGCAAGACGAGATAAATTTAGTAGAAGAATTATTAGAAATAGTTTTGAAAAACAATTATTTAACGGTTTGGAGGATGTATTATCTTCAGAAAAAATGAGGAGCCATAGGTCCCCATGTAGTGATGTAGTGGCAAATGTGGTGATGGCACACTGCGAAAAAGAATATCTAGAATCTGCCTATTATTTTCAAAGTATAAGATTCTATACACACTTTCTGGATGATGTATGTATTTTATGGAAAGGGAGCCTAGTGGAATAATATGGTTTTCCAGGAATATATTAATAATACGACAGCTTTCTTGACCATTTCCCATGAAATAAATAGAGATAGAATAGCTTATTTGGATGTATTATTAGAAAAGGATTATGAAAACAAGCAATACATTGCAAAAATACATTGGAAGGAGTTTTTGCACTTTGGTAGTGCACACCCATACCACCAGAAAAGAGGAGTAGTGAAAGGGCAATTGGTATGTGCAGCAAGAATGGTGACAAGGGAAGAGGATTTTGAAAAAAAAGTGATTTTATGAGGTCCCTATTTTTAAAAAGAGGGTACCAGGAGAAGCTAGTGGAGAATTTGATAAGTGAAGTGAGTCAGAAACGTATTAGAGCTATCGTATATGAATATGAATGAGAATAATATTAATATTCAATAAATAAGGCTATTATCTCCTACAGAATTAGTTGAGGGCAAAATAAAAATGCATGATTTAAATACCCTCAAGGGAGGGAAGGTGTTTAATTATAGGAATAGTTTTATTACAACATATTTACAGGGGGCATGTTCACTTAGAAGAATCCTAAATAAAAACTTGCAGTTACTTAGAGACAATATCATACTTAGGGTAAAATTGGACCCAGCCCCTAATATTGCGTATAGGAGGGATAAAAATATTAAAATGATTTTGGAAGTAGTGAATAATAATAGGGGGACAGAATTGGAACAAAACGGGACCATTAAATGTGGGAGATGCCATTACTGCAAATATTTGCATGAAGGAACAATCTTTCAAGTTAAGGGTTAACAGTATAAGGTTAATGAAAATGTTAGTTGTGAAACAAAGAAAGTTATCTACTTGGCACAATGCACCCTCTGCCCAGGATACTATGCAGGTAAAATGGATAGGAGATTGAGAGAAAGAATTTATGAACACCTATATAGTATCAGGAAAGTGAATTTAAACAATGCACTGGCTAAACACATTATGGAAAATCCAGAGCATACATTTAACTTTATGTGCATAGTTAGACTAATAAGGAAAGAAAGGGGCAGACCATGGTCACTACTACTGGAAAAGATAGAACTGATGTGGCAATTATGCCGAGAAGCAGGATCCTGGCTGGGGTTAAATGAAAATATATACAATTGGATGTATCCTAAAGCTAAATGCACTCGAAAGGTGATGGTGGTGAATATTACACACACACAAACACACACACACATGCACACAAATATATATAAATATATATATATATATATATATATATATATATATATAATTGAAATTTACTTCATGGTATGATTTTTTTATCTGAGACAAAGCTTTATAAAATATGTACAAACAATATTATTTATAATGACATGTATCAATTTATGGGTCAGTGCTGGGTTTGGTGCCCTTGTAGACTATGTGGGCTTGATGGGAGTCAGACCCTGTAACTTTTGTTTTTGAGGTGGGCACCTTAACCATTATGCTTTCATTGGGTTTGTGTTATTTTTTTTGTACCTTTAAAAGTTAAATATATATTGATTGTGAATACTTATTTACATTTCATATTTGTATATTTGGATTTTTATCAAATATTAGTTTAAGTAGGAAAGTTTTATTGAAGTAACATGCTAAAAAAGGTGTCTTTAATACAAGTATTTTAATAATGTTACACATTGTATTTATTTGGTGTGCAGATTAAAGGAAAAAGGTGTAGGGCCACTTTAAATGCTGTTAGAACGGGTGGGTGTGTACCAATACAGCGATGGATGTTATTTAAATTCACTTGTTTGATTTTATCCATTTGTATCAGATGAAGTCTGCAAAGTCAGCCGAAAGTGCTTATATTGCAATTATTTAACATTTGCATTTAATAAAAATTTGGATCTGAGACAAGCTGTTACTGTGGAGCTGCACTGCCTTGCTTTTGGATGGGCTAGGTTGTTACTGAAACATTGTCAGTATCAAAGTGTTCTGATAAGGTTTAGTCCATTTCTAAAAGCCTTTTGGTTTATCTTCATACACTACTCTAATCAGGCACTGATTTTGATTAATCCTTTATAAGTTTTGACAGTTTTCTCCATCCACGTGCACAGAGGCACTGCTCATCTCATGTCCCCAGGTTCCCAGGTCCCATGTATGAGCCACATGGCTTTCCCTTATGCTTGGAGATGTATCCACTATATTAGCTGATTTCTCCTACCTTTCAATGTTATTCTTGGACTGAGACATTTAGACATGCTCACTCTTCTAATGTGCTAAACCTCCCTTTCTTATGATACTTGACACAGCTATTTGAAATGTTTCACCATTCCAAAGCAGAGGAGTTGTAAAAAGCTCATGATATCCTCTGAGGTACTGTGCTATAAGTCTGGGTCATTACTCTTAATAGTACAACTGCACAGAAAATAGTTTGCAACTTCCTATTAAATGAATTTGAGTGTTCAGTGATAATACAGAGTTGTCTTTCTCATTACTATATGCCACAAGGTTATTTTTTTCTTGTGGCCCACTTATCATGACTGGTAGTGATATTAGCTTTTGTAATTAGTAGTTGCTTCCTCACAGCACTTGGTTATAACATTTGTTTCCTGGCTTTGATAATTTCTGTGCAGAGTATGCATATCTATTTCTGGCAGTTTAGGTCTTTGACTTGTACTCCAGTTCTCTCCCATATATCAAAAACATGTTGCAGACAAACTGGTGTTTTTTCAAATTTCCTGCACATTTGCATGCAGTGAGTGTGAGTGTGTGTGTGTGTGTGTGTGTGTGTGTGTGTGTGTGTGTGTGTGTGTGTGTGTGTGTGTGTGTGTGAGTGTGTGTGTGTGTGTGTGTTTTGCAACAAATTGGTATACTGTCCAGGAATAGTTTCTCTGCCTTGCACCCCCAAAACACAAAGGGTAGACTCAACTCTCTACTGGAAAAATCATGTACTGGAGAATGAATGAGTGATGAAATAATAATAGAGGGCATATGTAACACCAAAGAACTGCAGATATGACAGGCTTTACCACATTATCCCATTCAGTGTTTTGCTACTTTGGACCAACTTACATGAAGAATATAAATGGCGTACCTGCTACTGCTGCAATATAGGCCTCAAGAATCATTTCAAAATTATGGGAAACTAATAAGCAAGTTTATGTTGGAGTTCTATGTGAAAAGAAATGGAGGAAAGGAAAGAAAGGCGATAAGGATAAACATCTGTGTATTGTACTCAGAATCTGCAAAACGTTCTTCTCACAACAAGCACACAACAACAGAAAGTGTTTTGATTGACTTACTAGTTTATTTGACATGTCTGCAGGAAATCCTTGTTTTAGATGAGCTTCCAAAATATAGTTCACAAGATTTTGCTGCTCTCTGGTAAGCTCCCCTTCTATCTCCTGTACTGACAAACAGAGAGAGAAATGTAATTTGAATAGTTTAACAGTCGAAACTTAACTGAGTAAAGTTATTATGCTGTAAACTTGCAGTGATGCTGTTCTTTTTACATCCCAATGTGTTTTTGAATTGAAATTGTCCTTCAGTCTTCTGCCACATAATACTGTGTGGTCCTTTTCAGGAATAGATAAGATTTCCTTAAATGCCTTCTTGACTTTTAATCGTCAACACTGATATCTACTAAGAATGAAGCTTATTACTGGGTTTCTAAGCAAATAGTTTTGTATTTTTTTTTCCTGCTGTATATTTGCTGCCTTGTTGTTTACATGGTCTCAGGAGTAGTATACTAGTGATGAATGGAGAATCAAACACCAAACTAAAGAATTAAGCTTTTCCAGGTCCTTACCTTAATATTCTGTGCTATATGCTTGACTGAGAAATAAGACTACAATGGGACAGCATACAAGTCATGGTGTTTATTGGTGTGTGGGGGTTGTGGTTTTGTGTGTGTGTGTGTGTGTGTGTGTGTGTGTGTGTGTGTGTGTGTGCACACGTGTGCTTGTGTGCATGTGCGTGTGTGTGTGTACGCTTGACTAAAAAATAAGACTACAATGGGACAGCATACAAGTTATGGTGTTTATTGGTGTGTGTGTGTGTGTGTGTGTGTGTGTGTGTGTGTGTGTGTGTGTGTGTGTGTGTGCATGTGTGTGCGTGCATGTGTGCGTGCGTGTGTGTGCATGTGCATATGTGTGTGCGGGCATGTGTGTGTGCGTGTGTGTGTGTACATGTGTGCGTGTGTGTGTGTGTGTGTGTGTGTGTGTGTGTGTGTGTGTGTGTGTGTGTGTGTGTGTGTGTGTGTGTGTGTGTATACATGCTTGTTTGTCTTGTTTGTCTATGCCTGTGGAATTATACATATTTGCTAACAGTAGAGTTCACAACAGCACTATACCACCTCTGTAGAAGTAGTTTACAATGCAGTCCGTGTTTGTGGGGTACACATATTTACATTAAGAATAGACAACATAGCAGCACTATACACTGTCTGATGGAATTGTGTATGGTGCACTGTAGGGATTATACAGTTACAGTGCTGGTGCATAGCAGGGCAGTATTGTGTACCCTACACTGGGGTAAAACTTGACAGGTTTTTGTGCAGTGGATGACTGTGCATTCAGGGAGTAAGATGGCTATCCCTAATACACAGACATGAAAAGCATAATTTAAAATGTTACTGAACTCTTTTGCACTCATTCCCTGTTACTGTTCACTACTGCTCATTTACATTTCATTTTGCCTTTATCCTCTGCAACTGATGATACAAGTGTAGTGAGTATAGTCATATTATGGCCCCTAACTTGGCAATATTGCTATCAAGGCAGGCCATTGGTGTGAGTGGAAGCTGTGATAGTGATGCTTTGTTACAACAGCAGCAATGGCAGTGTGTAAGTGACATAATGGAAGTCTGATATGCTATGTGTCTGCCTTCCTGTGTAGAGAAGGGGTGGTTTAGAGGTATATTGCTACTACTGCACAGCACTTGCTGGAATCACAAGCTATGCTTCCACAGAAGCACACATGAGAAACTGTCATATGCTGCTGTTTCTGTGTAGCTATGATTTGTTGCAGTTCCTGTAAACATTCTTATAATACAATATGGTTGTATATGAATGGCATACATACTGTCTTGTGCATCTTACAGATAACTGTGCATTATGGCTCAGATCTCTGCTTAGAACGTCTAATATTACGCAGTTAATGCTACTTCTGAGTCTTTGCTGCACTATGAGGTACAATGAGAAGGTTTTAAACTACTGAATTACAAAACCTGCCTTTGCTGCTGTTCCTGTTGTCTTGGAGCCTGGATTACTTAAAAAGCTGTTGAATCATGTAAGCTGTTTAGATTTGTTCCATTAGGTGCAAGATCTTTACATTGTAATGAGTTCTACAAGATTTAAATGACTCACTTTTGTCAGCCTAAGGAAGAGGATTAAAAATCAGTATAAAAAGAGACATAATTCTCTATGTCCATGGAAATGAAACTTACCACTTAATGAAAAGACTTCAGAGTCTTCGAAAACCCAATGAAAAAAATTGTGTGCAACTTTCAATATTATTAAAAAAAGTAGTAATACATTAAGTTTGCTACTAGACAGATATGAAACTGAGTCTTGTACTACAAAATTTACTGAAGCAATGGCTGAGTATGTGGTTGACATGAAAAAAAAATTAATACTGAGATACATGTGTTTGTGTAGAATAAATGATGAATGCATACAATGGTTATTAAAAGACAATAGGTTAACATCTGAGAATACCTTAAATATTGCTTTAGCAGTGGAAGCGGCAAATAAAAATACACAAAGTTTGCAAGTTAGACAATTACAAGGACAGTACAGTACTGGTTATGTCCCAAGAATTCAGATTGCAACAAAGTTGAAGATGCCATGATAAATGCCATTTAACTTTAAAGTGAAAACATAAACAACAACATTGAAGCCTGTTATAGATGCCATGATAAATGCCATTTAGCTTTAAAGTGCAAACCTAAACAACAAAGTTGAAGCCTGTTATAGATGCCATGATAAATGCCATTTAACTTTAAAGTGCAAACCTAAACAAGTCAATATTCATTTCTGCATAAAACCAGAGAAAAAACAGTTCACTGTAAAAATAATAAAACTTTTCTGAAAAAAAGCCTTTGAAAAAAGCTAAAAAGGAAGTTTAACACTGACTTCTGGCATGCTCTTGCTGCGGAATCTATAGGCTTGAGCCTGCAGAAACGTTATCCCATTCATATTAAAATGAAGAGAGGATAATACCTTGTGGATTTTAAGGTTAATGCTTTGAACAGTGCAATTATATTGAGCAAAATGAAGTCCAGAGAAATATGCAACATAATGTGGTAACCATCAGGGCTAGTATTAATAAAAGAACATGGAAAGTTAGAAATGCTAATGGGAAACATCAGTCTGATAGTGGATAAATATTAAATGGACAAGGTTTCATTTCTGCTATTTATATTAACTGCTACTGAACTAAAAGAGCTACTTTTGCATAGGGTATCAGTGACAGTATGAATTCTGTTTGCATGGCAGCAATGAATAATTTTGTATGGCACATTTTTCTCCATGGTTGTGTGACCGTGGCATTAGCATATTTGTGTTCAGACGGAGCTGGGGGGCAAAGTCTCACATATGGAGGTACGAAAAAATTGGGGTAACAGGGATTTTTTGACACACTGAAAAAATATCTTTTTAAAATGTTTTGTTGAGTTGAAGGTTTGACTTTTCCTGTATAGGACCCAGACTTGCTGGGGCAATACTGACTTAACAAAATTTATTTAGACTTGGGGAAAAATAAAGGAAAATGCATTCTGAAAGTTGAGCCTTAGTAAAATGCTAATTAAACATGCTTAAAGGAGAATAAACTTGTATTTCAAAAGAAACCAAAGTTAATATTTTTGTATCCAGCAAATGCAAAGCCTACATTTTTTCAGTCAGAGCAAATGCATGTAATTATCATAGAAAAACCTTCAGTCTTCAACAGACCTGAATGATAAGAACATTACAGATGGTCAGGAATGTGATAATTGGTATCCATTACGTAAGGATGGGAATGCCAGACCTCAGTAAAAGGGCAAACTGAAATGTTAAGCCCTACACTCAACTGTATTAAAGAAATATCAGTTTGTAGGTATGCATATCAGAATGTGATGACTACAATAAACAATGTGCAGTAAATTTATGTTTTTGTCTCGTGGCAGTAATCCCCTACATTCCCTAATGTGGAAGGTTGCAACCTTGCATACATCCACTAAATAATTATTCTTACATAACTCTGGATATTAAGCAGGCACTGACATTTCTTTAATCACAGCATTAATGACTCTTCTCCGAGGTTATTACACTATTTGAGAAGTGTAATAGTATGTGTCAGACATAGTTTGAAAGGAAATATCAAGAAAAAAAACAAAGGGCCCATAGACTGACATTCAACTAACATTCCAAGAAGGTACAATTGTACAGGAGAAGCAACCATTTCCAGAATCAGTAAAAGTTGTTCGAGAGCCATGTCATATAGTGTGATCATCGGACTTACTTAATTTGTCAGGATTCCTGTTGGTCAGAACAGCATAAAGCTCAGAGAGACAAACACTGGCCTGTGAGCTTGAAAATCAGATTCCTTGACCAGTCCAGAGATTCCCACATTTGCTGCCAGAGATATCTGATATACCTGTGATGCTGAAGCTAAGAAATTGTACCTGTGCCTGTAGTGAATAAAAACTACGAGGAACCCTAACCTGCACATGCCTTGTACTTGTGGTGAATAACCACTGTGAGGAACCCAAACCTGCACATGCCCGGTGCCCATTGTGAATAAACACTATGAGGAACCCTAACCTGTACATGCCCTGTGCCCATGGTGAATAAACACTATGAGGAACCATAACCTGTACATGCCCTCTGCCCACGGTGAACAAACACTATGAGGAACACTAACCTGCACATGCCCTGTGTCTGTGGTGAATAGACACAATGAGGAACCCTAACATGCACATGCCCTGTGTCCGTGGTGAATAAACCCTACCAGGAACCCTAACCTGTACATGCCCTGTGTCCATGGTGAATAAACACTGTGAGGAACCCTAACCAGCACATGCCCTGTGTCTGTGGTGAATAAACACTATGAGGAACACTAACCTGCACATGCCCTGTGTCTGTAGTGAATAAACACTATGAGGAACCCTAACCTGTACATGCCCTGTGCCCATGGTGAATAAACACTATGAGGAACCCTAACCTGCACATGCCCTGTGCTCATGGTGAATAAACACTATGAGGAACCCTAACCTGCTCATGCCCTGTGCCCTTGGTGAAAAAAACACTATGAGGAACCCTAACCTGTACATGCCCTGTGCCCATGGTGAATAAACACTATGAGGAACCCTAACCTGCACAAGCCCTGTGCCCATGGTGAATAAACACTGTGAGGAACCCTAACCTGCACATAACTTGTGCCCGTGGTGAATAAACACTATGAGGAACCCTAACCTGCACATGCCCTGTGCCCATGGTGAATAAACACAACCAGGAATCCTAACCTGCACATGCCCTATGCCCATGGTGAATAAACACTATGAGGAACCCAAACCTGCACATGCCCTGTGCCCGTGGTGAATAAACACTACCAGGAAACCAAACCTGTACATGCCCTGTGCCCATGATGAATAAACACGATGAGGAACCCTAACATGCACATGCCCTTTGTTCATGGTGAATAAACATTACCAGGAACCCTAACCTGTACATGCCCTGTGCCCGTGGTGAATAAACACTATGAGGAATGCTAACATGCACATGCCCTTTGTCCATTGTGAAAAAACACTATGAGGAACCCTAACCTGTACATGCCCTGTGCCCATGGTGAATAAACACTATGAGGAACCCTAACCTGTACATGCCTTGTGCACATGGTGAATAAACACTACAAGGAACCCTAACCTGCACATGCCCTGTGCCCATGGTGAAGAAACACTATGAGGAACCCAAACCTGTACATGCCCTGTGCCCATGGTGAATAAACACTATGAGGAACCCTAACCTGCACATGCCTTGTGCCCATGTTGAATAAACACTATGAGGAACCCTAACCTGTACATGCCCTGTGCCCATGGTGAATAAACACTACGAGGAACCCTTACCTGTACATGCCCTGTGCCCATGGTGAATAAACACTATGAGGAACCCTAACCTGCACATGCCCTGTGCCTGTGGTGAATAAACACTATGAGGAACCCTAACCTGCACATGCCCTGTGCCCGTGGTGAATAAACACTATGAGGAACCCTAACCTGTACATGCCCTGTGCCCATGGTGAATAAACACTATGTGGAACCCTAACCTGTACATGCCTTGTGCCCATGGTGAATAAACACTATGAGGAACCCTAACCTGTACATGCCCTGTGCCCATGATGAATAAACACTATGAGGAACCCTAACCTGCACATGCCCTGTGCCGTAGTGAATAAACACTATGAGGAACCCTAACCTGCACATGCCCTTTGCCCGTGGTGAATAAACACTATGAGGAATCCTAACCTGCACATGCCCAGTGCCCGTGGTGAATAAACACTACCAGGAACCCTAAGCTATACATCCCCTGAGCCTGTGGTGAATAAACACTATGAGGAACCCAAACCTGCACATGCCCTGTGCCCATGATGAATAAACACTATGAGGAACCCTATCATGCACATGCCCTGTGTCCGTGGTGAATAAACACTACCAGGAACCCTAACCTGTACATGCCCTGTGTCCGTGGTGAATAAACACTATGAGGAATGCTAACATGCACATGCCCTTTGTCCATTGTGAAAAAACACTATGAGGAACCCTAACCTGTGCATGCCTTGTGCCCATGGTGAATAAACACTCTGAGGAACCCTAATCTGTACATGCCCTGTGCACATGGTGAATAAACACTACAAGGAACCCTAACCTGCACATGCCCTATGCCCATGGTGAATAAACACTATGAGGAACCCAAACCTGTACATGCCCTGTGCCCATGTTGAATAAACACTATGAGGAACGCAAACCAGTGCATGCCCTGTGCCCATGGTGAATAAACACTATGAAGAACCCTAACCTGCACATGCCCTGTGCCCATGGTGAATAAACACTGTGAGGAACCCTAACCTGCATATGCCCTGTGCCCGTGGTGAATAAACACTATGAGGAACCCTAACCTGCACATGCTCTGTGCCCATGGTGAATAAGTACTACCAGGAACCCTAACCTGCACAAGCCCTGTGCCCATGGTGAATAAACACTATGAGGAACCCAAACCTGCACATGCTCTGTGCCCGTGGTGAATAAACACTACGAGGAACCCTAACCTGTACATGCCCTGTGTCCATGGTGAATAAACACTATGAGGAATGCTAACATGCACATGTCCTTTGTCCGTTGTGAAAAAAAAGTACAGTTTTGTACCTACCATAAATGTAGATGTTCGAGTGTTCACCCTGCTGCAGTCATTACACTTGGGTTATCCTGTCGTCAGGCGGTCCCGCAGTTGGCCGGATTTCCAAAGTCTTGGTCCGACGTCGGTTGCTGTTGCCGCACCCCTGACGTCAGTGCGCCAGGGGTATATATATTGCAACAGACGCCATTTTCTTCAGTTTTTCTTGCCCCAGATGTCAGGTGCCTCCAAGAAGGTGATCCAAATTAGTACCAAAAGGTGGGAACACTGTACAAACACAAAATCCCTTCAGCTAAAAGCAAATACATCAGTAAATTTAGCCAGTAAATCAGAGGGGTTGGAGGGAGGGTAATCTGGACTGCAGCAGGGTGAACACGCGAACATCTACATTTATGGTAGGTACAAAACTGTACTATGTTCATCGTGTTACCCTGCTGCAGTCATTACACTTGGGTTGAGTCCCAAAGCTAAGGTAGGATGGCGGCATCATAGAGGGTTAGTGGAGGCAATGAGGCCCTGCAGAACTGCAGTGGCAAAGCCTGCCCTGGACTTAGAATAAAGAGGTAAGTGATAGTGTTTGGTGGAGGTGTGCATAGAACTCCAAGTTGCAGCTTCTAAGATTTCCTTGGTAGGAACCCCCCTGAGAAAGGCTGTAGAGGTAGCTGTTGCCCTGGTAGAGTGGGATCTAATGGTAGGAGGAACTGGTTTCCCATGATGGGTATAGCAGAATCGTATGCAATGGCCTATCCATTTAGAAATGGTTTGCTTGGATATGGCCCTCCCTTGAGAAGCTGTAGCATAGGAAACAAAGAGCTGGTCAGTTTTTCTGAAAGCCTTAGTTTTATCCAAGTAGTAACGAAGCTGCCTGTGAATGTCCAAGGAATGCAGGAGTCTCTCACCTTTGTTCTGTGGATTGGGGTAGAAAGTGGGTAGGTGGATGGTTTGATTTAGAGCTACACTGGAAACCACCTTAGGCATGAAGGAAGGATTAGTTCGTAGAGAAACTCTGTCTTGATGAAAAATGAGGAAAGGTTCTACTGCCATAAGTGCCTGCAATTCTGAAACTCTCCTAGCAGAAGTTATTGCCAGGAGCAGGGCAGTCTTCCAAGATAGGAACTGAAGGTCTGCAGAAAAAGCTGGTTCAAAGGGAGGTAGCGTTAGTTTTTCCAGTACAAAGTTGAGGTCTCATGTTGGTGTAGGAGCTCTTCTAGGTGGTCTAATGTTTTTTGCCCCTCTGAGGAACTGCCTTAGGAGAGGATTTGAAAATAAAGGTGGATTCGTGTCGTAGTGAGCTGAAATAGCTGAAGCATGGATTTTAATTGAGGAGAAGGAAAGTCCTTTATGCAACATCTCAGCTAAATACTGCAGAATGTGAGTCATATGAGGCTGAGTTGTGTCTTGACCTTTAGCTTGGTTCCAAGCAGAAAACCTTTTCCATTTGTCCGAGTAAGCCTTCCTGGTGCTTGGCCTCCTGGCTTCTAGAATAACATCCAGTACAGCTTGTGAAAGAGGGGCTGGTTGGATGCTTAATTGATTTGCCATGCAGCCAGGTTTAAGGTTTTGATCTGGCTGTGTAGAATCTGCTTGTCTTGCTGCGTGAGCAAATGAGGTATTTGAGGCAATATCCATGGTGGGCTGTGAACCATATTCTTCAATAGCGGGTACCAGTGCTGGCGTGGCCAGTCTGGGGCTATGAGAATCATTCGAGGTTTCTCCTTTTTGACCTTCCAAAGAACCTTTGTGAGAAGAGGTAATGGAGGAAAGGCATATGCTGTCAGGTTTTTCCAATGGAAGGAGAGAGCATCCACTTTCCAAGCTTGATGGTGGAATGTCCTTGTACAAAATTTTGTCAGCTGGTAGTTTTGAGGTCTATATTTGGTAGGCCCCATCTTTGAGTTATCATTGTAAATATTTGTGGGTCTAGCTTCCACTCGTGGGGATCTTTGATGTTTCTGCTTAGGTCATCTGCCAATGTGTTTTTCTGTTCTGGCAGGAATTGAGCTTGCAACTGGATTTGGTAGGCCAGAGCTGTGTTCCATAAGATTATTGCTTGCCTGCAAAGAGGGTAGGAATGTGTGCCCCCTTGTTTGTTTATGTACCACATTACTGTGGTGTTGTCCATCTTTATTGTAAGTTGTCCAGGCTGTAGTAGATCCTTGAAGGCTGTCAGAGCTTTCTGTACAGCTAGCATCTCTTTTTGGTTTATGTGCAGTTTTCTTTGTTCTGCAGTCCATAGGCCTTGAATGCATTGCCCTGCCATGTGTGCCCCCCCAGGCATAGTCTGAAGCATCTGTTGTGATAGTTTGCCTGGGTGGGGGCAAGGTGAAAGGCTGACCCTTGTTGAGGTGACATGCCTGTGCCCACCATAGAAATTCCTGTTGAAGGCAGGGAATGAGAGATATCACTGTGTCCAAGCTGTGGCTGTGTTGAGACCATACGCTTTTTAGGTACCACTGTAATTTCCTCATATGCAGTTTTGCAAATGGTATTATCAGAATGCAAGATGCCATGAAGCCCAAAGCCTGCAGAATTTTTCTTGCAGTTAATTGGGTCTTTGTTGCCATTGTCTTGAAATATTGAGTCAGTTGTAATTGCTTGTCTGGTGTAAGATAAGCCTTCTGGGCTATTGTGTCCAAGCTGGCACCCAGGAATGTCATTTTTTGTGAGGGTACTAGTTTTGACTTCTTTTCGTTTACTGTGTACCCCAGACAATTCAGTAGATGCTTCACAAAAGCCAGATGTTGTAAGAGAATGTCTTTTCTTTCTGCTTGGATGAGGCAGTCGTCCAGGTATGGATATATTTGAATTCCTCTTTGTCTGCAGTATGCAATTACTGGTGCCAGGCATTTTGTGAATACTCTGGGCAGTAGATAAGCCAAAGGGCAGTGCAGAGAATTGATAATGGGTTGAACCTGCAATGAAACGGAGGTATCTTCTGCAACTTTGTCTGACAGGGACATGCAGGTATGCCTCCTTGAGGTCCAACGTTACCAGCCATGCTTCCTTGCCCAACATGGGAAGTAGCTGCTGTAGTGTTAGCATCTTGAATTTGGGAACTTGTAAGTAAGTGTTTAGAATTGAAAGGTCCAAAATTGGTCTCCAAGCATTTTCTTTTCTGGGTACTAGGAAGAGTCTTGAGTAAAATCCTTGGCCTTGCTCTTGAGTTGGTACCCTTTGAATGGCTCTCATGGCCATGAGAGCTGTAATTTGTTTTTGAGCCTCTGCCCTTTGATTTTGTGGCAGGTTTGGCATTCCTCTTTTTATTGGCAAGGTGTGAAAGTGGAATCTGTATCCTCGTAAAATTATGTCTAGTACCCATTTGTCCTTTGTGACCATGTGCCAGTTGTCTGCAAATAGTGCTAGTTTTCCCCCCAGGGGGGCTGACAAACGAACTTTGTTTGGCCAGCTGAGGTGCAAGTCATTGAGTTTGCCTTCTGGTGGGTTGAGACCTGTCTTCTCCTCCCTTCTGGGTTGGAGTGCCCCATTGGCGAGGTTTATACTGAGCTTGTGGTTGTCCTCTGCCCCTTGGGCGCCTGTATTTGCCCCTCTGAGGCCTGTCAGTGGTTGGAAAGGACCAATTTTTTGTTTGCTAGTTTCTGCTGAAGTGAGGGGGTTGTACTTGTAGGAAATCTTTGACTGTCTGCATTGATTTTGCCTTACCTTCCATTTTCTTCTTCTTC
This sequence comes from Protopterus annectens, assembly GCF_019279795.1. Taxonomy (NCBI): domain Eukaryota; kingdom Metazoa; phylum Chordata; order Ceratodontiformes; family Protopteridae; genus Protopterus; species Protopterus annectens. The sequence goes on from NC_056745.1 coordinate 292,017,300, forward strand.
TGCTTTAACACCAAAAAGAACACCCTGCTGTAAGGGAGCATCTAGTAGTTTTGCTTTAACATGATCAGGCAGACTTTGTTCCTTTAACCAGGCATGCCTGCGTATAACTGATCCAGTGACAGCTGCTCTGCAGGAGGCCTCCAAAGAATCAAACGCACATTGTAAGGTATGTTTGCCCACATGCTCAGTGGCGTGCAACAAATCCTGTACTTCTTTCAATTCAGATTGTTGAGGGAGGGTGGTTATCTTTTGTTTTAACTGAGAGATCAGAAATTGCTGATACTTAAGCATATGAAATTGACAGTTTAGAGCTCTCATAGCTAAAGTAGCTGAGGTGTAAACCTTTTTCCCCCATCTGTCTAGTGCTCTTGAATCCCTTTCAGAAGGTACTGGATTTTTAACCATGGAAGCCTTAGCCCCCTTGGGACCCTGGGAGATAGTCTCTGGGTCAGCTACTGGGCTTTTGTAAAGGAATTTATGGGAATCAGGTACTCTGTAGTATCTGTCAGGCTTGGCCGGGGCAGGAGGCAGAGAGTCAGGGTTGAAACTGGATTCTAAATAGACATCATCCACAATGTCCAAAACAGGAGGGATGGCTAGAGGTCTGTGTTGGGGGAGTAAAAGAAACTCTCTGAGCCTTTTCTTGGAATCAGAGTAATCCTGACCTTCCCAGTGAAAATGTTCCCTCATAGTGTGTAAAGTTTCCCCAAAAGAGTAATCTTCTGGAGGGGAAGCTGAGGGAATAGAGTCCTCAGCATCAGAATCTTCATAAGGAGAGAAGGAATAGTCTTGGTCCTCAGAGGAATCTGAAGAAATAGACAGTTGTTCAGAGGAAGCAGATTCTTCCTCTTGTCTAGGCCTTTTGTCAGGAGGAGGCTGAGAACCTCTGATAAGAGAAATCAAATCTTCAGCCATCTTGAGCATCTGTTTCTTAGGCATAGGGCCTTGAACAGGAGATTGAAGTGAAGCCTTTTTTGGTTTGGAAGGAGTCTTCGAATTGGAAAACGTTTTGACTGTAAGAGTCGTCGGTCTGAAAACGCCTTCAGAAACCGATGGCATTTCAGAAGCACCGACGTCCTTGGAAGGTAAATCGTCAGTAGGGCCTGAAGTAAAAGACTGCGTCGGCCTAGTACATTCCGTCAAAATATCTGTAGCGGTCTCGGTTTCTTGAACTGCGGTAGTCAGAGGCTGCGTCGGAGCCTCACTGATAACTGGAGAACCGGAGACCGGATCAACCGAGGACTCGGAATTGGGCTTAGGCCTGGGCTGTCGATCCTTATCCCTGTGCTTTTTGTGCATGCCGGTAGTCGGTAGCTCCGACGGCATGTTATAATTAAATTTTCTGCCAAAAAAGTGTTGTGTGAAATCAAATCGTCTTTTAATAGTACGTTTATTAAATCTAGCACAAAAACAACAAGAAGTGACGTCGTGATCAGGGCCTAGGCAAGGTATGCAATAAGAATGAAAATCCTTATGAGGTACTTGCTTCCCACAAGAAATACAATACTGAGGCAAGAAAAGTTTCCCCAATGGGGTACTTAGCTTTATAGAAGACTTCGGCCTGAAATTCGAATTCGAAAATCTCAGGAGTCGGCCGACCGGCACTTGCGAACTGCTTCTGCTTCAGGCACCGCGTGGCAAGAAAGACTGAAGAAAATGGCGTCAGTTGCAATATATATACCCCTGGCACACTGACATCAGGGATGAGGTGACAGCAACCGACGTCAGACCAAGACTTTGGAAATCCAGCCGACTGCGGGACCGCTTGACGACAGGATAACCCATGTGTAATGACTGCAGCAGGGTAACACGATGAACATCACTATGAGGAACCCTAACCTGCACATGCCCTGTGCCCATGGTGAATAAACACTATGAGGAACCCTAACCTGGACATGCCCTGTGCCAGTGTAGAATAAACACTATGAGGAGCCCTAACCTGCACATGCCCTGTGCCCATGGTGAATAAACACTATGAGGAACCCTAACCTGCGCATGCCCTGTGCCTGTGGTGAATAAACATTGTGAGGAACCCTAACCTGCACATGCCCTGTGCCCGTGGTGAATAAACACTATGAGGAACCCTAACCTGCACATGCCCTGTGCCCATGGTGAATAAACACTGAGGAAACCTAACCTGCACATGCCTTGTGCCCGTGGTGAATAAACACTGTGAGGAAACCTAACCTGCACATTTTTTAACAGAATGCAAACATTCTTCAAACCCTGAAGCTCTTATCATTGCCACATCTCACGGATTGTAATTATATTTTAATTTATTCATTTATTAACAGGGTGTACCAACACTGGTGAAAGGCACATCCCTTCTTAACTATTTTTATTGTAATACATTTGTAAACTGGGTACAGCCACTGGATGCGAGTGTCCATTTTCTGGGCCAACCCAGAAGCACTTGACTTGTTAAGTGACTCCCTCAGAGTCATACATAGGTAACTGGAGAAAGAAGAACTCAAACCATTTACCCTTGACAGCAGGATACAACACACTGACAGTCCAAAGCTACAGTTCTCAGTACTAACTGTCCCTGACCTAAATAATTAGGCTACTAGATAATGCATTTTACTGGTTAGAGAAAGAATGTCCTCTGGTTTTACCAAAGGCATGGAAGCGTACCTAGACTTTTTTAGACAATAACAATGAAACCATAAAAAGGTAAACTAATATCAAATTACTACCAAATGCTGTAAAGTGAATTTATATATATATATATATATATATATATATATATATATATATATATATATATATATATATTTTTTTTTTTTTTTTTCAAAGGGATCATACTGAATCAAATATTTTATAGTACAAAAAATCAGTTTATAATGGAATATATAAAAAAATCCCAAAAGGCCCAAGGCAGAGTAACACTGAGCAAATAAAAGTTTTATATTTTATGCTACTTGCTTCGTTCAGTGTTATTCGTTCAGTCTTACTCTGCCTTGGCCCTTTTGGGATTTTTTACATATTGACTGAACTTACTTGTTTTGTGGGTTGTCTTTTGATTATAATGGAATATATTTATTATAAGAAAAGGGGGATAATACATTCAATGGTTAAAGAAAGCTTGTTTATTATGCTTCAGAACACTGTTAAGGACTTGATGTTAGTATCTAGTCAAAATCATTTCTGATCCTTTAGATTCGGATATGCATCTAGAAATTTCTCCGCTACTTAAATATATGTACATTGCTTTTGGTACTGTTGAGTCTACTCTGAAGTTTTGAAAGTACATTTACAAATAAGTGACTGACCTAGAGAATTCTCATTCCTGCCACCCCATTTGAAGGGTGCTGCTGCCAGTAGTAAACTGTTCTGTGGCAGATCAGTCAAGATGTACGTAATTTTGTTAAGATGAAGTAGACCCACTGTTCTAATATAGCTTGAATGGCTTTATTACAGCAGGTGAATGATGTAAGCATTGGATGCCTTTTAAAGGTAAAACACTGTACATCTCATTTGCATATGTACTGAGCACAAGGTGCCTTCTGTATACACAGTAACATTTTGCTTCTGCAGCCATAGTGAGGTGTTACCTTTGAGTCAGAAATTGACCTTTTTGGAATTAATCTACACAGGACTGTAGACAGCACAGCCCGTTCCCCTCAATCTCATTCTATTCTTTTAATATATTCATTTTGAGCTTTTTTAACTTCTGAAATTATTTCTATGAAAAGGAAAGGTAATACAGAAAATGCTCATGACCCTTATGTGACTATTTTCACATCTTATTTTGAAGAAAATGCCACATGCTTAAGATATTGAAATAAGGTGTAACATACAAATATAGTCGAGTTGCTGTAGCGACCATTATTATCAAAGCATTAAAACATTTTATTTAATGTGTTTTAAGGAAAAAACATAAAGGTATCACAAGAAAAAAAAAAACTTTTGCATTTACAGGTCCTTTGAAAGCTTAAGTGTTTTCCTTTTCTAACATACATGTTGATGCAGTTATCTATATTTGATTGTGTTTTTGCAAAGTAAAGCTTTTAAAACTGTTAAGTTAGCACAAGCTGGATTGGCTTATCTAGCTGTATATAATTTAAATATTTATATATATATATATATATATATATATATATATATATATATATATGTGTTTGTCTATCTATCTACCTTTCTATCTGTATATCTACATATCTATCAATCTACCCCTCTAGAGTGAAATGGACAAAAAAAAAAAACAGCCAGCACTATCAATTACACAGTGCACAGATACCACACATATGCACACACACACACACACACACACACACACACACACACACACACACACACACACACACACACACACACATGTAAGTATGCACACAGACACACGTACACACGCACATACATGCGCACAGACACACACACACACACACACACACACACACACGTACACATACACATGCATACACACACACACGCACACACGCACACACACACACACACACACACACACACACACAGACACACACACACACACAAACACACGCACACACGTACGCATGCGCTCACATACACACAAAATAAACAAGGGTGGATTAGGTTATGATAAAACTATTTTCATCTAGTTTAACATCAATCCCTTTTGCCCACCTTCCTGTGATTAGTTTCCTGATGTTCTCCATCCTACTGTCTAATGCTTGAAGTGCATTTTTCAGCCAAAGGGTTCTGTCACCACACTCTTGTCTGTGAAAATATTGGCCATAAGATTACGCCAACTTGGAGAGAAGAGAATATAACTGTAGTTCAGTGATGCCAAAATGTATTACAATATGAGCACATCAGAATTATTTCCCCAGAAATCTGCCTTGTTTCTTGTAATTATCTGTAATGTGCTTTGATGGACATAATGAACTAGAGATATGCTTGGCCCTCCCAAGGTAAGGAATCCTGAAATCGTTCATCTGGGCAGGCCCTCATCTACATCGCAGATCAACAGCTAGAAAACTTAATCCACCCCTCAAAATCAACTGCCATTACCACATGCAGCAATTTAATTACATCGTCAGGCCAATCTGAAAAAAAAAAAAGGCTTTATTGATTATGACAGAAGGAAAAAATATTTAGATAGAAAATTGGAGTCAATCTCTTAACACATTATCTCCGGTGTATCCTATATAAATACAGACTTAAAATATGCTTAAACATGGTTCTGCAGAAAAATGTAACAGTGTTTCATCTCTTTTCCTTTAGATAACTTTGGGAGAAAAAAAGATTAGTAGAAACCTGACCAAACTAAGTAAATAAAATAACTTTGAAAAAAAATTATAAATGCTGAAACCTACCTCATATCAAGACTTGACATTCAACATGTGAAATTCTGTTATAGCAGGAACATCTTTTGAAGATGAAGTATATTAAAATTCTGTATTGTAACAATCCTAAATGAAAGTAATTCAGACTGTAAAGTATAAAAGTAAGACAACACATAAGGTATTGTACTACTTTAGTTTGAAGGAGATGCAGTGAACAAATCTGTTATTCACCTAGTCTCTCTTCAGAAAATATATGGCAAGAAGTTGAACAGGCAAGAACCAATTTAATTATATATATATGACATCACTCAGTAGTGGCAAAGATATATTTATAACTAGAAGCAGTGGAAACAACAAAAATAATTTATGTAATTGCTGAATAGGGGCATTTATTAATCTGTTGTATGTAACTGCACAAGTCATTATGCACCACATAAGAAAACCAGTTGCATTGTAAAGCTTTTGCTTATGTTAGAAAGCAGCCACAAATCATTCTGGTGCACATACACACACACACACACACACACACACACACACACACACACACACACACACACACACACACACACACACACACACACACACACAATGTGTACCCATCAATGTAGCATCAGATATGGTTATGTGTGTTGGCTTCAGATCCACACATGAAATAAACAGGGATACAAGACAAAGAGTACACCAGTTTTCCATTGTGAGAATAATTAGTTATGGTGTGGTCCGTCAAGTCCCAGTCAACTGAGGAACAATCTGAGTGAGAAATATTTAATAAGAAGTAGTTTGGGTCGCTGAGTAAATAGGGAGCATACCCCTTACGTAATATAACATCATCTGAGGTCAGAAAACTTCTGGGTAAGTTAGATGTATTCATTTAAATTGTCCATTAATTAATTGTGACTCAATGGACTGTACAAATCCAAAATAAATCAGTGAATCTTCTGTGTTTGCACACATCAAATTGATTATTAGGCAATCTTCATTAATATATTTGGGCTGTGGTCACAAGAAACAGTTTCACACTTAAATCCTACAAACTACAGCATCTAGTAGAGGAAGATGTAGAAGATTGTAAATATGTGAATAACCAGGCCACTATGATTACACTCTTCCCTTGTATTCCATTAGAAATTAACTAGTTATATCTCAATATTTTTCACACTTTGAATTCATCTACATAATACTTCCTGTTTAGGTAGCTTTAGGTAGATAGCACTTACCTTTTTGAGCTTTGTGGTGGATGTCACCTGTCTGTAATCAGGTGTATCGCTGTCTTCTCTACTTAACTGATCTGGTTGTTTGGGATTTTTTCGTAATCTCTTTGATTTACACTGTATTTCTGTTAATAAACCTGGAAAAATAAACACAGGAAGTTGCATGACATTCTGCAGCAAAGTGATAAGCAATCGTCAGGAAGTGCTGAATGCTCTGTTATTAACTTCTGATATAATTGCAAATCATAAGAAAATGTTAAAAGAGATGCTCTTGGAGGATAAAAAAGAATGACGGCACGTGGGGTGTTCACGTGATGTTACCAGCTCATTATATGATGAAACAGATATGAGTTAAAAGAGCACCTGTCATTTTTATGGATCATAATGCTTTATCAAATCACAGTTCAATGAAACATTATACATCAAAGCAAATTCATAAATTTGTCATTTACAAGAATTGCACAAAAAACTACTATTGAAGTTTAGAATATTAGTTTTGTGGGGTGTGTCCTTCATGCATCCTACATGTAGTCAGTGGTGTTCCATCTCCCTACTTGTACACCACCACAATGAGGTCACACAACCTGTAGAAAGGGAACTGTCTGATTTTCTACCCTTTCTTGAGGGTGTATTGTCTAGGAGTGATACTATTTTACGGAGTATACTCTATGTGGGTGCAATGCAGCTTCCTCCCAGCAAAACCTTCACAAAGAATGCAATTTTTCATAACTCATGAATTCATGAATTTGAAAAATGACAATTCATTAAGCTCATTTCAGGTTGTAGAGAATTTTCTGAGTTGAGATTCAACAAATCTTCATGCTCAATATTTATTCATACACTGCACAATGCTGTACAATAATATAAACAGCTTTGGTGAACCCTGGTAATGAAAAAGATAATTAAAATATTAATTGGAGAATTCATCTTCAAACAGCTATTATGTGGGTCACATTTCTCAGCTTGGTCTGAAACACTACAACATATGAAAATGAGAATGCATATGGCAGGTACTTCAACTTATCACCAAGAGTAAATAATCAACCCCCATCCCAGTTTTAGGAATCAGAGTTTAAACAGCTTGGGTTAGTACCCCACACTCACAGCATTTTTAGGAATAAGGATTTACAGATCTGACATGGGAAAGTATTTTTTTAACTTGTGTTAGTATTTGAAATTAATTTGAGGAAATGATTTTAAAATGTTGTATCTGGGAAGCTCTGTTAAATCCAGTATTGTATTGCTACAACTTTCTCATGTCTACGTACTGAAATATTTTGAAGCACTGAATGCAGTTCAGTTCAAACTTTCTCACAGGAAAGCACAAAAGGTCACACAACCTCTAGAAAGGGAACTTTCTCATCTTCTACCAAGATCTGGCACAATATTGTGCTAGGCTCCAACTGTGTCCATGGTGACTATATGTATGCACTGAATGACCAAAGTTTCAGAGGCCACTCATATGTTCACAGGTTCTTACAATGCAGTTGATCTGGTGGATCATTTGAAGCCAAGCCAAAATGCTACCCCTTTTCATAAGGGTTTGAGGGGTTAGCCTAGGGTTCTATTTGGGATTCATCACCCATTCAGGGTGTTTGAAGAACTTTAGGGACCTACTTTATTTTATATGAAAGGACAGTCTATTCCATAGGAGGGAAATTCTTTGGGAAAGGTATTCATCTCACATTTGGGTACTAAAAAGCTTGCATGGGGAGGTGGGATTACTGAAGTTAATGCTATCTTGCTCACCTTGAGATGAAGGGACCCCATTTAGTATAGGCAGGACCATGACAATAACACACTCATTAGTTGCATTTAGCATTGTAAAGAGGGTCAACATATGTAGGAGCATTCATTCAACCCTGATACAAACAACATGAATTATACTGCTACCCCAGGGATACTAGGATTAAAAATAAAATACTTATCCACACTACAGGGGACAGCATCACTTGTTACTCTCTGTGCAAGAGGAGTGATAGATCAACATGTGACTGGGGAGACTAGATGGCCAAAGTAAAGTTCCTGCCTGGGTATCCTAATCAGCCCATTTTCTCCCTCTAGTGACAGTCAGATGATAGGGGTGGGACAGTTTTCATGTCTAAAGAGTGGTCTTCTCTAACTTTACATTTCTCCTGTTCATCCAGATAGTACTTCTGCAAGTAGAAGGAGTTATGACGATCAGTTCTAGGTTGCCCCTTGCCACTGCAAAAGATATAAGTCAGCAGAAAAATTCCTGTCCATTCACATTAATGCACTGTAAGTAGCTTCCCTGTTACACCTGAGAATGGTGCTCTGTGTTTGCACCCAAATGCACACCACTTGTCCCTATCCACCAGATCAAGACTGATGGGCTTTGCCCCTTCATTCTGCTCTACTGGACCAGTTCTACCAAGTGTCTGAGCCACTTTATTAACTTGGTTCACTTGGAATGTAGGCAAGGCTTATCCCTCTGGCTAAAAGGAGGATATTTTAAACAACATGACATTTGACTAGTTCACAGTATATTTATTTTTGCATTTCATAAATACTCCAAAGAAATGGTTCAAGGGCCATTTGCCACGACCAATGCTTATGGCAAGCAAATAACAGCATATCAAGAGATACAACAGTTTACAAAAGTACAGTTTAGCAGTAAGTCATGACTGGGTGTGATGCACAATATTTCCCCATTTGATCTGATCATGAGGACACAGCCATGAGTTAATATTTCAACATTAACCACATCATATGTAAAATTGCAAAAATGTTGGAGGATTAAAATAAAATGATTACTTACTCTACCTTTTGTTGCTTAAGCATGAGGGTATATATAATGTAGTTCAGCAATGCCTAGCTAAATATATTAAAGACCACAAGGTATTATAATATTCTCCAAATAGAACAGATATGTGCAAAATATAATGAACAAACTCAAGCCTTTGTACATTTGCGGCAAATAAAAAGCGTTGGAAACACATGCTCAAATTATAACACTCTGTTAAATTGAACACTGCACCACAATACATAAAGAAGTCTAATTTCATGTAATATAACGTTCCACAAACGTGAGATAAAAGATGATGTAATAAGGTGGATAAACACATGTAGAGGAAATAACTTAGTGTAAAATATTCTAGAAAATTGAATAATGGGTACTACATTTAAATTTAAAGTAAATAAATTAATGGATAATTCATTTACAGTGAAGTAGACACAGCCAAGCTGAGAAATCGGTGCCCTTGCAAAGCTAAAAAGTAAATAAGATGACAGAAACAATAGCTTAGAAGTGTACTTTAGAAAAAGTTGAAAAATAAAAGATAGGGACAGTCCTGTATCGCTCCTTGTTTGAGGAGGTTGGAATTATAAAGTGAGAATCAAGAGGTTACAGTGCGTTATTTATATACTTAGGCATGAAGAGGGGGATTGTTCGAGGGGACAACCTGTCAGCATGAAGATGATGAAAGAAAATTTCAACAACTCTGCATTGCAAGCTAGCTCAAGGGAAGGTAAGTGAGCTTTTCAATATAAAGTTAAGGTCCCTTTTGATGGGGAAAGGAAAGGCCCTTGTGAAGCATCGAATCTTTTCCATTTTTCAGCATAGGATTTTCTAGTACTAGGCCTCCTTGCCTCCAGAATGACATTCATCACTTGCTTACTGAGGGATGGTAATGGAGAGATCAGGTAATTAGCCAGGCTGCCAGGTTCAGGGTTTGAAGCTGTGGGTGCAGAATCTGGCCCTCCTGCTGGGACAGCAGGGCAGGGGTCTGAGGCAGGTGCCATGGTGCCAGCAGTGACACACTGCGCAAGAGGGGCTACCAGTGTTGGCGTGGCCAGTCTGGTGCAATCAGTATTGTCCTTGTTTGTCCTGTTTGATCTTTAGTAGTACCTTGGAGAGGAGAGGCAGAGGGTGAAAGGCATAAACTGGTTTTTCCAAGTAAAGGACAGGGCATCCACTTTCCAAGCTTGTTTGTGGGGAGTCCTTGTGCAGAATTTGTCCAATTGGTAGTTCTGGGGGGAGGCATACAGGTCTATCTCTGGGCTCCCCCATTTGTTTCTCAACATGTTGAATATCTTTGGTTCCAGTTTCCACTTGAGTGGGTCCATGAGATTTCTGCTTAGGTCGTCTGCCAGTGTATTTAGCTTTCCTGGCAGGAATTGAGCCTGTAGGTGCACTTGGTAGCTCAAGGCTGTGTTCTACAAAGCCATGGCTAGTCTGCAGAGAGGGTATGAGTGGGTTCCCCCCTGCTTGTTTATGTACCACATAACAGTGGTGTTGTCCGTCTTTACCAATAATTGTCCTGGAAGAATGTGGTCCTTGAAGGCTGTCAGAGCATTCTGTACAGCTAACATTTCTTTTTGATTGATATGCTGGTGCATTTGATTTGGGTTCCATTTGCCCTGAATGCATTACCCTGCCAAGTGAGTCCCCCCATACATAATCTGATACATCTGTTGTTAGGGTTTGGCGGCAGGGGGTAGAGTGAATGGCAGTCCCTTGTTTTGGTGGCAGGCCTCTGCCCACCAAAGGAACTCTATCTGTAAACAAGGTATGATAGGAATCATTGATTCTAGATCCTGAGAATGCTGGCACCATAGGCTTTTTAGATACCACTGTAGTTTCCTCATATGCAGTCTTGCATATGGAATTAGTAGAATGCAAGAGGCCATGAACCCCAGGGCTGGCAGTATTTTCCTTTCAGATAGCTGGGCCTTTGTGGCCAGTTTTTTGAAGTAGGCTGTCAAGTGAACTTGTTTCTCTGGCATGAAGTTGGCCATCTGGGAAGTTGTATTCAAGCTTGCTCCCAGGAATACAATTTATTGGCAGGGTACAAGATGTGATTTTTTTCATTTATGGTGTACCCCAGAGATGTTAGCAATTTCTTTACAAATTCCAGATGATTTAATAGTATGTCCTGGCTTTCTGCCTGAATTAGACAATCGTCCAGGTATATCTGAATATTTATTTGCCTGCAAAATGCAATGACTGGAGCTAGGCACTTTGTGAATACCCTGGGCACAGTAGATAAGCCAAAGAGCAATGCAGAGAACTGATAGTGCATGTAGCCTGCTCTGAAGCGTAGATATCTTCTGTAAGATTCCCTTATTGGGATATGCAGGTAGGCTTCCTTTAAAATCCAGTGTTACCCACCAGGCATATTTGCCTAGCATGGGAAGCAGCTGATGCAGAGTTAGCATCTTGAATTTTGGGATTACCAAAAATGTGTTTAGGATAGACAGGTCCAGGATAGGATGCCAGGAATTGTCTTTTCTGGGTACCTGGAAAAGTCTTGAGTAGAAACCTTGCCCCCATTCTTCTTCTGGGACAGGTTGAATAGCTCTGATGCTTAAAAGAGAGATAATTTGCTTTTGAGCCTCTGCCCACTGATTTGGGGGTAGGTCAGGCCAACCGTTTGGGGTTGGTAAGGAGTGGAAGTGAAATCTGTATCCTTAGAAACAATATTTAAAACCAATTTGTCCTGGGTAATGAGTTCCCAATTTTTTGCTTGCAGGGCAATTTTGCCACCTAAAGGAACAGTCAGTTGAGCAGGGCTTGGAAGATTTAAAGTCAAGTCATTGAGACAGTTTGCATAGGGGTGAGTCTTACTACTCTCTGTTTTGGAAGTGGGAGCCCCCCACTGCTTTGGCCTGTGAGTACCTTGGGACTGAAGCCTGCAGGTTCTGCTGGTTCTGGGTTTGGACTGAGAAGGCCTGGAAGAGGCTGGAAAGGACCAATTCTTAGAGGGCCAATGCCTACTAAATCTGGTTGGCTGTACTTGCAGGAAATCTTTAACATTTTGCATACATTTAGCTTTTTCCTCCATTTTTTTACATACAACCAGGCAGTCTTGGTTTAAGGGAGCATCCAGTAATTTAGCTTTAACATGATCTGGCAAAAGATCGCTCCTTAAGTCAAGCATGCCTTCTAAGTAAAGACCCAGTGACAGCAACCCTGCAAGATGCCACTAATAAATCAAAACCACATTGTGAAGTATGTTTTCCAACTTGTTTAGCAAAATGCATTAAATCCTGTAAATCTTTATTTTCAGCACTGTCAGGAATCAACATCATTTTCTGTTTAAGCAACCAGTAATATGCTGCTGATACTTTAACACATAAAACTGGTAGTTTAAGGCCCTAATGGCCAAGGTTGCAGAAGTGTATACCTTCTTACCCCATCTATCCAGCGCCCTGGACTCTCTGTCAGAGTGGGTAGGATTTTTGGCAGTAGTAGCCTTAATGCCCTTGGGTCCCTGTGAAATGGTCTCAGGATCTGCAGTAGGATTTTTAAAGAGGAACTTATGAGAGTCAGGTATCCTGTAATACCTATCAAGCTTTCTGGGAGCAGGAGGTAAAGAGTCAGGGGCCAGGCTAGATTCCGAGAAGGCATCATCTACAATGTCCAGTACAGGAGGGATAGCTAAAGGCATGAGTTGAGGTAGGACTAAGAATTCCCTAAGCCTCTTTTTGGAGTCAGAGTAATCCTGGCTTTCCTAGCGGAAATGCTCCCTAAGAGTATGCAAGGTTTCACCAAAAGAGAAATCATCTGGTGGGGAAGCAGAGGGAATGGAGTCCTCTGCATCAGAATCCTCACAGGTAGATAAGGGTAAATCCTGGTCATCAGAGAAAACAGAAATTTCAGAATCCTGATCAGAAGAAACAGTAGGAAAATCAGTGCTAGGTCTCTTAGAGGGGGAAGGGTGGCTTCCCTTGATTAGAGTAATAGGGTCTTCAGCCATTCTTATCATTTGTTTTTTTAGGCATAGGGGCCTGACCATGCAGTCTGGGTGTCGGTTTTCTAGGCATGGATCGAGTTTTAGGCCTTGAAGAAGACGATGGTGTCAGTTTAATATGCAAGTCAGTAGGACTGAATACACCCTCAGAAGCCGGTGCCTGCACAGCTGCTCCGAACCCATCTAAGGTAGAGACATCCGCAGGTTCCACAGTCGAAGAAGCATCTCACAGCATACTGGACTCTGAATGGGTCTCAGTAGAGGCCTGTGAATCTGAAGTAGCAGGTATCAGGGGCTGCGAAAGTGCCTCACTGAGTACCGGTGAACTGGTGACTAGCTTAGGAGAAACGTCGTCGGCAGCTTTGGATCTATGCGGTCTGTCTCTGTTTTTATCTTTGCATTTTTTCAGAATGTCAGTAGTCGGGTGGTTTCCCAAAGCCATTTCCGGATAATTGAACTGAGTACCAAAACATTTAGATGCATAAATGAAATGATGACGAATAGTATGAGGTTTGAATAAGGCACAAAACCGACAGTGAGGTACGTCGTGGTCTGGGCCTAAGCAAGGAATGCAGTACGAATGAAAATCCTTATGATGTATTTGCTTTCCACAAGAAATACAATTGTTAAATTTTACTGACATCAGTTTAGAGCAAGAAAAAGGATCCCCAATGGGGTACTTAGCTTAGTTGAAGACTTCGGATCTGAAACTCGAAAACGAAAATTTCAGGAGTTGGCCGACCGGGACTTGCAAGCTGCTTCTGCTTCAGGCACCGCACGGCAAGAAAGACTGATGTAATGGCATCTGCTGCATGCTTTACACCCCTGACTACCTGACGTCATGGAAGATGAGACAGCAACCGACGCAGGACCCAAGACTTTGATAAACCGGCCCGACTGAGGGCTACTGCAAGCAGATAAACCTAATGTGATAAGCTATGAGGAACAGGCAGGATGTCAAATAACCCCTTTTAATACATGACTGCAACAGTGAAACACGAAGAACATCTAATAGAATGTTAAAGGAGCATATCTTGGAGCATATGAAGGCTATAGTCAATAAGAAAGAGACGAGTGCCTTAGCTAAGCATGTTGAGGCAGAGGGGATACATCATGTTTTTAAATTTTTGGTTTTGGAGGTAGTGCATGAAAGCATCAGAGGGGGTGACATCAAGTACAGAAATGAAGAAGCTGAGCAGAGATTGATCCTACAGCTGAATGCTGATAAATTTATTTATTTATTTATTTTACATTTGTTGACCGGGCTAGTCTAACTGGATACATGTCCATTTTCAGTAGAGGCCCGGGGAGATAAGCTCCAAGACAGATAAATGAAAAACTTAATAATCAATAAAAAAAAATGACTAAATAAAAATATTCATAATAAACATTGCAGATTCCAGGTACAACAGAAAAAAATGACTAAATAGCAACATTCATTATATACATTGCATATTACAGGTTACAACAGAAAATTCTGTGAGGACAAACATGAAGTACTTGTAGTGCAAGAATGCTTACACTATACAATATGCAGGTATAATAACATGAACAGAAGGACTAAAGTCAAAAGAGAAGACAGGTTAATTATATAAAAATAAAGAAATTCTTCAGTAGGAAGTATTTACAGAAACTGGACACAGTGTAGTTTAGGAAGGAATCTGTATTTATAGGTAAAAGGAATATATAATAGTTCATGAGTAGTCTAGGTTGGGCAGAGCTAAGTTTAATCAGATGGATAGATGCCTATTCAGGTTTAGTACAGGAGCACAACCAGTGTGTTCAAAGGTAGAGTTTCAGTCTGTTTTTGAAGAGTAATAGAGAGGGAAGAGAGGAGAGGTCGCTGGGGAGAAGATTCCAAGTTTTTCTGACAGCGTTAGAGAAGAGAGATTCACAAGCCTTGTTGTTAGGTTTAGTGGTGTGTAGAAGACTTTTGTGTGAGGAACGTATTGATTTCAGATTTGTATATGGGGTGATGAGGGTAGATAGAATAGGAGTACTGGAAGGTTTATAAAGAGTTTTATGGGCAGTGGTTAGTTGATGGGATTTAGTCACATTTTGTAGTTCCAGCCATCCAAACTGCTTTATATTTATGCAATGGTGGGTTCTGTAAGGGTTTCCTGTTGCAAATTGTTATTGTTATTGTAGGAAGTTTCCAGTTTGCTAAGGTTATTTTTAGAAAGGTTAGTAAAAATAGGTGAGGCATAGAGGAGTGTAGAGATTAAATGAGTGTGAGCTATGGTTCTTCTAGCTGTGGGGGAAAGGTAAGGTTTAATCCTATAGAGGGAGCCAAGTTTTTTGTTGACAGTTTTTTTTTATAGTATTGTTGATATGGATGTCAAAGTTCAGATTGTTATCAATGGTGATAGCCAATAGTTTGGTGGTTGGGTCTGGTGATATAATGGTACCATTGGTGGATGTAACTGAGAAATCAAATGGAGGGGACTTATGAGTTGGATTAAAGAGGAGGAGTTCAGTTTTTTGGGGGTTCAAAAGAAGGCAACACTGTGTGAACCATTGTTCAGCTGTGTTAAATACCTTCTGGGTATGAGAGAGAAGTTCAGATGTGTATTTGGCTGAGCATATAAGTGTGGAGTCATCAGAATATTGTATGCATGTGGCTTGGGGGATGGCTAGATGAAGGTCATTAATAAATATTGAGAAGAGGAGAGGTCCTAGTTTGGACCCTTGAGGGACACCTAGGGTAACCGGTTGGAGGGTAGAAAGAGTCTTATGCCAGATTATGCCTGTTGTCTTTTATCTAGGTAGGACTGGAACCATTTTATGGAAGGTGCATCTAATGACAGGGATTTGAGTATGTTGATGAGAATCAGATGATTAACCATGTCAAATGCTTTGGACAGGTCAATAAATAGTGCTGAGGAAAGGTTATTAAGGTTGCGGTTTTTGTTTATGCAATCTGTAAAGGAAAGGAGGGCAGTGGTAGTGCTGTGTGAGGGTCTGAAACGATGTTGACAGCTGGAAAGTAAGTTATTTTGGGTTAAGTGGTCAAGTAATTGCCTGTGGATGCATTTCTCCATGATCTTTGTCAAAGGTGAAAGAAGGGCAATAGAGCGGTAGTTGGAGAGCTCAATGGAATGTCCGCCTTTATGGAGGGGGATAATATGAAAGACTTTCCATAGGCTAGGTATGTGACCTTCGGTAATAGTCCTATTGATCAGAATGGAAATGGGATATGCTATAGCTTTGGCTGATAGCTGTAGAAAATCAGCAGGTAGTTGGTCTGCTGAGGGAGAGCATGGTTTTAGTATTTGTATGAGGGTTAGAATATATGTAGTTGGGACAGGTTGCAAATGAAAAGGAGGGGGTGTGGTAGAGTTATAGGAAGGTAAAGTGAAGTTATTAGGTGATAGCTAGTGTTTGGATAGTATTAGAAAAGAAGGTATTGAATGTATTTGCTGTATTCATGGGATTATTATGGTCAGTACTTTGAGGGTTAGGTGTGGTGGATTGACCTGGGTGGAGTAATTGGTTAATGCTAGTCCAGAATTGTTGTGGGTTATTTTGGTTAGTTTGTTGAAATTTTAGGTAGTAATTTCTTTTATCAGAGAGTATAGCTTTCTTAGTGTCATTTCTTAGTTGTCTAAATGTTTGTTGGTCAACAGGGTTTTTAGTCATTCTCCATTTGGCCCAATGTTTATTTCTAAGGTGCATTTTGTGTTTGGTTACTTTTGAAAGCCATGGGGCAGACTTGGTTTTAATTCTAATTAATCTGCTTGGAGCATGTTGGTTGAGAATGGCAAGGATGTTAGAGTTAAAGTAATTGATGGCTTCTTCTAAAGGGTGGTGTTTTAAGGGAGACCATTTGCAAGCTCTGAGTTCTTTTTCGAATAGCTCAGGGTTAAAGTTCTTTTTAGATCTGATATTTCTGACAGATGTTGGATTGGGAGTATGGGTTTTATGCCTGATAATATAGGTAATATAGGTAATATAACTATATAATAGGTAACGTCTCAGAACAAACTACAAGAAAGTTGTGTTTCTGGTCTTTGGTGCAGGCTGGAGAAGTTGTTTGACCGCAACTGAGCTACAAAATATAAGTATTTTTTGATTATTTTAACAGATTACTGTTTTTATAATTTAATATATATAAAGCACTTTGTCTATTCAGAATCTTCAGAAATCTTTTTCTGTTTAAACACTTACATAGCTTGTTGTCTTAGGCAATTGTATAAACTGAAACACTTGCTCTGTGTAATTATCACTTGGCTAGTGGGGTTGTGTTTCTGGTCTTTGGATTATTTTAACAGATTACTGTTTTTGATAATTTAATATATATAAAGCACTTTGTCTATTCAGAATCTTCAGAAATCTTTTTCTGTTTAAAAACTTTCATAGCTTGTTGTCTTAGGCTATGTTGGTGTCTTGCTCTTATACTTGGTGGCTTTGCAGTTGCCCGCCCCTACTGTGACACACCTCCCAGTCTAGTGTCATTAGCTCATTCTTCTTAATACAGAGAGAACATTTGATAAGGCCTTCTGTTCCTCCTTTTTACCTTTTCAAAAAGTAAAACAAAACTTTTTTTTCTTCTTCGCCTGAACCTTCTTGTGTTCTGACTGTCCTCCTCAAACATATTGGAAATATCCAGTATATTTCAGAGCATTTGTTATAACTGTATTTGCTATAACTGATTTAAGTATTTTTCTGGCTTTTGAATATTTACGCCTGTTTATACAGCTCTGCATTCTATTTAAACTGCTTTGTGTTGATTAACTGTTTTGCACTCTTAAAAAGTTATTTGTTGCTTACATTTATAGCATTTACTGTTTGTTTTTTTCCTTGTCTCTGTAAAAAAACAAAAAAAAAAATAAAATCTCTTGTTTTCCCACCTTACTGAACTAGAGTAGTCCAGTTTCAGAGTTGCTGATCCCTGGGCTTTGTTTTTAGTTCCTGTTACTGATCCATTGCCTTATTAGGAAGGGAATTGGTGAAGTTTCAGCCAGAAACTAGTAGTCTTACCAACTCTGCACAGATCCTCGTGGTGGCCTGCAGAGAGCTAAAAGAGTGACTTTCTACCAGATATAAGTATTTTTGTGGCTTTCCCACTGTTATTACTGCTACTTTAAGTGATTTCTGCATTTTACACTGTTTATTGCACTTTAAGTTACTAATTGTTGCAAATTGTTTCTGTAGGCTACACACTAACTGTCTGTTTTTTCCTTATCTCTGTAATAAAACAAAAAATCTCTTGTTTTCCCACTTTACTGAACTAGAGTAGTCCAGTTTCAGAGTTGCTGATCCCTGGGCTTTGTTTTTAGTTCCTGTTACTGATCCATTGCCTTATTAGGAAGGAGGGAAGTTTCTTTGCTTACCAGTGGGAGTGGGAATTTCAGCCAGAAACTAGTAGTCCATTGGTCGTTTTGGGCCAATTTCTAGCTCCTTCAGCCCCTGCTATAAAACACGCTAAACTGTACTGCTGATCTAACCAGCATATCCTATAACTGAAAAGTTCATCTCTACTTGATTCCCAAGTAGACTATTCTCTATCTGTAAAGCCTAGCACTTCCTCCTACAGTACATGCACCTTGATAAAGCAAAAACCCACTTCCCGGAGTCCTTTGAAAGTTCTTTATCATCAGTTGCTAGTGTCCTCTCCAGCTCAACTGGTGAACCTGGGAATATTGAGGCAATGTTACAATTGCCTCATGACAATCCTCTCCTTCTCCCACAAAACACAAATACAAGATGCGCTGAGCTCTCAACATAGGAATGGCAAGACCAGACAGGAGGAGAAGGCAACCACACACAATACATACCCAGTCACACATGGTACCATCACAACTTCAAATCATACACATACTCACACAAAGACATACAGGCTCTGGTCAAAATTTACCAAAACAGCAGAGGCCACCAAAGCAGACACCCAAACAACTACCACCTCACGACCCAACACATGCAACACATAGACCACACAGTCAGAGTGTCAAACAGTCACAGCCCTTAAGGCCAAACAAAATGCCAGACACACTTGTCATTGGTGATTCCACACTGCCAGACTGAGTAAGGAGAAGGTCACAGCTCAGGTCTCTCAACAGCAGGTACAAATGCGACTCAGTCATTGTCCACGCTGGTGTCAACGACCTGAGCTCTCTGATTATGTAGCCCAGGCAGGTATGACTATCCTACCTTCACCGAGAATGATGCCACAATACAGTGATAAGATGATCAGCTTTAATAATTGGCTTAAATTCTGGTGTCATTCAAAGGGGATGCAATGTGTGTCTGCCTGGGATGACATGCTGGACAATAGTGCCTTTTTAGGCAAGGCTCAAATTCTAAACCTACCACCCTAGAACACCAAAAGGAAAAAACTAAGGGTAATGCTGCTCAATGCCAGAAGTCTCAATCTCAAGATGCTGGAGAACATCGATGTCTGTGCTGTGACAGAAACCTGGTTCAAGGCTCCTGAGAGCACCCCAGCACTAACAGGTTTCACCTCATATCATCCCCAAAATCCGGACAACACCAAGAAAGGAGGGGTGTCCATATTCATAAAGGACACCCACACCTCAAGGTTCATCTGAGACCATCCAGGTGCAATTAACCATAGGCAAGACTGCTCTGCAATTTGTAGCATGTTACAGGCCACCCTCTCAAACTCAGGAACCTCACATGGCCTTCCTGAAAACATTGGAGGATAAATGTATCTCCAAACACCATCATACTAGGTGACTTCAACTACCCTAATATAGACTGGGAACACTACTCAAGCCCGAACACTCTAACCCAAAGATTCCTGGAGTTCATAAACTCAAATGCCATGGAACAACTAGTCACCATCCCCACAAGAGGTGAAAACATACTTGATCTCATCATCACGAACATGGGATCAAAATGTTAGTATACCCTCACTGGTGAGATCAGATCATAAACTAATCTCGCTGGAGGTCCTCATCCCGCCCCACCTGAAACAAAAAGACCACAGTGAAAAACTTCGCCGATTTCACACTTCTAAAACTAGTGTGGTCTCCTTTAAGGCCCCTGAGCCAGTGGTAAACATTACTCAAACCGCTGAATCACTTACAAATGCCTTCTACCAGCACCTACAGGACTGCATGGATCAGGCAATCCCAAACAAAACTAAGACTCTCTGTACCAAAGGCAAGCGTCCAGTCTGGTGGACCCCAGCCATAAACAAGCTCTACAACAAAAGGAGGAAGCTACTACAAGATAGAGCAAAATCCTTGAAAGGTAAGACACCTTTGATCATTATAAGTGAAAACTAAGAGCTCTCATAAAATCATCCAAGGCAAATTTTGAGAGAAAAAGGACTCTAAAGACAATCATAAGGCCTTCTTTAGCTATGTTAGAAACCTAGGAGGAAACTCCCAGATATGCTCAGAATTAGTTCAAAATGATGTGAAAATTACTGAACCTACACACATTGCTAACATACTGGCTGACAGGTTCAGTGCAAACTCCCCTCCCCAAAAGGAGAGATATCTATTCCAGAGGATTGTAGCCCCCAAACATCTCCAACGCCCAGGTGAGAACTGCCCTCACTAAGGCAAAACACAGCATCCATGGGACCGGATGGTGTCCCCGGCTGTGTGCTTCATGAACTCAACGAGGAATTAAACCCACAGTTAGGACAGCTGTTTAATCTTAGCCTCACCTCAGGATACGCCCCCAAGAGTGCGCCGCGCGGCGACTGTGGTCCCACTTCATAAGGGCGGTGCCTCCACAGACCCATTAGCTTGACAAGCCTTATCTGCAAAGCCATGGAGAGGATCATAATGGAACTCATAAATAAAGACATAGGGAACTTGCAGACTTTGGATCCAACCCAGTTTGGCTTTGTCAAAGGCAGATCCTGCCTCTTAAACTTGGTTGACTTTTGAGACAGTCACCAAGGCCATTGATGAGGGAAAGGCAGTCCATACAGCCTACCTCGACCTGGCAAAGGCCTTCGACACAATACCCCACTCAGGTATCATCGAAAAACTCATCAGCTTGAATGTAAACCCATACATCACAAGATGGGTTGCAAACTGGCTAAGCGACAGAACCCACAGGGTCAGAGTTGCTGGAGCCATGTCAGACTCAAAGCCTGTCACAAGTGGTGTCCCACAGGGCTCAGTCCTGGGTCCACTCTTGTTCGGCATCTACTTTTCTGAAGTACAAGCAAACACAGGAGGGTTATGGCTGACAAAGTTTGCAGATGACTGCAAACCGGGGGCCATAGTCGAAAACACATCTGACACAGATATCCTCCAGAAGGGCCTCACAGAAACGGATAACTGGTGCCAGAGCCATGGCCTGAAGTTAAACGCCAAAATGCATAGTCAAAAAACAAGGTTACCCCTAGCTACCATATAGGTGACAATCCACTGAGCACAGAAAAGTCATCAGAAGTTGACAGTAGTCTTCGTTTGACACTCATGTTGCTAAAGTAGTTAGGAAAACCTTCTATATACCTGATCATGAAGGGATTCACATCTAGATCAAGGGAGGTCATCGCCCCTGTACTCATCACTCATTAGACCTATGATTGAGTACAATGCCCAATGTATCTGACCAGACACCTGATGCAGCTTGAAAGGCCCCAAAAGTTCCTCACCAAAAGGATAAAGGGTCTCAAAAATATGTCTTATGCTGCCCGACTGAAAGAACTCCAGCTTTATTCAGTCTCATACCGCTTGCTCAGAGGTGACCTGTGCCTGACATATAAGGCCATGTCAAACCCAGATTTGATGAATATGCTTCACCTCAAAAATCTAGATCCCTCAGAACCACAAGGCGGAGACTTAAACCTTGACACGGTTATAAATAGAACGTGCTGGAGGGACAGATTCATCACCCAGAGACTCCCTATGCTGTGGAACAAAACATGTGAGGCAGAGCACCTCGCTGGCCTTGTTCAAGACGAATCTTGACCAATGGATGGGAGATCGCAGATATACCCCAGGGATTACTTCAGTGTCACTGCTTGACAGAGGCACAGAAAAATGATAGGCATAGTTTTTATTCAAACTAAAGGGGTGGCGAAAGCCACATAACTATGGGCTAGGCTTATAAATGCCCTTGGGCAGATAGCCTAGTATGAACCTATGAACCTATGAACCTATGAACCTATGAGATTACCCTGAAACTGACTCCAGGGATGAAAAACTCAGGTTCCCCATTACATATGCAAGTGATGTCAGTCAATTTTGCGATATATTTACGAAGAACTGGAACATATTATTAGCCACTAAAGAACTTGAAGGCATCATAGACTCTGGACCTCACTTCTCATTTACAAACAAAAAAATCACTTAAAAGGCAGTTATGTTATAGTCCCTGAACGCAGCAGATAGGATAGGGACATATATGTGCAGGAACTGCAGAGCTTGAAAGTACATTTTCTCATGTAGCACTTTTTTACATCCACAGCAAAAGTTTAGAATTGAATTTAATTTCTATTCAGACTGCAGGACTAGAAATACAATCTATCTTAGTTTTTGCCAATATTGTAAATTTTTTTATGTGAGCAAGAGTAACAAAATGCTCAAAGAATGCATCTTAGAACATATGAGGGACATAGTAAACAAAAAGGAGAGTAGTGCCCTAGCTAAACATGTAGAAGCTGAAGGGATGCACCATGTTTATACATTTTTAGTTTTAGAAGTTCTGGAAGAAAATATCTGAGGGGGTGACATTAGAAACAGAACAGAAGAGGCTGAGCAAAAATGGATTCTGCAACTAAATGCAGACAAATCCCCAGGCATTAATGAAGCTGTTTCTTTGAAACCATTTTTAAAGGCAAGAGCCTTAAAACACTAATTCCCTTCTACATGGTTCTATAGGCATTCACATTTGAACTTGCATACTGCTTTTAACAGTTTTATGTCTATTTATGTTTTTTTCTACTATTTTTAAATTAATTGAATCTGATATAAATATTTAATTGTATGTCTTAACTGACTGGTCACTTTGAAAGTATATATACCAAGGAAGGCATGGGATGTTTTATTAAGTCTGATGAAGCGACTGGAAGGTCGTGAAAGCGCTCACTTTGTCCTTGCAATAAAGAAATTTCCTTCTACTGTGGCAGTTCGACTTTTTATACATACTATTTTTATGTAATTTAGTCTGAAGACGCGATCAGGAAGATCGTGAAAGTGCTTACTCTTGGTTTTTATTTGTTTTCTCATTAAATAGTGTTTATTCCTACAGCCATGGGCGTTCGTTTTCTTTTTGCTCATTTGTGTATCTTATATGAGTAGCTTCATTCTGTGAGGAAAACCTGTTTTAATTGCCCCTTACTATTTTCAAAAGAAGGGAGAACCACTGTTGCCTGGACCAGAGAGGAGTCACCACAATCATCTTGGAGGATTCCTCCTGAATCTTCAAAAGTGCCTTGAATATCAGTGGAAAAGATGGAAAAGCATGTAGAAACAGCCTAGTCCAAGGAAAGGAAAAGGTATCTGTCTTCCAGGCCTTCTTACATGGAGTCCTAGAGCAGAATTTTGCTAGCTAATTGATCAGAGAGGAGGCAAATAGGTCCCCATAGAAGGATCAAATCTTGAAAGACCCCCCCCCCCCAGTCTAGTTTCCATTTGAAAGGGTCTGCCTTTGTCTTGCTCAGCATCTCTGCCACAATACCTGTAGAGTGAGATTGTGCTGAAAAGTTATATCTCAACCCAACATGGCTCATCTGCAGAGAGGGTCTGCAAAGACCTGGTTCCCACTTGTCTGTTGATGTACCACATGACTGTAGTATTGTCTGTAACAACTTGAAGAGGTCTAGGGGACCAAAGATGATTTATTGCGTTTAGTGCCTTGACTGGAGCAAATTATCTCTTTTATATTTTTGTGCTTGCATACATCCTTGGTGCCCCATGCACCTTGCAGTTTTAGCCCTCATGAAACTTCTCTCAAAGCAAAGTCCAAGGCACCTGTAGAGACTAAGTGCTTTGGAATGGTGGTGGGGGGGGGTCTGCATTTAGGAATATTTGCTGTCTCCAACAAGTGATTAATCTTTGACAAATCCCAGAACTCATTTTTGACAAGGTAATGGGTGTTGGTGTAAGGACCAAAGAAGTGTCAGATATCATTTTTGCTGTCTAATGTGGAGTCATACACACACTTTAAACAATGAGGTATGACATGAGAGGGAAGAAACTGAATTATTTAAAGCAGATTTTTTTCTTACAAGAATAAACTGCAGACAAAACATTCCTCATTATTTCATAATTAGTCAGAATAAACCTTAACATATGAGCCTGACAGTTCAAAATACTGAAAATCAAAGTTGCAAAAGCATACACTTACCTTTCCCCATATTTACCAATTATTTTCCCATCCTTGTTAGAAAGTACAGGATTGGAATTAAATAAATGTTTAGTAGGATTAATGGCAGCTTCCCCTGGGATGAGCACTATATTCTGACTAAATAGGGAAGACTTCCATGCTCCCTTTCCCAGGACCAAGGAGCAGCTCTCCCTTAGCCCCTGAAGGGTCCTTAAGAGCTGCAGAGAATGTAGGTAACCCCTCCCAGTCCATAGTAGCTGTAGGTGCTACAAGCTTTGGGGGTAAAAGATGAATAGCTTTCTGGAGCCAACCTTGGTCACAGCAGAGTCATCTACCTGTGGCTGAGGAAAATTGATAGCCTGATGTGCTGGCAAAGGCTGTTTGCTTAACATTTTGGCTGGAAGAAGGACTGACCATGGGTCCAGTAGTTTGTTCTTGGTCAAGCTGAAAATGGTGCCTTTTTCCTAAGGAAAATAAGTAGCACAAGCTGGTAAAAATTTAAAGTTTCAAAAAAGTCACTTTTCCCCCTATAAAAACAAAGCAAGAAGTACCTTACTACACTTTACCAACCACAAAAGTAAAATAAATAAAATTTCCCACAGAAAAAATGTTTTTCAAATGTTTTTAATAACTTTTAAATTTGACAAAAGAATGTGTTCCTGTTTAAAAGTACAGTTAAGTTTCGAGACAGTCCATTAAAACACAAACTCCTCATAGAAAAATAACTTTCCTAACCAGAAAAGTAGTTATAAAAATGTAAATGTGGAAGCTTTTTTTTCCCAAAGGGAACCTGTCTGCCCTGCAATGGAACAGGGCAAGCCAACTATTGATCTTTGAAAGTCTGCAGAGGAGTGCACTCTTTGTAGTCAGGTAAGCTCTAAAGGATGTGGCACTCAAACCTGTCTTTTTAGGCAGCTCAGCTCAATACGATGAACATCAATAAATATTAATTAAGCATTTACTTGTTTCACAAGTGAAAAGTTGCAGTTTCATTCTTCAGACTGCTATTTGGATTTTGTTCATATTGTACAAATATGTAACAGATTAGTGATGACTTTAGCTCATGTATGCAATAGTCAAGTCTGATAGGAGAAAATGCAGAATTTGGCTAAATAGTGTGGAAAATAACAGTGTGGAATAGGCAAGAAGGGAACCTTGTACTGACTAAGATGGCAGATTAGGCAGCTGTGTAAGTTAAACTGTAATAGAAACAGGAGAATTTCCCTTAAAAGCACACAGAGACCACAGTCAGTCCGGGGCTGGTTTCTCCCTCTTTCTCCGATTCCTCAATAAGACTCCCCACTGGCACAGCTATAGAGTTGAGATCACAGCTGAGTGGCCAAGCCAAGACCTCTAGCGACCTCTCTGTCCAACCAGTGCAGCGTCCCTGCCTAAGTAGCTGACACAGACACAGTTTGAAGTTTGGTTTACACACACCCACACAGACACACACACACACACACACACACACACACACACACACACACACACACACACACACACACACACACACACACACACACCTGTGAAAAGCTGGGATAGATTTACTAGCTATGCCCCCTTTTTCCCAGACTGTAAGGTAGTTATCGCTGCCATCAGCCAACTCTTATCAGATAATTTAAGGCCCTTAACAAAGAGTGTCCAATCTTAGTGTGTAATACTAATATTGATAAAAATGGTAGTTTGACCAAGAGCAAGGCTATTAGGAGTGGCTCACAGTGCTGGAATAGTTTGCAGAATGACATCATTTCTTGTCATCTAAGTCTATCCCAGATGAAACCTCCACTGGTGGAAGCTAGCAGTATTTATCATCTACCTGTGAAAATACATAGACTTCAAATCTTTGGCAGATGCTGGAAGTCATAAAACAATTACATCCCTCCACATCTCAAGCATAGTAATTACTTTTCCTTAAAGACAACACAGAGAGCTCCCTAATATAGACATCATGTCTCTTCCTGCCATAAAGTAATTTAATTTCAGCTATTTTTATGAAGTTTTGCTGGACTGAAGTTAACCTTCTGTGTTCCAGTTTCCACTGTTAGAATATATACATTTAAACAACTACAATAGTGCATGTACATTTCTGTTCTATTCCAGTAGGGCACACTGTGGATACATTTCAAGCACTTTGCAAAAAAGCTTTTATCAACACACATATCTGTACAAACAAGTTTGATATACACATATCATACAGTTCTAATACATTTGTAACACATGAATCTTATATAAATCATGTTGATATTCACAAATGACATATAATTATTTACAAAATTCCAGATAGCTGTGCTGGCAGCATCTCCCTTTGCCACACCTGTAATCTTGGATTTAAAATTTATAACCTTCTATTGTCAGACTCCCTCTTCCAAGAATAACATTTGCAGTCCTTGTTATTTCAAATAGCTACCAGTATTTTATATATAACAATTATATAAGTGAGAGAGTATCAGGTAATTTTGTATAATTTTATGAATTATCATATTAATTCTTTGTTTTTGAAATAATGAAAAGAAAGACCAGAATACATGTCTGAAAAATAATGAATACATTAAGCAGTTTTGCTTATCACATCACATGAACGCTGTGGACATATTTCAAGTTAGCTGTGGCTTGTTCAACAAACAAACAAAAGGGAACAGTTAGTATTCTGAAGCAAAACAATCTTTACAAATGTGAGTGATCATGCAAAATTTCTAAGTATGAACATGGCAGTGTATGAAAAAGTGCATATATACCAGTCTGGGAGTGGAAGGAAGCGTAAACATTTAAAGAAAATCCATGTTATTAACAGGTGTTAGAGTGCTGCATGCATTACTATCTTTGGTCCTACTGTGGGAGACTGGGTAACTTACAATGACAGAATCAAAATTTATTATATAGACGTCAAATATTAGATAGCAAAAGAATTTATATGATACTAAATGAATGGATGCAAAATATGTAGACAGTAATGCAGATTGTTAGCACGTATTGAAGCATTTTAAAAAAATGTTTCAAAAGATTGCCAAGATGTCACAGAAAATGTAAATCCCTCCTTTGGTAGTTACCAAACCATGAAATTATACTTTACTATTATAAAACAATATTATTTACAAAAAATGTCATACCTTTTTTAAATAATGACATTGTTTTACAGAACGTTATTTTTTTCCCACCTCATTGCAGCAACTGAAATTTTCTGATATTCTATTGACATCTGCACCTGTTTGTTGCCTATATATATGATAACAGTTTTACATTACATCGATTTTAGAGAGAGGTTCATTGGTGGTGTAATTATGCATCCAGCATTAACTTGCAGATGCTCATAATCCATTAACACAGAGATTGGATCAAAAAGTCTTTTTAGTCTCCTAAATGTATGTGTGTGTGTGTGTGTGTGTGTGTGTGTGTGTGTGTGTGTGTGTGTGTGTGTGTGTGCATGTGTCTGTGTGTGTTTGTGTGTGCATGTGTGTGTGCATGCCTGCGTGCATGCGTGCGTGTGTGTGTGTGTGTGTGTGTGTGTGTGTGTGTGTGTGTGTGTGTGTGTGTGTGTGTGTGTGTGTGTGTGTGTGTGTGTGTGTGTGTGTGTGTGAGTTCTCTGTGTATTTGAGGGTAATTTCTTTTCTGTATGTCACATTTCTGGGTCAAGCATGTTCACATTGGTGATGCATGGTTTATACGATCAATGCATAATGTATAAACCAGCTGCTGCTTTTAATGTATAATATGGCCTCCCTTAGCAGTATCGAATGGGACCTGAATGCATTTTGGAGTATATACCAGAACAAAAACTAGCACAGGATGTCCAGTGTACAGAATAGATATGGGTTGTACATTTGTTTGTGGTATACTGAGAAAACCTAAAAATTAGACTGGCCTATAAAGAGCAGATGACATCTAATCAAACAGTAGACCTAGCATTATCTAAAGAAATAGCCAAATGCACACAAGAATTTCAAAAGAGTACAGAAGAATGGGGTGTTCTCATGATGTCCACTGATTTTCTTAAAAAGCAAGTATGCTTTTGGTGCATGAATATGACATAAAGCTGATATGTGTTGAATGAAGCAAAAAGACTGCAGAGGACACCATAAACATGGAAATACTGGGAGACTATGTAAACATAAAAGTAGCAAAAAGAAAATAAATGGCAATCGCAGGCAACTGTATGGCAAGCATTATACAACTTGTATTCAAAATGGTGGCTGTAGAAAGTAATAAAGGATCGGATAATGTAAAGCCAGTCAAAAAGGATGGCTCTTATTGTTTGATTTGGTTAAATCTTTATAGCATGAACTGAACTGACAAGAGACAGTATTTGGAACATTCTAGAAGTGGTATGAGTGAAACTTAAAATGGAATTCACTACAGGGACTACACTGTCAATTATAAACTAATGGATGAGAAAAAAATGTTATTAGTGGCCTAAGCAGGAGAGAAAGTGTCTCCAATGTGCAATAAAACTATGATATATGAATACATGATGTTGACATTGAAGTGTGTGTGTGTGTGTGTGTGTGTGTGTGTGTGTGTGTGTGTGTGTGTGTGTATATGTGTGTATATGTGTGTATATGTGTGTATGTTTAAAATAACATTTACATGAAGTGTCACTCTACTTAGAAAGTGCCAGTATCAGCTAAGGACAGTAATAAACTGCCAAAGCTGAAAATCTGTCACACTTATTGGTTGATATGTAATGAGTCTTTAAAAAAGTGTGGGAACAAGGACAAAAAAGTAAAGACAGAATTAGAACCACACGATGCATAACCTACAGTTCACTGAGATTAAGGAGGTATATACCGTTAGTGGAAACTGAACTAAATATGTTTGAAGGGATTGGGCATTGTATACATCCCTGGTGTCATTGTTTAAGAAAAGTAAAATGGGAGCAGAGGGGGAAACGAGTCTGGGATAAGCATCCTCTTAGTCCAGCTCTGTATCATCACTGTCCTTCTGGGTTTAATCCTGTAATCATCACTATAGTTGCAATTTAAGTGAGAAGATTATTATGGTTGTACATCTGAAAATGCATTAGTTTATGATCTGTTATTTTGTGGGGATGGTGGGATGGTATACAAACTAAAGCCTTCGCTGACATGAGAAACAGTTTCTTGACTTTATTTGTAATGTATTTTTGATGGTGGGGTGGTAACTAAAGCCTTCTTTTCACACTGCTTGTTTCATCAAGGAGAATGTATAGATATAGTAACACCTCCCATGCTAAATTCTGATTTTATAATAATTACACACAGCCTGTTTCCTTGTTTATGCAACAATCTTAAATTTTTTTAAACTTTGAAATAAATGTATTTTTCACTTTTGTGCTTTGTGTGGGTCATTCTGCACTTTAGTATAAGCGTAGAGCAAAGCATTCGTAGTGACTCAATTGCACACTCTAGTCAGGCTCACATACTTTGGATATTTCAAGCTGAAAAGAGACTTGCATTTTAAATTACTTGTCTGTTATTCCCGAGGCATAGTGTAGATTTTTTGTCTAATATTTAACTTTCATGCCACACACAGAGTACAAGATATCAAGGTTCACATTTAGAGTGTATGATAAAAAGCCAATGTAATTACATTTGTTTGAGTAACACAGTTGGCTGACATTTTGACTATAAATGGAATGTGTATATTTCCTTGGTGGTCACTGCAATATAACGTATCTTCATTTAATTTATACTAACTTGCTCAAAGAATTTATCATTAATCACAGCAGAGGAAAACAAATATACAATACAGACATGGACTGGGTGGATATTGAAAAAGAAATAGCCGTGATCTTTGCTCCAGTGGGACATAGCAAGCAGATCAGATGACGAGTGAGGAATTCAGCATGCCATGCCAAGACTCATGTTCAGATGCACTTTTTAATTAGAATGCTTTGTTAAATTATAACTAATGCACAGTGTAAATGCAGCTTCAATGGGTTTAGATCTCGTTTTTTCTGATATTAATTAGATGGTTTTAATGTGTTTAAAAATGAATAGTTGTATAAATATTTTGTTAATGTTGATGCTTTCTCTAATGCATTTAAGACACACAGAGCTTACAGCAAAATATAATTAATGCCAAGAATATTTCAGATTGGTACAAACTATCAGTGATAGAACACTACTGCCAGAACTGGAAAATTTCATAGTATACCATACAAATCTCACACCTTAATCTGATCATTACTAATTTTCTTCTAGCCATTCTTTAAATATCTTGTGAAGTCCTCCTGATGCAACTCTTCCAAGCCTCCTTGACATAGTTAGACATACAGCAAGGCCATTCCCGATTTAATATCCATTCAGTGGTTAAGCTTTGTATCTCTTCTGTAGTCATAAATATGAAGCATTCATTCTCTTAATGGCAGTACAGAAATGCCATTACCAAGATGCCTGCCTGGACGATCTGTCTAAGACCGCGGTGGATAGGGATGTCAAGTCTATTTTGAGATTAAAGCTATAAGCAATGTTAAAAAAAACTCACATCACTGTAGCCCCACTTAGTGACAAGCCATCCATCTACTGCCTTCAAACATACTTGGTGATGCAGTGGAGAGTCCTGCTAACTGTTGCAACAGATCACATTTGTGTGGCTATGAATTGGGAGTTTGCTAAGAATGAAGTATACACTTTTCCACTATGTTTGTGTGTGTGTGTGTGTGTGTGTGTGTGTGTGTGTGTGTGTGTGTGTGTGTGTGTGTGTGTGTGTGTGTGTGTGTAATCTTTAAATTAGAAATTGTAAATAAAAATGGTATGTAGGGGGAAGGTCATACTTTTATCTTACATTGTAATGAGTTGTAGCTTCACAATTACAAACTTTATGTGTGCAGCCATGTGAAACAGAACTTTCCAGTCTCAGAAGTTCAGTACCAAGCCATGATGTAGACTGCCTGCACTGGGACATGGAATTCAGCAGGCCATCCAATTTCATTCACAGTTTCTTTGATGCAGCTCCTTACTACATCATCCCAAGCTGCAAACTGACCAGGTTTTGAGCCTGGTGCAACTTAATGGTTTTAGTGTGGTTGAGACAAATGCCCGATCTCTTATTTCAAGATCCAGGTGCATCGGGTGCTTGATAGTCTCATGTATCCTTACTCTGTTACTCAATGTTGTGACCATTTCTGTGTCTTAAACATTTATGTAGATGTTATGGTTTATATTCTTGGCTATGTATGATTTACAATAGCTTATGGTGTAGTAGGCCAAAAAACAAGTGCTAAGGGGCCAGTCAGTAACCTAGAAGGATATTTACTGTACTCAGCCATCTATTTGCCTTTCATTTGGACAGAGAGCCTTCTAGCATGCTAGTCTTGTTAATTATCTTCCCATCATGATTCTCCCTAAATATTCATGGTTTGACTGCATAAGAACATGCAAAATATACATTTTAAGAGTGCTAGAAATGCTGGCAATATGCTGCTTTGAGATAGTAACTCCTAAGTCAGTGACTTATGAATGAAGCATGGTGTCCCTCAATGAAAAGAGAGTGATATTTTATGTACCTGAGGTATTCTAACCCCTGATCCCTTGGAATGATCCTCATCAGAACCCATACAGGTGATACAGATTTGGGGTCTATATTACATAGTTGAAGTTCTGTAACTTCAACTACCATATGTACAAATACATATCTCCGAAGTTATGGAACTTTGACTACATATAAAAACATAAAAAAAAAGAGGAAAAAGAAAATAAAAGGTGATATGCAGGGGGGGGGGGAAGCCCCCCTGCATCCCACACCCCCTGCTCTTTAAACTACAAGGTCACGCTACAGTGCAGTAAATGGAAAATTTCCTTTACTGCACAGTAGTGCGACCTCGGAGTTAGTATATTTAAAGAGCGGGGGTGTGGCAGTGCAGGGGGGCTTGCCCCCCCTGCATATATCCTTTTATTTTCTTTTTCCTTTTTTTTTTATGCATACTCAAAGTTCCGTGACTTTGGACATATGTGTTCGTACATATGTCATTCGAAGTTATGGTACTTCAACTATGTAATATAGACCCACAGATTTTGTACATATAATTTTGTGATGGTGTGTGGGATGCAGGATGGGTTATCCTCCTACAAAAAATATGTCTTTTTATTTATTTTCTGGTGGGTTTGTTTGTGTGTGTCATTTATTGTGTAGCATTGTGTGTGTGTGTGTGTGTGTGTGTGTGTGTGTGTGTGTGTGTGTGTGTGTGTGTGTGTGTGTGTGTGTGTGTATACTAGGGTAGGCAGTCAACCAGCATGTTTTTGGGAGAAAACCTGTACTGACTTGAGGAGAACATGCAGACTGTACACAGACGGTGACTGAAGGTCAGCATTGAACCCTGGACATAGAGCTGAATGGCAGAGATCCTGTCAGTAGGCCATTGTGCTACCCCCTCAAGAAACATTTTAATTTACAGATTAGGGAGCTACAAACTGGACAGAGCAGTTTGTAAGAATGTGAAGTCCTTAAGAGTTCATATCGACTAACCTTACTGGCTTCCTTGTAATACAATAGATAAATGAC
Organism: Protopterus annectens; assembly: GCF_019279795.1. NCBI lineage: Eukaryota > Metazoa > Chordata > Ceratodontiformes > Protopteridae > Protopterus > Protopterus annectens. Next base: position 292,050,222 of record NC_056745.1, read on the forward strand.
TGACATGCAATCACTAAGTACTAAATTTACAGCAAAAGAGTGACAATTGAAACTTGCTGCTGCACTCCTACAGTTCCCCCAGTACAGGTAGCTATGGCACCCACCTTAGAACAATTGAAACTTGCTGCTGCACTCCTACAGTTCCCCCAGTACAGGTAGCTACGGCACCCACCTTAGAACAATTGAAACTTGCTGCTGCACTCCTACAGTTCCCCCAGTACAGGTAGCTATGGCACCCACCTTAGAACAATTGAAACTTGCTGCTGCACTCCTACAGTTCCCCCAGTACAGGTAGCTATGGCACCCACCTTAGAACAATTGAAACTTGCTGCTGCACTCCTACAGTTCCCCCAGTACAGGTAGCTACGGCACCCACCTTAGAACAATTGAAACTTGCTGCTGCACTCCTACAGTTCCCCCAGTACAGGTAGCTACGGCACCCACCTTAGAACAATTGAAACTTGCTGCTGCACTCCTACAGTTCCCCCAGTACAGGTAGCCATGGCACCCACCTTAGAACAATTGAAACTTGCTGCTGCACTCCTACAGTTCCCCCAGTACAGGTAGCTACGGCACCCACCTTAGAACAATTGAAACTTGCTGCTGCACTCCTACAGTTCCCCCAGTACAGGTAGCTATGGCACCCACCTTAGAACAATTGAAACTTGCTGCTGCACTCCTACAGTTCCCCCAGTACAGGTAGCTATGGCACCCACCTTAGAACAATTGAAACTTGCTGCTGCACTCCTACAGTTCCCCCAGTACAGGTAGCTATGGCACCCACCTTAGAACAATTGAAACTTGCTGCTGCACTCCTACAGTTCCCCCAGTACAGGTAGCTATGGCACCCACCTTAGAACAATTGAAACTTGCTGCTGCACTCCTACAGTTCCCCCAGTACAGGTAGCTATGGCACCCACCTTAGAACAATTGAAACTTGCTGCTGCACTCCTACAGTTCCCCCAGTACAGGTAGCTACGGCACCCACCTTAGAACAATTGAAACTTGCTGCTGCACTCCTACAGTTCCCCCAGTACAGGTAGCTACGGCACCCACCTTAGAACAATTGAAACTTGCTGCTGCACTCCTACAGTTCCCCCAGTACAGGTAGCTACGGCACCCACCTTAGAACAATTGAAACTTGCTGCTGCACTCCTACAGTTCCCCCAGTACAGGTAGCTATGGCACCCACCTTAGAACAATTGAAACTTGCTGCTGCACTCCTACAGTTCCCCCAGTACAGGTAGCTACGGCACCCACCTTAGAACAATTGAAACTTGCTGCTGCACTCCTACAGTTCCCCCAGTACAGGTAGCTATGGCACCCACCTTAGAACAATTGAAACTTGCTGCTGCACTCCTACAGTTCCCCCAGTACAGGTAGCTATGGCACCCACCTTAGAACAATTGAAACTTGCTGCTGCACTCCTACAGTTCCCCCAGTACAGGTAGCTATGGCACCCACCTTAGAACAATTGAAACTTGCTGCTGCACTCCTACAGTTCCCCCAGTACAGGTAGCTACGGCACCCACCTTAGAACAATTGAAACTTGCTGCTGCACTCCTACAGTTCCCCCAGTACAGGTAGCTATGGCACCCACCTTAGAACAATTGAAACTTGCTGCTGCACTCCTACAGTTCCCCCAGTACAGGTAGCTATGGCACCCACCTTAGAACAATTGAAACTTGCTGCTGCACTCCTACAGTTCGCCCAGTACAGGTAGCTATGGCACCCACCTTAGAACAATTGAAACTTGCTGCTGCACTCCTACAGTTCCCCAGTACAGGTAGCTATGGCACCCACCTTAGAACAATTGAAACTTGCTGCTGCACTCCTACAGTTCCCCCAGTACAGGTAGCTATGGCACCCACCTTAGAACAATTGAAACTTGCTGCTGCACTCCTACAGTTCCCCCAGTACAGGTAGCTATGGCACCCACCTTAGAACAATTGAAACTTGCTGCTGCACTCCTACAGTTCCCCCAGTACAGGTAGCTACGGCACCCACCTTAGAACAATTGAAACTTGCTGCTGCACTCCTACAGTTCCCCCAGTACAGGTAGCTATGGCACCCACCTTAGATACTTAAACTTACTAATCACTGTACCTTGATTAACAGTGAATTCTTTTGAGACACTGCAGTCTTGATCTCTAAAACAAACTAGAAAGTAATTACATATTGGTTATCACACATTGGAGTGTTAATTATAAATTACTTGTAATTAAGCCAGATCCCTTAACTTACATTACTGAATTACAGTTATATGTAAAATGCAAGCATTCATCATTTTAAAAAAAAAAAAAAAATCATAAAATGATGGAACTTAGAGACACTGGCGCCCAAATAAAAAAAATATGTCCTGTATAAAATGTTTAAAAACCATATTATTAATAAAGCTGGATTTATAAATAGGTGTCCCTTCTCTTCACAAGCTGCCATAAAAAGGTTTGTTGAGCTTGAAGCCACTACAAATACCATTGATATGCCAGTCTGCTACTTCAAAATATTTCTTTCAAAAAACACAAAACTGTACGACAAAAGCATATCCAATATTTCTGTTAGCAGTTTAATTTTGGAAAAAGAAAAGCTGAAACACGTGGGCAACACGCTGGCCACTATCTCTGTCCCTCTTCTGTTCCAAGTGAAACAGCACAGCCCGCTGTTCTGCATTGAACTGAAGAGGCTCCACTTTGCCATTTTTGATTGGCTTATATATCGGCATACGAGCCAATCAAAAATCACAATGCCGCTCTCAAGCAACCGGCATCTACCAATCCCTACGGGTGTCAGTTAAGTGAGAGTTTACTGTATAGTAGCCGCATAACCACTGCGGCCTTTTTAAGCCTAGCCATGCATCTCACATCTCTGAGAAGTTCTGCACATGTGCTAAGTGTAAGCAGGGGCCTGGGATGTCATGGCAAGAGATGAGCATCACATTTTGTAGGAGAGTTTATTATAGGCTCATACGTTCACAGGTGAACTTTGCATTTCCACACTATGATGTTGTTTCGCTAGTCTTTTTCCTCCAATGTTTTGATTTTGTTGATCTAGAACTGGAGTATCTTGAACCTAGGCTTCCTTTGAGTTGCAGATATTTTTCATGACACCCTTTTATTTTGGATATTTGTTAGCTTCTAGAAAAGATGGCTGATTTTTTTCTTGTCTCACAATGTAACCGTGGCTCATGCTCTTGCTTTTCTAAGAGAAAAGCCACAAGTATGACTGAGCCATTGAGGGGTAAATACCAGATACCCAAAAAGCAAGAAAATAAGCCACTGTTACTTTTATAGTCTGCGTGCGGTGCATTATTCTTTCCAAGTCCAGTTTCATATAAAGATCACACCTTTGCTTTCCTTGAGTACTATCTGCAAATCTGTATTCAGCTCCTCAGTCATAGATCTCTGAAACTTAGGCACTGTGATCAACTTGTATTAATGTCTAGACTTTTCACATCATTTTCCTGCAGCATTTTTTGAGTGGTGGATTTTCATGTTTCCCATCTTTGGGATATTAAACTCTGTCAACAAGAGAAGTATAGATACTTTTCCATCCTATTGATCAGTTCCCCTACAATGTCTGTGTCTGCTGCATGCTTTAAATGCATATTGCTTTAAAAAATGAAGTCACCAGGCATATTTTTCCATTAAATATTGTTTTATGGGGTAGAGTCCCCGCCGCACATACACACATAGCTGCTCAGATCTTGCAAGACTGCCCCTTCCACTCAGAGTCGAATGTCATCGGTTTCCCTGTCTTTCTGAGTCACTCTGCATAAAATTATCCTTCTTTTGCTAGGGGGATTTGCAGCCCACAACAAATATTTTTCAGTGCAGTCACTATATAGACTATCACCTTTGCATGCCAGTAGGTAACCTGCTAAAACCATGTGTACCACTGAAGTTCAAGTCAGTGCTACTGCTAAAGGAAAAGGATACTTCATGTGTCAATGTACTTCAAGCTTGTTAAAGCCATTATACCTTGTTAATGTATGGCTGTCTTCCCCATGAGCAACTTGTCTTGGTTTTAATGTATGTCTTTCTTACCCATAAACAACGTTTTATAAACTTTCTCTGCTCCACTGTCCTGCTGAGTTATTCACATTAAATTAGAAAAAGTACTCATACTGCTGTTTAAACCTTCCATATTGTCACTGATTGTTTTTCTTTACCTCTATCTATAAGGGGGTTCCAACCCACTCAATTCACCCTCATTATACCCATGCTCACTATGCTCCCCTATCCTGCCCCCTTTCCCACCCATCCCCTCCCCTTCCTCATTCCTATCTCTTCCGACTATCTTCACCAATCCCTGCTACTACCCCATTATCCAATAGCATTCACCCAAACCCTTTACAATCGCATGTCACCTTACCTTAACACTTATTCTTCCCTCTTGCTCTTTAATCTTCTTTATTGTTCTGACATCTTTACTTTTTATTTTACTTTTTCCCTTTGTACAATATTCACCTCTTCCTCCTTACTAGTCCTTCTTCAGTATTAACCTTCCTTTCATAATATTGAACCAAATGGTACTACCCACAAACCTTTTATTATACAACTCACCCACTTAATTATTGTCTTCCTCATACATCCTCTGATTCACAGTTTCACCATACTACACCCTCTGATTCACAGTTTCACCATCCTACACCCTCTGATTCACAATTTCACCATACTACACCCTGTGATTCACAATTTCACCATACTACACCCTGTGATTCACATTTTCACCATACTACATGCTCTGATTCACATTTTCACCATACTACACGCTCTGATTCACAATTTCACCATACTGCACCCTCTGATTCACAATTTCACCATACTACACCATGGTACATTGTACATTCCTCTAACTGACTAGTTTCTATTAAAATCTTATCTTTCTCCATTCCCTTAAATAAGGGATCACCTTGCCTGGAATCTCCAGCAAACCAATTTCATTCTCACCTTTCTTTCCTTTTACCTTCCTCTCTTCTCCTTTTACATATTTTGTTTTTCATTCAACTACAACCTCCCCTTAACCACCCCATAGTCCTCTGTATCCACAATGTTATCCTTGTGCATCTTGACATCATTTCCTGTCACCTTACTACCTACCATGGTAGTGTTTCACTTTATTCACACTCGCACACAACCAGCCACAACATCTATACTCAGGCTAAACCCTCCTTCATACCTGTTTCCTCAAATTTATTTAATGCCCAACCTACTCACCTTTTCAAATAGAAAATGTCTAACCATTCATTTCACTTTGATGTAACTTGGAATACATTCATATACTTAAAAAAAACAAAAAAAAAAAACAACTAATCCCAATCCAGTCTTCTCTAAAATCTTTGTGATGACATTCATCCAAACTATGGCCATAGAGACTTCTCCACTCCACTCTCTTCTACCCCTAACTTCTGTCTGCCTACACAACTTCTCCTTACCTCCATTAATATTCATAGTATTCTAAACACAGTTACAGACTTTCAGGCATGAATTCTTGAATACTCACCAGATATTACTGTTATTACTGAAACTTGGTTAAAACCTCATATAAAGGATTCTGAAATTCTATCTCCCGGATACAATATCATTTGATGTGACAGACTACATTAAAAAGGGGAGGCACTGCAATTGTATATAATAACTGTCTAACTTTCTCACCCTTCCAACCTTCCAAAATGTAGAACTTCTTATCTCTTTTCTCAGTGTTAATAAACATAAGTTTTATACAGTTGCCCTGTACATATCACCAGGTCATAATATTGGCTTATTAGAAGAAATTCTTTGCAGGATAACTACAGACATTACTATCAAAACCATTATCTTAGGAGATGTTAAAACTGACTGGTGATCTGTAACATCTAGCACCCCAACTACTAGTCTTAACTTGTATGGGTTCAAACAGCTAATCTCTTCTCCTACTTGCCTCAACAAATCAAATCATAAAAATTCTATCTTCAGCTAGATACTTGACTCCTACAGCATCAACTGTGCTAAGTTTGGGATACTACAAGATTCCCATAGTGACTATCACCCTATATTTGCCAATAGAGAAGTCACCCAATAAATAAGAATCTAGAACTACCACACATCTTTCTAATTTTCATCTTGATGTAGTCAATAATTTACTAAAATCCTTTAACTGGTTTCTGCTCAAACTCCTACCCCCCAGACAAAGCCGTCAACAAATTTAACAATATATTCATGAATACTTTAAATACCATTGCCCCTACCAGAAATAAAAGAGTAAAACATTCTCAAACACTCTGGCTGTCTCATTCTACAAGAATTCTCATGTAAAAATATAACAAAGCATGGAAACGATGTCACAAAGATAAAACCCCTCAAACCTTACAATTATACAAAGAGTTGAGTAACCTCACCAAGACGTAACTGCACCTAGACAAAGAAAATATTACAGAGACCCACATGATAATCACAAAGCAAATCCAAAGGAATTCTACAGCTCAGTTAAGAACGTTTTTCAACCTGGCTCTCCTTCACCAAATCCCTATCTGGACTTATCCCCCTCAGAATTGGCTACTAAATTTAACAATTTCATTACATACATCATAGGCACTCTTAACTTCAGCTCTCCCCAGCCATGTACACTACTAGCCCTGACATCCCTGCCTTTGCTCTCCAACCTGTCTCCACATCATATGGTAGATGGTAGACATCTACTACATAAACTGAAATCCTGTTGTCCTTCTGCAGATCATTTCCCTGCTGAGTACTTTAAGCTCATTGCAGACTCTATTGCATACCCAATCTCAATACTCATCAACATATCTATTCAAGACTTCCATATCCTGCCCTATGGAAACAATTCTTTATTATTCCCCTCAATAAAAGAGGTAACTGTTCTGAATTCTCCAACTTTGGGCCAAATGCCATCTTGTCCCACCTTTATAAGATCCTGGAAAAAGCTTATTCATAAATAACTCCTTTAGTACCTCTTGCAAAATGATCTCCTAAGCCCAATACAGCATGGTTTCTGACTAGGCTATAGCAACATTTCATCTCTCCACAACCTTTCTGACACCATTAATAAGGCTGGAGACCAAGGAAGTTTATTTGTTCTGTTTTTCAAGATTGCTCAAAAGCCTTTGACACTGTGTCACATGAGAAACGTCTGACTCAAATGTCCTCTGTAGGCCTTTCCAAACCATCTCCTCTATGGTTCTCCAACTACCTATACGAAAGATATCATTCTGTCAAAAGGCTCTATTCTCTCACTCTCCTTTTTCTTAGTTAAAAGAGGTGTTCCTCAAAGTTCTATTCTTGGTCCTCTGCTCTTTAACTTATATACATCTTCTCAGTAAGCTTGCCTTACTCAGTATGCACATGACTCTGTTCTCATCACTTATCTGACAGTCCACTGCAATTAAAATCCATGGTACAAGATGCATTCAGCCCAGCTGATATTTTTTTCAAAGTCCCAGACCAATGCTAAAAGTAACATCCGCATTAACCCTCTAAACAATACAGCTATTGAAATAGTTATCTGTACTGCTTGGAGTCACCATAGATGATAACTTTAAAGTCTGATCTTCACATGTAGAACTGTATTACAAAAATCATCAAATGCAAGGTCTGCAATATAGAGCAAAAATATTCCTTACTCTTTCTAGTAGAATCACTCTAATGTTTATCTTTTACCTCTCTTCTCTATGGCTCACCTATTTTGACTAACATCCAGATCTCTATTAAATCACAACTTGAGCAATGCTATTATACGATATCTAGATTTGCAGCTAATCTGCCACATAAAGCTTATCATTGCTGTGCATTATGTGCTCTCAGCTGGTTAGAACTCTGATATCAACTAGCCCATAATCGACTTCTCCTAACCCATAAAATTATATATAATCCCTATACCTGACCTTCTGTCTCCTCAGTACTTCATTATTATCTCCCAAATCACCCTCTGTGCTCTGAAGACAAAAACCTGATTGAAATCTATAAACCAAAAAAAATATTATGGGGCAAAGTTTATACTCATACTGCATATCCAAACTATGGAACTTTATCTCATGTCTTTAAGTTCTCTATCAAAGAATTTCTCGCTGACTCATGGTTATGCCCATGCTCCTCTCCTGTATGATCTACATCAAGAAATACTTTACATGTCATATGTCACTACTAATCAACAGTCATCTGCAAATAAATAAAAAACATATTGGCAACCTGTATTTCCATTATAAGCCAACTCTTTCATAATTGATAAGAACATGCCTTGGGGACAGTGGTTAGCCTGTCTATTACCCCTTATTATAATTTCCTGTTCTGATAAGACCACATTTATCCATCCTGTAAAGGATAGGTTTGTATAAGGCCATTCTAGTCATTCAAGGTACATGTCTCCAAAATTCCTTTCCTTTAGTACTCTAAACAGAAAGTTCATGTTAACAGAATCAAATGCCTTTTTTAATATCAAACAAAACTATTTCTGTCCTGTTCCATTTTCCTCCATACTGGTACTGTCAGGTTCTACCAGGTTACAGCTATTCTCCTGGCTGGAACAAACCCATTTTGACCCTCTTTGATGAAATTATGGAGTATCATCTCTAGCCTTTTAGCCTGCACTTTTGACAGAATTTTGACATCAGTACTGAGCAATAAAATTGCTCTAAAATTATTGACTCATGAGAAAACTTCTGTACTTTTTGGTAGTACCACAATCAGCGCTTCATTAACTATTGGGCTTAAATCCCAATACTCGACAATGCTATTGTAATTATTGTAAATGTCTGTCAAAAGGAGTGATACTTGTTTTTGCATCCATTTATAGAATTTTTCTAGGAATCCATCTACCACTTCTACCTTAATTGGTTTCAGACTCAGTACTGACTTTCTGGTCTCATGCTCTAATATTTCCTTATCCAAATGCAAAGGGGAGAAGCCTGGCATAATGGTTAAGGTCTTAGTCTCACAGATACAAGGTACAAGATTTGATTCTGATCTTTGTTTTTTGTCTAGGCTTGTAACAGTTATCTATGAAGCTATAATCCCTCTCTTAAGCCATTTGCTATGGACTGCTGCATAGTCCCATTCCCCCCTTTCTGTCACCTCTACCTGAATGTATTTCAGCATAATATTTACACTGGTCTCCCTAATGTTACAGTCCTCTTTTATTATTATACCATCTTTACCCCAGACCTAATCTTAGTTTTAGAAGTAGTCCACATCATAAATGCTAAAGCAATCTACATCAGATCTCCTTCCCTTTTGAGCCACCAGTAATCTCCCATTTATATTAATTCTGCATTTGCCTTTGAGGTGAGTAAAAAAAATATAGCTCTTGGTTAAGTGTCACTTCTTTATCTGTCAACATATTGCTCTGATTTGCATTTGCCAAAATCTCCCTTTGAACCTCCTTAAGTTTGGGTGCTTTCCCCTCTATTATATTTGTTATCACTCTATTTTACTTCCTTTCCTTTTCCATTCATTCTCCTTTTATAGAAGGTTTGCAACCTTCCCAACAACTAAAATTCACTTTTCCATGTATACTAATGTTCCAGCCTGCTACATCCTTAACCAGCCCTATAAGCATATATTTGCCATCCTCGTGTGCATATTTATAAAGAGCCCACCTCCAACATCACACTTTCAGAGTTTGTGGGGGAACTAGAAATGTCCTATTACCAGAGCATTGTCAGAAATATTCCTTTACCTTAACTCTGCCTTTATCCCTCCTTGCACTTCCTGTGGGACCAGTAGGAGATCAAGTCTAATACCATGTTTAGACCAGTCTCTGGAGAATGTAATATTCACATTAGTCTCCTGTATAGACCTCACGATATCACACAAACCCCTGAGTGCCAGTCAAGCATTAAGTACCTGTTGTGCTTCTATATGGGATTCTATAGTCTATAGAATGAAGCTTATAAGACTAGATTAAAATAATCCAATGGTATAAGGAACGGGACATCAGTAATTAACTGTTCCCATGGACTCTGTATATTTTCAAAAAAGTTGGATCATCTCTGTTTGATGCCTAGACATTTCCTATAGCCCATCTTTGATTATTTATTGCACACATCTATAAGATCCAATAACCTTTTCTACTTAACTTATCCTTTTCATCTGTAATATTACATGACCTGTGGAATAGTAGCACCATACCCTCCCCCATCCGGTTTATGGTCTGCAAATGCTTTTTTATGCTGTTTTGATTAAACATGCTATGCATCTACAATTCTTAACTTAGTTTCTTGCAGTTCTAGCACCATTATACCACCTTTCTGTATCTTTTCGAATAATTACCACCTCTTGCATTCCAGGTGGCTACTTTAGAGTGGGATGCTAACCCTATCGTCCTGAAGTATTATGTTTGTCTCACAAAGATCATGCTGAGCTGTAACCTCCCCCCATCTAGTGCCCAGTATCCAAGGACATTTCAGTGACTAGGAAATCCCTTGGGCACCATGACATTGATGCCCAAATGGATGAATTTGGAGACTCATTTGAGTGAAAGTTGACGGCCTTATTTTCTACCCCTGACCCCACCATATAAACATTCTAAGTTAACTACTTCTCTATCAAGCTTAGAATGTTAATAAATCATTTATAAGGGTATCTGGCAAACGTTAAATTGATTTTGTTCACATTAAGATAATAATTATATTGTTTGATTACTGGTAGTGTAACATATATGTGTTTCGGTATCTTATATAGCTGCATGCATCCTACCATTATAGCTGTTGCTGCATCTCTTAATAGCTGCATTTAAAAAAACACTTTCTATTATAGAAAAACTCGTTGACAAAGAAAGTGAAGTACTACATCCACAGTTGTTAACATCCATAACTGTAACATAGGTATGTACCACATAGTCCACAGTATTCCCCTACTAATTCCTTATTTTTCATGATGTGAGTCCTACCTTACTTTAAACGTGCAAGGGGCTAGTTCCCTGGGGTTCATAACCTGCAAGTCCTTATTTTAAATGGATTGCAATAACAGAAAATATCCACAACATTTTCAACAAAGCATAGTTAGTCCACAGTAAAGGACAGGTTGCATATATTTCTGGAATGCACAGGGCTACAGTTTTTAGAAAATTGTCCCATAAGTATGCTGCAACAGATTCATATATCATTTATACTTCTATCCAGCCTTTCCATGCAACAAAGGGAGCACCAGTGCTTGTCAGCAGTGTCAGAAGAGCCAGAGAAAAGCTCTGATCAAGTCTTTTGGCCAACCTACTGGATTTCTTTGGAGTAGTCTCTGAATCAATCCTGGTGTCAGCATGGCCTTTTCTATATGCCGGCTTAGTTCATCTCCTGTATTTTTCTTCTTGTTTTGTGACCTTTCCACTAGCTACATGTCACTCCTTTTCCCGTTAGTTCACTATTCCTTTTTTGTGATATTACCAAGCCTTCCTTTTTGACACTGGAGTCATCTCAAGTGGGATTTTATTGCTCCAAGTCTGCTGTCCTTTCTTTTTCACATCCTCCTGTACACAAGGTTTTTACTTGGTGTAATTTCCCCCTCAGATTCATCTTTTTCTTGTTGCATTATTGATCTTTTGATGATGGTTATTCTATCTCTGTTGTTGCAGTCACTGTTTCTTGGCTGCTTCCCATGCCATCTCCAATTCGGAAACCATTTCCTCTTTTTCTTTTGGTGTAAATTTTAACTGAGTTTTAGCTCCTTGCAGAAGATTTCCTGCATCTTCTTCTTCTCCTCTTGACAAAGTAAATGTGAAACCCATCTGCTTCAACTAGCAAGATAGCTGGATATATTAAATGATATGTAAAGCTGAGCTGTAGCAGTTTTTTTCCATATTTTCACTATTTGTTGTCTCAAAGCATCAGTCTTGATGAGTAATCTACTACAAGACAAACACATCTTTTCCCCAAGGGAATTCCACCATGCCGTCTACTCTTTCTCACCAGCAAGCTCTAGTGTATTCTGAACTTGTGGTCATTAGCGTGCACCTGGGTATTTGATATGTGGCCTTCATATTTTGCCTTTTCTCCCCATGTTGTGAATCTTTTCAATTAATGAGCTTAAATATGAAGGAAAACATATTACCTCCTTATATTGGGGATTCCATATCTACAAAGAGGCCAGTCAAAAGTGGAGTCCCTCAGAGATTGGTCCTGGGACCACTCCTTTTTGGCATTTACTTCTCTGAAGTCAAAGCCATTGTCATTGGACTCTGGGTGACTAAATTTGCAGATGATTGCAAATTAGGAGCTGTCATCAAATCCCACACTGATGCAAATGTTCTACAGGAACGCTGATACAAACAAACAACTGGTGTCAGAACCATGGACTAAAACTAAATGCAAAGAAATGCATATTAGTATCCTTTGGGAAATCATCCATCCAGGGTAACTAGCAATTTGACAACACACCCCTAAGAGTTGATCCATTACTCAGGCACTCACATAGACAGTAATCTAACCTTTGACCATCATGTGTCTACAGTAGTGAGGAAATCATTCTATGTTGTGCAACTTATAAACAAAAGCATGGCATCTAGGTCCAAGGAAGTCATTATTCCACTGTATTTGGCATTCATCAGACCTATCATTGAGTACAATGGCCCCTTTGGTATGTATCTAACCAGGCATAACATGTCCTGTGCAGACTGCCTCAAGGCCCTATCCCTGAATTTTGTATCCTACAGGCTGTTGAGAGGATATCTGTGCCTGGCATACAAGACATTGTCAGACCCGGGTTCCTATTACTTTATCGAAGTTCTGCAACTTCGAACACCATAATGTCGAAACCTTATGTTCGAAATTGCAGAACTTCAATAATGTAAAAAAACAAAACAAAATAAACTATTGCAAACTGGGGGGGGCAACATGGGCGCGGGGCAACATGAGTGCCAGAACCATAGAGCGAGGGGGGAGGGGAGTCCCCCCACTTTTGCAGATCATCCATACCTCCCAACTGTCCTGAATTACTTCTTTATTTTTGAATTATTTTCGCTTTTCATGCTTTAGCTGATGTCCTCGCATGCGCAATGACATCAATCAGTTCATCAGGGTTACCAGCCTGTCGGAGTTGAGCTCGCGGCGCACATATTTCCGACTTTTTTTTTGCAAGCAGGAACAGATGATTTTGATTTATTTTCAGAAGCTGCCTGGGTGAACTGTTGCTTATTTACTTTGAGGATGGAGTCTGGACTGGCTGTTGGGATTTACTGGGAGACATACCACAGAAAAGCTGAACATAGACATATATTATTTTCAGAGTGAGTAAGCTGCTGGGTGAACACTGGTGTGTGTGTGTAAATGCCCCCCCAACAGGATACATCTTGTGGCTAGAGGTACTCAGGGTCAAACTCTGCATCTTGGGTACAGGTAAAAAGAGCCTGAAGTACCTAGCCACCATCACTTGTGAATTTATGCCTCACATTTTTGTTCTGTTCCTCTGGTTTTCAGGAGTGGTAAAACAAAACCTTTTATTCTAGCAATTTTCTAAGGTTATAAAATCAGTATTTGAAATGTGTTCCTATTTTGGGGCTGTATTGACAAATTATTGGTTTTGTTCTGTATTTTTGTGCTAAGAGGTTGAGAGCTATGGTGAGAAGTGAGAACTGAATTCACTAAAATGATATGATAGCCATTTAAGTTTGTCTTACTATCTTTCAAGAAACTGCTGGTTTAACTTAGTGGTATGTTGTTCTGACTGTGGTACACAGGGTTCTAGGTTCAAAATGTGGCAGTGAAATGCATGGTGGTATCACAACATTTTATGCAAGCAACTTTCCAAAATTATACAAGCAATGTTTAAAATGTGTCCCTGGGTTTTGGCCTTTTGCCCTCTTGATTGAAAATAAGTTCAAGAAGCTGTAAAACATGCCTATGGCTTACACTACTGTGATTCTCTATTATGTATTGTGTGTAGAAGTAGACTGTTATCATGGAAATGTTCTTAATATGGCAGTTTTGTCATTATTGGTGCATGCATTTTGCTTCATTGCCTACTGGAAAAATCACATATAAAACCACAGGCACAGCCAAGGAAAGTTCACCACTTTTACAAATAAATGTCTTCACAATAAACAATATAAACGTCTTCACAATAAACAGTAAGCGCTTTCATCCATACAGGACTTCTTCAGACTGAATAATGTGAATTAAAACAACTAAACTAAAGGACTTGGGCAGAAGTAGCATCTGCACCACACAGGAAGAATTATCGAAATACGAAGAAGAAATTTACAAAACGATAATTGGTAAAGGTACTGTTGATGCTGCCTTTGTCACAGTTCATTTGTCAAGTTTACTGCTAAATGATGAGCTTTGTAAAGTTTTAAAGAAAGGAGGGAACTTTGTACCCTCAAAGAGGGCTGATAAATGTAGTACTATAAATGCACTCACAGACTATGTAAGGAAGCTTAATCTCAAGTTGCTTTTTCCAAATAATTCAAATTACAGCAGGAGTTTTTCTAAACCGAGTGTTTATAATCCTCCGTTAAGGAAAGAGATGGAATTATTTCAAATGTTATGTGCACAACAAATAACTGAGATGCTTAATAACAAATCTGAATTTAAGTATTTCAATTTGAGCATGAAGCAAAAAGAGTTGCTTAATGAAATACTTAATAATAAAGATATTTTAATTACTAAAGCAGACAAGGATAGTGCATTAGTTATTTTGGATAGAAAGTGCTATATTGGGAAAATGGAAGAAATGTTAACTGACACATCTTTTTACAAAGTGGTTGTGTTTAAGGAAATTAAAAAAAGAGTATGCTTTCATAGATAGTCAAATTGAAGAATGTTTTTTGATAGGGCATATTACAGACCCAATTAGAAGTTTTCTAGTTGTAGAGGCGCCTAAATTCAGTCGCATGTTTGGTCTGCCTAAAATACATAAAGACCTAGATAATCCACCAATGCGGCCAATAGTAACAAGTAATGGAAGCAAAACTGAGGCGATGGCTATCTATGTAGATAAGCATTTACAATCAACAGTAGTAGAAAATGTGTCTTATATAAAAGATTCTTTTGACTTCAAAAATAAAATCAAGAATTTAAAAATTAGGGAAGAAGATCATCTTGTCACCTTAGATATCAAGTCATTATACACAGTCATCCCAAATGATGAGGGAATGGAAATGATTAGGTTTGAGCTGATTAGAGCAAAAAAACTCTCCTCAGGGGTGGTTAGCCTTATAATGGAAGTGATAGATTTGATTTTGAGTTTTAATTTTTTTTAATTCAATGAGAGGCTGTATATGCAAACAAATGGTGTAGCTATAGGTGTGGCTATGGCCCCCAGCTATGTTAATATTTTCTTGTAAGGATGGGAAAGATGTCACATCTTTGAAAGTATTTTTATGAAAAATATTATTTTTTATAAACGTTTTATTGATGATGTTTTCCTCATTTGGAGAGGAGATGAAACTACTTTAAAAGTATTTCTGAATTATTTAAATGAAGTAACTTCTTATTTGAAATTTACCTTTGTTTATGATGAAAAATGTATTATTTTTTTAGATTTAAGTATCTATAAAGAAAGTGAAGGTTTATCAACTTCCATTTTCAAGAAAAAGGTTCAGAATAATGCTTATTTGCATTATGATAGTCTACACCCCAGGAAGACTAAGAATAACATCATTAAAAGTCAGTTAAAAAGAATAGATCAATTAACAGATAGGGAGAGTGACTTTATAAGAGAAAGTGCAGTACTATGTGAGAAATTTGCTAAGAGAAGGTATCCAGAAAATATAGTAGAAGAAGCCCTCATAGAGAGTTATCAAATTAGAAGAAAACAAAAGGTAGCTGAAAATGTTGGTAGCAATGAGGCCGATTTTATCACATCGATGCAAATAGAGAATAGTATAGACACTAGATCCATAAAAAAACATAATTACAGCTAATTAGAAATTATTTAAGTCAGATGTAGAAGAGTCAAAAGTCATGGGTATAAGGCCATTATTTATACAGAAAAAGAGAAAAAGTTTTAAAAATCTTTTTCAAGCCAAACTGAATCCCCCCTCCATAAAGTGCAAGAATCCAGGCATGTATAAATTTTTCAACTGTAATATGTGTAATTTTTTAATGACTGACATTACAGAGCTTACAGTTGGTGGGTATCAAATTAAGATAAGAGGAAGGTACAGTTGCAAATCCAGATTTATTGTTTATTTAGCAGTATGTTTATCTTGTAAGTTATTTTATGTGGGATGGACCACAAGAGATCTAAACAGAAGAATATATGAGTGCAAATATGCTGTTGCCATTAAAGATGAAAAAATGCATTAGGTAAGCACTATAAAAATACTTCATGTCAGATAGATGTCAAATTTGTTTTACTTGATGAAGTAATAAATGTCAACAGCAGGTTTGATGCTGAGGAGGAGCTTGGCTGGAAAGAATATGAATGGCAGGTTAGGCTGAATGCCTGCCATCCACCAGGGTTAAATGACAGATCTGATTTTGTAGCGTACCTAAAAAGGAGGAAGTTACATCATCATTAATTGTGTCATGTGTTTTTCGAAAATGTTTTTATTCTCAGTTGTTTTAATTCACATTATTCAGTCTAAAGAAGTCCGGTATGGATGAAAGCGCTTACTGTTTATTGTGAAGACGTTTATACTGTTTATTGTGAAGACGTTTATTAGTAAAAGTGGCAAACTTTCCTTGGCTGTGCCTGCGGTTTTATATGTGATTTTTTTCTATTCTGGTGAGGAGTGTTTTTGGAGATTTCTACTGGAAAAATGTTCAAACAATAAATTTAAAATGCGATTGTGTGTGGAAGTAGACTGTTATCATGGAAATGTTCTGAATAGGGCAGTTTTGTCATTATTGGTGTATGCATTTTGCTTCATTGCTTACTGGAAGACTGTTTAAAACTACCAATTTAAATCACATTCCAACAACTGGTGCTGTATTATACAAGGAATATAATTTAATTCAATCAGGAAGGTGAATCAAGAAATGCATACATGTATGCATGGCCCTAAAAATGTGTTTGAAAACAGCCCAGAGGAAAGTGTGAAAGGCTCAAAATTATGGGCAAATTTTAAGCTTTACTCTTGTTACCAAAGCAATGGATGACGGTAAAACAGTTCACACCACATTACCTTGACCTGGCCAAGCCTTTTGACACAATCCTCAGGTGTAGTACAAAAGACGAATAATGTAGAAGGAAACACTTAAATCACCAGCTGCATTTCCAGCTTGGCTCACAGGATGCAGGAGATCAAAACAGGGGAAGAGACCAGTCACCAACGGAGTCCCCCAGGGTTTGGGGCTGAGACTTTTTTTGTTTGGCATATACATCTCAAAAGTAAAAGGAAATACCAGAGAGCTTTGGGCAGCTAAGTTTGAGATGACTGCAAACTAGGAGACGTTATTGAATCCCCAAATGACTTAACCATCATGCAGGAAGATTTGCCCCAAATAATAGCTGGTGTAAAAATCATGACAATGCCCTCTGAGAACTGATCCAATTGTTTGGCATTTGGGAACTTGTGTGTACAGTGACCTAACTTTTGAACAACATCTGCCTAGAGTCATAAGAAAGCCTTTCTATATTACACAGCTTATAAACAAATTGATTGTGACTAGGTCTAGAGATGTTGTTGTCCCCCTTTACAAAGCTCTCATTATGTCAATCATTTTGTATAATGCCCACTTTAGCATGTATCTGTCCAGCCCCATGCAACAATTGGAATTCCTTCAGAGATACCTTACTAAAAGAAAACAAGTCCTAAAGAATAGGTCTTGCATGGACAACCTCAAAGATTTATTACTATACTTAGTATCCTACAGAGTGCTTAAAGGTGACATGTCTGGCATACGAAGCATCCTCCGACATAATACAGATGGACCTACTGAACATCAGCAAGTCAAATGGCATCAGAAATACTCAGTCCAGGTATCTAAAATGAATGTTGTGGAGAGATGGATATATATCACAGTGGCTACCTCTGTTCTGGAACAGACTATCCATAAAAATAAAGCAAAGCTCATCCATCCATATTCAAATGCAACTTGGATCTAAGGATGGGTAATAGAAAATGTACTCCAGGATTTCTCCTCATGCCACTAATGGATAGAGGCAGTTCCTAAATACTGCATCCCTTACATGGCCCCCACAAATTATCTATGGTATGATCACAGTTGTTCTCACTAGGGCTAATATACAATTATCAGCCATGGGGATAGCTAAGACCAATCAGAAAATATTAATTCAAGCACCAAAAGGGAATTGGCTATGCTTAAAATGTCCTCCAAGTGAACCTATGTTGTGGTAGCAAATAGTTATAAAAAAATTACCCTTTTTAGTTCACTAAGTGCCACTGTCACCCTCTGCCCCCCAGTCTTTAACAGCTTCCGGCGTCTATGGGGGGCAAGCCCCCCCTGCACCCCCCACACCCCCCCACTCTTTAAATATACCAACTCCGAGATTGCACTACAGTGCGATAAAGGGAAATTGCTTGCAATAGTTAGATACCCGTTAGGGTTTTTATTTATTTATTTTTTTATGTTCGAATTCCTGGAACTTCGAACATATGAGTTTGATGTTCTCAGCTTTGAAGTTTCAGGAATTCAACAACGTAATAGGAACCCATCAGACCCCACTCTGATGGACCTCTTGCATATCCACAAAACAAACATCATCAGAATTACCCATTATAAAGGCTTAAACCTTGCCTGTGATATAAATAGGACCTACTGGAGAGACAATTATGTGTTCCAGAGACTACCCTGTCTCTGGAACAGGCTCCCCATCAATGTGGAGCAGAGTTTCTCCCTAACCCAATTCAAGTGTAACTTGGACAATTGAATGGGGAACAGGAAATTCATCCATTGCTTGGCACCTATGTCTCTAATGTATACAGGCAGGCTGTAAATGTTTCATCTCCCGGGGCCCTGTTTGCAAATGTTTCATCTTCCAAGCCCTTGCTTACACTTATCAAGGGTACCAGAATTTGTCAAGAGATTTGAGATGCATGGCTAGGCTTAAAAAGGTGTTTGTGGATTATTTATTTATTTATTGTCATCTGTTAACCAGGTTGGTCAAACTGAGCCAAAGGCCTATTTTCAGTGGAGATCCGAGGTGAAAAGCTCCAGTTACAATTACAGTCTATCAAGAAAAACATTTATATCACAAATGGTATACAGCAAAAATTAATACAACAAAATGAATATTACATAAAATAAAATAGATAAAATAGGATGTTAGCCTAGTAAACACCAATGAACCTAAATCAGCTTTCCATTAGCATTCTTAATTGTTTCTCTAGGATGGTTCCAGCTATTCCCTTCATTCTATCATTCAAGTAATGAAATGAAGTAATATGAAAGGTTTGTCCCAAATTTGTAAAGACTCTTGGTCTTTTCTGAGAAATGTTGGTAATATAGATTTTTGTAATCAATCTAACTTCCTCACCATAGATGTGGTGGAACTTTATACGTCCATTCCCCATCAAGAAGCTGTCGAATGGATAGTATTGATGCTAATTGAACTGAAAGCAACTCAAAGAGAGATAGACATCGTTTCCGAATTACTTGACATCATCATAACGTCTAACTTCTTCACTTTCAATGGGAAATATTACATACAAAAACAAGGGATTGCAATGGGGTCTCCCTGCGGCGCGAGTGTCGCCAATTTGTTTATGGCTTATTGGGAGAAGACCCACATTTTCGGCAACACGGATAGAATGCAAAACATTAAGTATTATACTCGATACCTCGATGATATCTTTATCCTTTTTAGAGGTGACAGTACATTAGCATCATCATTTGTTGACTCACTTAATGAAAGTACTAATTTTTTAAAATTTACGTACAAGTTTTCTGATAGTGAAATTGACTACCTTGATGTGAGACTTAGTAAAGATAATACAAGGTCTGAATACTTTTCCAGTATATATAGAAAACCAACATACTGTAATTCCCTACTGCACTTTAACAGCTCTCACCCTTTTAAACAAAAGAGGGCAATTATTAAGGGTCAACTGATTCGTGCATCTAGGATGTGCAGCAGAGAAACAGCCTTTTTTGGGGAATGTGAATCCTTGAAGGATATGTTTACCAAGAGGGACTATCCCTTGAATTTATTTAATGAATTACTAGATGAAGTTTTGGCTAAACGTTTAGTTGGTTTTTATCCTGCTTTACTAATTTACAAGACAGTTTTATTACAGTCACCTGAGTCTAACACTTTAATTAGAGATATTAGTTTGGATAATGAAGTTAACTTGAATGTTGAAGCAAATGACATGAATAAAAACTTTGTAACTAGCTTTATTACCACGTTTAATATACACTCAAGGGAAATTCAAAGTATATTATTTAAAAACTGGCATTTTATTTCGAATAACGAATTTTTACAGGACAAACTTGGAGCGTGTCCTAAAATTATTTATAGACGTGGTAATAATTTAAAATCTTTGCTAGAAAGGAATAAGGAACTTGTCATGACTACTAGGCAAAAAGGGTCATACCAATGTGGCGCTTGTAACCATTGCCACTTAATTAAAGTGTCTAATTCATTTTTAATTAGGGGTAGGAAATTTAATATTACTCGCAAACTCAATTGCGAATCTAGATCAATAGTTTATCTGGCCTTATGTAATTGCTGTGACGCTTTTTATGTGGGTAAATCTGACCGCAGGTTGCGGGACAGAATTTACAAACATTCTTATGCTATAAGGAACGTAAAAAAAGAGAACGCGCTGGCAAAGCACATTATCAAAAATCCAGGCCACAGTTTTCAATTTTTGGCCATTGATCAAGTTTTATGCCCACTGAGAGGTGGACCAGTCCAATTACTCTTAGAAGTTAGGGAACTTGAATGGCAGCTATTATTAAATTCATTTACCTACCCTGGTTTAAACGAACATTGTAACATTTCATGCATATTAAAAATGAGAAGTTACAGTAGATAAATCATAGCCTTATTAAAGGCTATTATTACTATCACATTTTTTACCATTTTTAAATGGTGTTAAGTGTATTTATATTTATTTTAACACCCTTTTATCTTTGAAGTAGCCCTTTAAATAATTACTTTGCATACTGCTTAGTTTTAGTATACTTTCACTTGTCATTATACTATTTTTGTTTTTCTTGTACTAGTTATTGCTAGCATTTGACTAGTTATATTTTACATCTAGCTTGATCAAAATGTATTGCAGAATTTTGAACAGTGGGTTTGGAGTGTGTTTTCTTAATTAATGACCTGCACAAACTGATGTAAGCATGTACTTTTTAAATCTGCCTCTTTTGGCTCTAATTTTAAATCAGTCTCTGAGGAAGCTATAGCAGTGTCTATAGCGAAACGCTTCTTTTTTGTATTAAATAAACTAGCGTTCAGCTTCTTGAGTCCATGGTGCCGTTCTTGACTGTTTGAAAAGCCTTGGATTTATTTTTGGATACTTACAGTGACTATAACTACCAATTTTGCTTCTGGTTTTGCTGTTTGTTGAGGGCTCCCTTCATCTTGGTATTCGCTGGTCTATTGTTTGTTTTGCTATTCAAGTAATGAGTGTGATTTTCTAGGTCATCTATTTTCTCTGTTTGCCTCCTGTATTCCTTATACAGTTCATTTGCATTTGTACTGCTTCTTGAGTGCAAGCAAACTTTTGTTGACTGCTTTTAAGCATTTTTATAATTTTTATATATACATTATATATATATATATATATATATATATATATATATATATATATATATATCTTTTATTTTTTTTGTTGAGTCATGGTGACCTTTTTGTAGGTCTTCATTTCTGCTACGTCTACAGATGTTTTCTCAAAGAGAATAAGTGTTTTTTCTTCTGTTAATGACATTTTAATAATTTCTACAAAGTTTTTTGGTTCCCCTCTACCTTCAGCCATTTTGTTGTGAAAGAAAAATGTATCTTTTGCATCAGTAGTTAGAAGAAAGAAAACAATTAAGTACTCCCTGCAGTGGAGCTCACTCACTAAGCAGCCATCTTCCACTTACACTAGCCATGCCCTTGATATAAGGCATATCTGGCAGCATAGTGTCTTAGTGGTTAAGATCACTGAGTCACAGCATCAGGATTTGAGGTTCACCCCTGACCTGTGATCACTATCTCTATGGAATTTGCTTGCCCTCCTCATGTGCACGAGGGTTTATTGCTGGTGCTCTAATTTTGTCTCTCTTCCCTAAAACCTACTGATCACTTGGTTTGTCAGGTTGCAGCTGATAAGGGTCCACAATGACCAGGTCACTTAACTAGTTAACAACTGAGTACATGAAAGTAAAATATTAAATTAAAGTATGACACTGCCTTCACTGGGGAAGTATACTGTACCCTAATGGAAGATACCCCACCCTGACATTGCAGCGCCTTTTTATCTGTTGTCATTATTTCTAGTAGAAAGTGCAATGATGTGAGAGCCACCTGCAATAATTTCCTGTGGAATACAGAGATCACTGTCATGTTCACTGAAGTCTTTTGCTTCAGATAACTGGCACGTAAGGAATTTTATTTCAACTACCTGTACCTTTTCTAGGAGGTGCAAGGGATGAAGCTCCCTATGCAAAAAAAGTTGAACACTTTTAGACAGAATTGGATGGCTCATTGGTGCATTGTTGAGGATTGCTACGTTATAAACTTTTTTTGGTTCTCTGAATCCTTCCCTGGCTGTGGTCACTTCTTTGGATAGTCTGTATATCAGCCCTGTATACTCATGACCTTTTGTTGGATGGTCCGGTTTCCCCTCCACATTCTCAGTTCACGCTGTTAAGTATGTGTGCTGTTTGTGAGTGAGTGCATGTGTATATGTGTGTGTGTGTGTGTGTGTGTGTGTGTGTGTGTGTGTGTGTGTGTGTGTGTGTGTGTGTGTGTGTGTGTGTGTGTGTGTGTGTGTGTGTGTGTGTGTGTGTATATATGCGCACATGTGTATGTGTGTTTGTGTGTGTTAAGAGTGGCATCCTGTTGCTCAGGACTGTCCATTTCTTCCTTATGCCTTATACATATTTCTTGTCAGAATATGACCCCCCCCCCCCAAGTGACCATGGAAAAGATAAGGCTGGTATACGAAAATGAAGGAATTGCTTCTCACACAATTGAGAATGAAAAGGATTCACTGAAGCCAAATCCAGACCCTTCTGAATATGCTTGTGATTCACTACCAGCTGAGCTAATGAAGCAGTTAGAATGAACACAGTGGCATTGATAAATATGGGAACTTTACATGATATCCTCAGCTTGTATCCTTACCGGAGAGTTGACTATTCCCAGTATCAGTCACTAGACAGACTTTCTGAGAAGCTTCAGTTTCAGAGTTCAAAAAGGAGAGTGCAGACTGATTTGTGCTTTTGCACTAAAATTCAGACTATTAATTAAAGCTTTGAGGTTGGTAAGCATTGTTAGATTCTGACAAGGCTTGAAATATTAAAATCAGCCATATCACATGATAACAGTTATCAAAACAATCATATTATTTTAAGACTATTTTACATTTTAATTGTCTTTTATCAGATTCATTTTCAGACAGGCCTAATTATGTTATAATATCCGTGACTATCTTAGCAATAGGCTTCCGTCACTCCAAAATGGTAAAACCATCAGCTTCTTGACTTGTTTTTATTCAAGCAGTTTTGCTTGATGTCTTCTTGCATTCTTTGCTCACTACCTATTGTAGTGATGTAATTTGGCTGGAAATATTTACATTATGTGTACTCTGAGATGAGATCAGTGTCCTATACAGTGATTTATTTACCCGTTTTCTGAACAATCAGTCTTTCCCTGAGTTAGAGTAATCTGTGTATGATATGTATATATATATATATATATATATATATATATATATATATATATATATATATATATGGGTTATGCAGTGGGCTTTTTTGGTGGAGGCTTGATCTTCTGAAGAAACATTTCTTCTGTTGTGTTAGGTGTTTTTTTGCATAAGAACCACTTAACTTGCATGTATATGTTTACAATATATGTGTCCATTTGCTTTAATAAGAGTAATGATTTAATGTATTTTATGAGTTTATATATGCGTAGCATCATTTAGAGCTTGAGCTGGTAGCATGCTCACTCAGCCCTATCATTACTGTAAGCAGTGGCAGCCGTTGTTTCCATTTATAACTTTGAATGCCTTAAATACAGCCCCATGACATAATGGTTAAGGTCTTCACTTCCCAGTGACAAGATACAGGGTTTGATTTTGACCTCTGGTTATTGGCTAGACTTGTTATAGTCTGCAGACTACTAAACTAATATTTGTAAGTCCCCTGTGACCTTATGGAAAAGGAACTTGTCACCTAAGCAGGAGATTGTGGGTTTGAGTCCCATCTGGGGTGATATAATATTTGGTTGAAGGGTTGCATAACACATAAGGTACTTACCTTGCAAACTCAAGGTGCAGGGTTTGAGTCTCAAGTCAGATAAGTGACTAGGCTTAACATGATTCACAAGTGAAGTTAGCCTAGTACTAACTTAAGAAAGTACAGTTTTGTACCTACCATAAATGTAGATGTTCGAGTGCTCATACAGCTGCAGTCATAACAGATGGGTTATCCTGCCGTCAGGCGGGTCCTCGGTCGGCCGAATTCCAAAGTCTAGGTCCGGCGTCAGTTGTCATCGCTTCTTCCCTGACATCAGTGCGACAGGGGTATAAAAGAGGCAGCCGACATCATTTTCTTCAGTTTTTCTTGCCCCAGATGTCAGGTGCCCCCAGAAGGAAGGCAAACATAATGTTATGCAAAGATGCAATGTTGATAAATCAAAAACAGTAGTTGCAAGCAAATACACCATAAAAGAATACCCCAAAAAGGTTATATGAAAAGGTGTTTGTCATAAGGCCTGTCCTAAGAGGGGATGGAGGGAGGGAAACCTGGACTGCAGCTGTATGAGCACTCGAACATCTACATTTATGGTAGGTACAAAACTGTACTATGTTCATCGTGCATACAGCTGCAGTCATAACAGATGGGTAGAATCCCAAAACTAAGTAAGGGTGGTAGGCACTAAGTGGAACTAGGAGGGGCTAGGATGCCCTGCAGGACTGCTGTGGCAAAGCCCGCTCTAGATTTTGAGTATAGTGGGAGGTGATAGTGCTTGGAGAAAGTGTGCACTGAACTCCAGGTGGCTGCTTCCAAAATGTCCTTGGTAGGGACCCCCCTGAGGAAGGCTGCAGAGGTAACTGTGGCTCTGGTGGAGTGGGATCTGATGCATGCAGGCACAGCTTTTCCATGAAATGAGTAACAAAAGCGTATGCAGTGGGCTATCCATTTTGAAATTGTCTGTTTGGAAATAGCCTTTCCTTGAGCACCTGCAGCATAGGACACAAAGAGTTGCTCAGATTTCCTGAATGGCTTTGTCCTGTCCAAATAGTAACGAAGTTGTCTGTGAATGTCTAAGGAACGTAGTAGTCTTTCCCCTTTGTTTTATGGATTAGGATAAAAGGTAGGTAAGTGGATAGTCTGATTCAAAGCTGCACTGGATACTACCTTTGGCATAAAGGTAGGGTTGGTTCATAAGGAAACCCTGTCCTGATGGAAAATGATGAATGGTTGCACAGCCATGTAGCTCTGAAACCCTGCGTGCTGAGGTGATAGCCAGAAGAAAGGCTGTTTTCCATGACAAGTATTGTAGCTCTGTTGGAGAAGCTGGCTCGAAGGGAGGAAGGGTCAGGTTTTCCAATATGAAGTTGAGGTCCCAAGCAGGGACTGGTGGTTTCCTTGGGGGTTTTCTATTCTTTGCCCCTCTGAGGAACTGCCTTAAGAGAGGATGAGAGAATAAAGGAGGATCTGTGTTGTATTGTGCAGAAATGGCTGAAGCGTGGATCTTGATGGAGGAGAAGGAAAGTCCATTGTTTAACATCTCAGCTAGGTACTGTAAAATTTGAGGTATATTTATTTCCCAAGGATTCTGTCCCTTTTCTTGATTCCAGGCACAAAATCGTTTCCATTTGGCAGAGTAGGCTTTTCTAGTAGAAGGTCTTCTGGCCTCCAAGATGACATCCTGTACCTCCTTGGAGAGGAGAAACTGTTGGGAAATCAAGGAATTCTCCATGCAGCTAGATTTAGAGTTTTGAGATGGCTGTGAAGGGTTTTGTAGTTGTGCTGGGACAACAGAAGAGGGACTAGAGGTAGGATCCATGGTGGGGAATGTGTCAGGCTCTTCAGGAGCGGATACCAGTGTTGTCTTGGCCAGTCTGGAGCGATGAGAAACATTTTCGGCCTCTATGCTCTGGCTTTTAATAGAACTTTGGGCAGCAGAGGAAGAGGCGGGAAGGCATAGACTGTCAATGTTGCCCAATTGAAGGAAAGTGCGTCCACTTTCCAGGCCTGTGGATGATAGGTCCTTGAACAAAAATTTTTCAACTGGCAATTTCTGTGGGTAGCAAAGAGATCTATGTCTGGCTGTCCGCCTGCCTGAGTTATCTTTGTGAAAACTTGAGGATGCAACCTCCATTCGTGTGGATCTGTCATATTTCTGCTTAGGTTGTCTGCCAGTGTGTTTTCCTTCCCTGGCAGGAATTGTGCCTGTAGTTGAATTTGCAATTCCAGTGCTGTGTTCCATAGGGTCATGGCTTGCCTGCACAGGGGGTATGAATGAGTTCCCCCTGTTTGTTTATGTACCACATCACTGTGGTGTTGTCTGTCCTTATCAATAGCTGGCCTGGATGCAGTAGGTCTTTGAAGGTCATAATAGCATTTTGCACGGCTAGTATTTCCTTTTGGTTGATGTGAAGGTGCTTCTCTTTTCGGGTCCATTTTCCCTGAATGCACTGATCTGTCATGTGTGCTGACCAGGCGTAGTCTGAGGTGTCTGTTGTGATGATTTGAGTTGCTTGAGGTACACAGAAAGGAAGACCTGTGTTTCTTTGGCAAGCGTGAGCCCACCACAAAAATTCTTTTTGAAGGCATGGAATGAGTGGTATAATTGCTTCCAAGCTGTGGCTGTGTTGAGACCATAAGTTTTTTAGGTACCATTGAAGTTTCCTCATATGCAGCTTTGCACATGGGATTAGTAAGATGCAAGATGCCATGAATCCCAGAGCCTGCAGGACTTTCCTTGCAGTTAGCCTGGTGAAAGTTGCCATTTTTCTGAAGTATTGAGACAGTTGCCCTTGTTTGTCTGGCGTGAGGTAGGCCATCTGGGTGGTTGTATTCAAGCTGGCACCCAGGAAGATTATTTGTTAAGAGGGTATTAGTTTTGATTTCTTTTTGTTGACTGTGTATCCCAGGAAGTTCAACAGTTTTATTACAAACGCCAGGTGTTTCAGAAGTATGTCCTTGCTGTCCGCTTGGATCAGGCAGTCATCCAGATATGGGTAGATTTGTATCCCTTGTAGTCTGCAGAAGGCGATTACTGATGCCAGGCATTTCGTAAACACTCTGGGCACAGTAGATAAGCCAAAGGGCAATGCAGAGAATTGGTAATGGGTTGAACCTGCAAGAAATCTGAGGTATCTTCTGCAATCTTGTCTGATAGGGACATGCAGGTATGCCTCCTTGAGGTCCAATGTTACCAGCCAAGACTCCTTGCCCAGCATGGGAAGAAGCTGCTGTAATGTGAGCATCTTGAATTTTGGCACCTGTAGATATGTGTTTAGGATGGATAGGTCTAAGATAGGTCTCCAATCTTTGTCTTTCCTTGGTACCAGGAATAGTCTGGAATAAAACCCTTGACCTTGTTCTTTGCAGGTACCTCTTGAATTGCTTTCATGTCCATGAGAGCTGAAATTTGTTTTTGTGCCTCTGCCCTTTGATTTTGTGGCAAGTTTGGCATGCCTCTCATTTTTGGAAGGGTGTGAAAGTGGAACCTGTAGCCTTTGTCTATAATGTCCAGAATCCATTTGTCTTTTGTAACAATATGCCAATTTTTTGAGAATAATGTCAGTTTTCCGCCCAAAGGTGCTGCCATTAAAGCTTTGCTTGGCAGGTGTAGGGGGAAGTCATTGTGTCTGTTTTCTAAAAGACTGTGATCTATCTTCTCCACCTCTTGGGGTTGGTGCTTGCCACTGTCTGGCTCTGAAAGATCCTTGAGGTTGCCCTCTAACCCTTGGGCATCTGTATCTGCCCCTTTGAGGTCTGTCCGTGGCTGGAAGGACCAATTTTTTGAAGGCCAGTTTCTGCTGAAACGTGGAGGTTGTACCTGCAGGAAATCTTTCACTGTTTGCATTGATTTCGCTTTTTCCTCCATTTTTAGTACCTCCTCAGCTTTAACACCAAACAATACATCTTTTTCAAGAGGTGCATCTAATAATTTAGCTTTGACATGATCTGGTAAGGTTTGCTCTTTGAGTCAAGCATGCCTACGTATAACAGACCCCGTAACAGCAGCTCTACATGAGGCCTCTAAAGCATCAAAACCACACTGCAAGGTATGTTTACCCACTTGCTCTGCACCATGCAACAAATCCTGCAACTCTTTTAAATCTGGTTGTTCTGGTTGTGTCATCTTGCTTTTCAGCTGAGATATCAAAAACTGTTGATACTTTAACATATGGAACTGACAGTTTAATGCCCTCATGGTTAAAGTGGCCGAGGTATACACCTTTTTCCCCCACCTTTCTAAAGCTCTGGAATCTCTCTCTGAAGGTAATGGGTTTTTAGCAGTAGAGGCCTTAATTCCCTTAGGACCCTGTGAAGTTGTTTCTGGGTCAGCAGTATGGCTTCTATATAGGAACTGGTGAGAGTCAGGAACCCGGTAATACCTGTCTGGTTTAACAGGAGCTGGAGGCAAAGAATCAGGATTAAGGCTGGCTTCTGTGTACACATCATCCAATATATCTAAAACAGGAGGGATAGCCAGGGGCCTATGCTGGGGGAGCAGAAGAAATTCCCTGAGCCTTTTTTCTTGGAATCTGAGTAATCTTGGCCTTCCGAGTGAAAGTGTTCCCTCAATGTATGCAGGGTTTCCCCAAAAGAGAAGTCCTCAGGGGGGAGACAGAGGGAATAGACTCCTCTGCATCAGAGTCTTCAAATGGAGAATAGGCATAATCCTGGTCCTCAGATAGTTCTGAGGTAATAGAAGCTTGATCTGAAGAAGGGTAGTCTTCCTCTAATCTGGGCCTTTTGTCAGAGGGGGGTTGAGAACCCCTGATAAGAGTAATCAAATCCTCAGCCATTTTAAGCATCTGCTTTTTAGGCATGGTGCCTTGAGAGGGGGTCTGAGGAACCTGTTTTTTGGTTTTCATGGCTGCTTTAGATTTAGTGAAGGCTTTAATAGAGAAGGAGGAAGGCCTGAAGACCCCTTGAGAAATGGCAGGCCTGTCTAAATTCTGAGTTTCCCCGCCAGGAGTGGCGTCAGTATCTGTAGTAGGAATGGGGGCCGAGGAGCCTGCAACCTCGGGTACTGAAGACACTGGTAATGTAGTGTCATCGGTAGTCAGGGGTTGCGTAGGCGCCTCGCTGAGTACCGGAGAACCGGTAGTCGGCCTTAGCGTGGTTTCAGTAGATGGTGCGGACCTTGTATGTCGGTCCTTATCTTTGCATTTTTTGCTCAAAACTGGAGTCGGAGTATCCGACAACATAATATAATTAAATTTTTTGCCAAAAAAGTGAAGGGTGAACTCCGCCCAATGCTTAATAGTGCGCTTGTTGAATCTAGCACAAAAATGGCAGGCCGAGACGTCGTGGTCTGGGCCTAAGCAAGGTATACAGAAAGAGTGGAAATCCTTATGCGGTATTTGCTTCCCACATGAAATGCAATTATTAACTTTGTCTGACATCGGTCTGAGGCAAGAAAAGTTTCCCCAACGGGGTACTTAGCTTTCAAGAAGACTTCGGCTGAAATACTTTCGTAAATCTCAGGAGCTGGCCGACAGGCACTTGCGAACTGCTTCTGCTTCGGGCACCGTGCGGCAAGAAAGACTGGAGAAAATGGCGTCAGCTGCCTCTTTTATACCCCTGTCACACTGACGTCAGGGAAGAAGCGACGACAACCGACGCCGGACCTAGACTTTGGAATTCGGCCGACTGATGGCAGGATAACCCATCTGTTATGACTGCAGCTGTATACACGGTGAACATCATAATTTACCAAATCTGCAACACAGCGGAGAAAGGGCAAAAAAACAAGTTCCTGTGATCTCAAGCAACTGCTAAGACAGCAGCTTAATGTATTTACATATAAACTTTTCTGAGTAGGTATATTAGGTGTTTGACTTTATGAATGGAGCTCCCAGCAGTACGGCAATATAGCACAGAGGAACAAGGTAATGCTGGACTAATACGATTCATTCTAAAAACTTGGATTCATTCCAACTGCCTTCTGCTGTAGACTATATTTCTGTTCACAAGTGATTATAACCAGAACCAAAACTAAACTACTTTGTTATCCATGAAATGAAGCTCTTGTATGTAATGGCTCTTACTTGATTAAATAAACAAGCAGTGCCAGTCAGTTATTTATTGTTTAGGTACACCAAGAAGAATTACAATCCATTCAAAACCCCTTTCTCTCATCTTCGTTCATGGAGTGCGGATGTCACACAACACTGACAAGCATCCAGAGCCATTGCTCACACTGTCAGCTGGCCAGCACTGTCACAGTTGTTTTTCCATACCAGACTCATGCATGCATACTCACACATACAGACAATTTAAAGAGTTCAATCACTCTACTACATGTCTTTGAAAAGTGGGAGGAACCGGTGCACCTGGGGAAAAATCTACCCAGACACAAGGAGAACATGCAGATTCTGCACAGAAAGCACCCCAAATAAGAATCAAACTATAGAACCTCCTGCTGTGAGGTGACAATGCTACTGCACCACTCCACCACCATGCCACCCAAATTACAATACAAAGATAGAAATTTAGAAGGGATATAAAGCTCTCTAGATTTTTATTTCAGCTTGTTCTGCTAGTTTTGCTTAGTATTGCTGTTGCATATAATCTAATATTTTTGAAGATGAAGGGTTTACAGAGATGTGAAAATTTGACCAAAGGCTTGAAGCTCTAAGGTAAAGGATAGTATTAAGGTTGGAAGACACATATGGATGATGAGTCTTTAGATTAAGGGAATGCATAATTAATTAATTATACAAGAGGTGGTGATAATTGCACAAGAAACCACCAACACTTATACAGCAAATGTGGGAAATGAATTTTGTGTTTGGTGCAGGAAGTAACTTGATGAGGTAGGTGCTTTTGGGAGAATCTGCAAACATAGTAAATAATGAGAAAACTGAAAAACACAGCAAAGTCAGTTTTGTTGCAATGCCATGTGAAAATCGAGGGCCATATGTCAGTAGGTGTTATCTGAATAGGAAATTCAATCAAAGTTCTGTTTTCCTCTTTTGTTGGTAGTTGAGAAGAGCACTGAACATGTCAAGGTACTAGGTCAAAATGTTGAGGAAATCCCTGTTTTTGAGCTCTCTTTCTTCTGTTCAGTATAAATATGAGTTCAAACTTTCCCTGAAGAAGGTACACAAGAGCCTGCTATTTGTATATAGTGAAGGTACATCTTAACAACAGCATGGAAGAGTATTAGGTTAAGAGAAGTGTATGCTCTGCATAAGTCACAGCATTAAACAACATTATTATTATTATTATTACATTGTTAAGACAGACTGACTACTTTTCTATCCCTTCCATGTATTTAATTAATTTTTCACCTGATGGCCTAAAACTTGTCCGCTGCCCAGTGTAGTAATGGGTGCTGACTCTAAACCTAATGCTGCCCCTTTCCCCCAAAAGCTAATCTTACACCTTAATAAAAACCTCCCCATTACACTGTCGTTATTCAGATGAATTTGAGGCTAGTGTTACTGGGGGGGTATAGTGTGAAGATCAGTAGAAGAAATACTTTTTCTTTCTTGAACTTCCATGTTTAATATTTAGGGCATTCAATCTTCTGCATCCTTGAACTTTCTAATGCCAATTTTAAACTACGATAATAAGAATGTTTGATTATGCAGAGGACAACCACATCTCTCTCTCTCTCTCTCTCTATATATATATATATATATATATAGGTTCATAGGTTCATAGGTTGGTACCGGGCTATCTGCCCGAAGGCATATATTAGCCCAGCCACGTTGTGCTGTATTCACCGCCCCTTTAGTAGTTCCCTAGACCCTTGTACTAATTTGGAAAGTAACAACTTAATATCTGAATACATAAAAAGTAAGAGTCAACAAAACAATTTCCTTGGATATTTGTGAATGTTGCTCTTGTACCTTTATGAATCCATACAGTTTACACATTTTGTCTTTTAGTATATTAATATGTGATTATGTTAGGAACTGTTAGCTGTACATCACATTTAACACATATTCTCCTTTGTTCAGCATCACCTAAAGCCTGCAAAGCATGACTGCACCAATTCTGAAATTAATAGTCTATTAAGGACCTTAGTCCCATAGAAGTAGAACAGTCAGAGCTGTATTGCAGAAACAGCTGAAGCATGAACTGTTTATTTTTCATGTAATTGGATGTCTGGGTATAACCCATAAACCAATTATTTTTGTAGTATTTATTCTGATAATGTGATATGGTATGGAAACGTGTATCTTTTCATTTTTCCTTCTTTCTGCTAATAACATTTAATAAAGTTTAAGAATGAATTTGCTTTGTTTTTCTCTGAGTTAGATTAAAAAAGATATTGATGTCTGCCAACATCATTTTCCTCAGATTTAAAAGAAATTGGCATAGCAGAACCCTGCAACATTATTTGCTGTAGCATATGATTAAAAAATGACTAGGAATGCACACACGTACACACACGAACACACATGTAGGCATGAACACACCCAAATACACATACACTCAAACATGGACTCATGCATACAGGCACACACATG
This sequence comes from Protopterus annectens, assembly GCF_019279795.1. Taxonomy (NCBI): domain Eukaryota; kingdom Metazoa; phylum Chordata; order Ceratodontiformes; family Protopteridae; genus Protopterus; species Protopterus annectens. The sequence goes on from NC_056745.1 coordinate 292,082,949, forward strand.
TACACACACACAAACATACATGTAGGCATGAACACAACCAAATACTCATACACTCAAACATGGACTCACACACACAGGTACACATGCGTACACACACAAACATACATGTAGGTATGAATACACCCAAATATACACACAAACACTGAAACATGCATGCACGTATGCATGCATATATACACACACACACTAGATAGTTTACTCACTTGCGATAATGTCTTGCCACGTCACTTAGCTTGTTAAGTAGCCTACACAGGCAGCATGGTATTAAGGCACCTTAAACTAATGTAACATGCACCATCATCAGTGTGAGACAAAGTCGTAATATATACGGAAATGACCATTAATATAAATGGTAGGATGATTTCTTCAATGGTACATTGAAAACTGTTTAATGTTATTTTGTTATTAATAATAGACTTAAAAATTAAAATGGAAGCTGCATCCATTTTATATATATATATATATATATATATATATATATATATATATATATATATGGGTCTAGGACACATGCTTGACTAGCATGTGTCTGAATCACAAAACATCGAACACACATACACGAAAGCACTTAACATCAAAAAGCACTTCCGTGTATGTGTAGTTCAAAAAAAAAATTCTACGTTTCTGCCCCCCCTGCACCCCCCCACCCCCCTACTTTATTATTCTCACTCCGAGATCGCACTATAGTGGGGAAAAGGGAATTTTCCCTTACCCGCACTGTAGTCCGATCTGCGAAACAGGCCCACATACACGGAAGCGCTTGTTGATTTAGCATGTGTCAGGATCCCATATATATATATATATATATATATATGTATATATATATATATATATATATATATATATATATATATATATATATATATATATATATATATATATATATATATATATATATATATACATATATATATATATATATATACATATATATATAAAGAAAATACATTTATGCACTTGCTTATTCTAACACCAGCAATCAAAACCAGCAATGTCCAGTATTATTTCAGACCTTCTATTTCTTGCAGCTGTAGTTGGTTGGATAACATAACCAGTAATCAGAGTAGATCTTGACAGAAGATACTTCTATGAAATAATGATTTAGTAAACTCTTTATGCTCACTACACTATATCTTTGCCTTGAAACAGGGTTTTACATATTTGGTCAGTAAAATTCAGTCTGGATTCCGAACTTCAAGAAGTTGTATCTTGAGCTTTTTGACAAAATCAAGTTACTCCAAAGAGATGTTTATAGTGACATACAAGCAGGAAAACTGCTCAGAACAAACACACACAGGCACTCTCAAATCATCCCTTACAAAACTTGAGGGAGATTGCCATGGAGGATTCACACTCTTACAGGCAAAGGGAGTCTCTATACTAGGCAAAGGGTTATTGTATAGAAAATGCACTCCTATATGGAGGATAGATGGGAGACAATATAGCATTTTGCAGTCCCAGGAGCCTGCCATTGGAGGCTTTTAACTATCTCATAATACTTATTTTCAGGTCAGCTTATGGCTGTTTACTTACTGCTTCTTTCAGAAAATGCATTAAATCATCATAAAACAGAAATATATGTACATTCTGCAGCTTGTTTCAAAAGGTAAGACTAGTTCTATTTTTTATAAATATCTCTAACCTCTTTGGAATATGCTACATTAGAACCAGTGATGTCTGCTTCTTTCTGTGTGTGCAAAACTATTAGTTGGAATTTGGAAACACTTAACCAGAAGAGGAGGCTAGATCAAGATTCTTATTTTATGGACTCATTGGACTTTATACCATGAGGATTCTCTCATCAATCATATGTAACTGTCAACCGTCTGTATGTACAAAGACTTTTATTTTCCTTTCCTTGTGCAACTGCAACAGTTTTATATGTGTATATGTAATCAGATCTTTTAAAAAGTAAAGAGATTTAATTTGTTCATTCATTCATTTGACAAAGACTGGTGCTGATTTCTTATTTTTCTATTAAAGGATATTGTCACAGATTTGTTGTGACTGTTGCTATCCACTGTTTTTATGATGGAGACTATTTGGTCATTAGCTATCACAACATTGTGTTGGTTGTATCATTACATGTGATAGTTGTGCTTGTGCATTACACTATCCCCGGGATTCAATAACACCCACACTAAGTGTACACTAAACATATACTGTTCTGAGTGAACAGACAACACACACATAACTCATACCTTTTAATTCCTAATTTTAATTTTCCTACTAATACTCTTGCAGCTTTAAATGTTGACAAGGATTCATAATGTCTACCACAAAGTGTAGGCTACATATAGACAGTATAGTCTTTCTGAGTGACTATATGTGACAGCCTCTCTACCCCGGGCCAGTAATCAAGGAGCCTCAATCCTTACCACTGATACTGGTGAGACGGTAACTAAAAACAGGAGTAAACTTGCGCAGTATTTTAAGATGCAGCTCTCTGCACCATGCGCCGTTTCCCCTAAGAGCACACACGGAACACACTCCAGACCTGGTACTGGACTCTCTGTCTCTCCATATTCCAAACAAGACTCACTTTGGAGCAATATGTCCCAGTTCCAAGTAGCTGAGACCCACACCTGGGTATTTGATTTTCATATACAAACACAACTGAGAAAGGCTAGTACAGATTTACTAGCTGTACCCCTTCTACCCAAAGTATAAGGTAACCAAGATGCCACCAGTAAACCACTCTCAGGCTCTTACAAGGGTATCCAATTATACTGAGTAAAATCAATACTAATATAATGGCAGAATTTAACCATAGCAGCAAGGCTTTTCAGAGTGTCCATGGTGTCACTAAAATAAGCACAAGTACTATCAAGATGTTAGAAGTATTCTCTAAAAGACCCGCCACAATGATAATAAATAATAAAATAGAAAACATGAGAATTATAAACATCTAAGTACAATAAACACCAGAGTTCCATTCATAAGAGAAATAAAAATAACACAGTTGGACAGATTCAAACAGATGCAGAAAAATACTACTTAACTAATCTCACTGTATTTCCTGGCTGCCTAAAGAATACCTGTTCCCTAGTTAACTTAATTAATACAGCAAGGCAAGATAGGATGCCGAGATACTTACTTCCACAAGGCAAGGTGATGAGCTTCTAACTAAAACTGAACTGAACTCAACTACTGATTCAACTGACTGTCATAGATTTTTACATCAGTTTTCAAAGAAAATAAAACAAAAGAATCTGCAGTAAGAGTTCCATCCTCTCAGTGTGCCATCACATTTGATCACCTGACTCTGGTACAATGCACATTCAGAGCTTTGCTAATATCTGTTGCAGTATTTGCAGTATTTGAAAATTATAGAACAATTTTAAAAACTTCTACTTTTCTGTTCCAGAATTCTTTGTTCAAACATAAACATTTAATCAGTTATAATAACACCGCTGATTAGTGTGATAGTCAAATTACGCAAAATTATTTACAAAACTCCAGCTAGCTAACATATGTTACACATGCAGTAACCTATTCTCCCTGGCATAGATGGCAATACCTCACGTCACACTATAATGTACAAAAAATGTGATAAAAATGTTCTTGTATACATATCATGTACATTTAGTGTACAGTTATTGCAGGTTTTATTGAATCTGTCCCTATCTGTCTGATTGGTGGCACTATTCTGTGCCTATAGCTAAAAGGTACTGTCACAGAAGGGGGTGTCAGTAATCACTTCTGAGAAATAGTGTCAGTATGTAGCTGTATAGAAAACAATCTGGTTAAGTCTCAGCTGGACATATAAGGCATTGGGATCAGACTGAGGTAGGGGAAATCTTGGAATTTC